>NC_069502.1:735608247-735963247 GCF_027579735.1 Bombina bombina
CATAATTTGATGCAGAAATTTGGTACTGAAGCTTGACTCAAGTACAAAGCCAAGATGTAAGTAAATAAAATTAATTAAGGCTTTGTTGCAGATGCAAACACAAGCATTGCTATCACTAAATGTCAAAACTGGAACTTAAACTAGGAACATCAGCTTAGATTACAAGTGGAGCACTATCAATATTTCTGGTCCACTCTAGAATTAGGCACATTCATTGGTATTACAAGCCCAGGTAAAGAAGAATAACTAGAGAACATTTAGCGTAGCTTGGCACAACACATACAGTGTTAAAAAACCCTGAAGCAAGAAGTGAGGCTTTTGTAGTGTGCCCCATAAAAATCTATGGGAAGAGGAAGGTCCGATTGCCATGCTATCCAACCTCTAGATGTTAGAGAACCTGAGTTTTTTGCTGCATGCTAACTCTTTACTTTCAACTTTTAATACTAGTGTAAGAAAAGGAGGCACTGTGGATTTAACTTGAGCACAGTTAGCCCTCAACAACACTAATATTTTAATCTATAGGGCCAGTACCCAGGGTCATTTGAAACATTAAAAGCTTAATAATCAAATTACAGAAAAGATAATAGTATTATGTAGGGAGAGTTCGTGAACTCTCAAAAGTAACCCCTGTGTGAAGAAAAAATAGAAAACAACAGGCAAATAGAAGGCCCCAGTGAGACTGATTACAACTCATACTAGCCATTAGTACAGTTGGTACATTGGTGAACGGATCTGATATTATTAAAGGGACACTCAAGTCAAAAAAACTTTTATGATTCAGAAAGTTTATGCAGTTTTAAGGCACTTTCTAATTTACTTCCATTATCAAATTTTGCTCAGTCTTTTATATTCACACTTTCCGAGGAACAAGATCCTACTGAGCATGTGCACAAGCTCACAGGGTATACATATATTAGTCTGTTATTGGCTGATGTCTGTCCACATGAAACAGGAGACCAGAAAATGGGAGGGGAAAAAACAGTTGACAGAAAAAAAGTCTGCTGCTTATTAAAATTTCAGAGTAGGTGGTTAAATCATTGTCTTTTTTATTATGCGCTTGTTAATTATGCAATTCTACTGCATTGAGTTGTCTTTAACAAAAGATGTTGACGTTAGACAAGTCCACAAATAGGAAGCATGAACTCATCTCTAAAAACAGGACATCAGAACTTCTGTTATTAGGTAGGCTGATTAGGCAAAGACTGACAATAGATACGAGAGGAGAACAGTACACTCTGGAGCAGGGGTCACCACCTTTCGGACCTCAGGACCAGTAAACCCACAATTTTGAATCCCGTGGACCTCTAACATGATTTTTTTTTTATTTAAAGGTACAAACCTCTATAATGTATGTATATGTGTGTATGTATGTATATATATGTGTATATATATATATATATATCCAAGCAGTTTTCCAGGTCAACCCACCAAGAGGCAACAGCCTGGGTGCAAATATAAATAGCATATAAGGACAAAAGTAGATGCACTCTCAGGTCTTCCCACAATTTACTTTATTGCAACGTTTTCGGGTTCACAACCCCTTCATCAGCATAAAACAACAAGCCAAACTCAAACAATTTATAGTGCTTTAACAAATCACTCACCACACAAGTGTTCCTCAAAGTGCGCCAAACATCGAGTGTGGAACGCATCTTGCGTTCCACTGTGCTACAGCCTACCGGAAGTGCTACAATCCCACTTCCGGTATCGCAGCTATATGTTAATTAAGTGTAAAATTTTACAATTCCACATCTATAGAATCAACTTAGTGTGTATAAAAATCAACAAGTGACAAAGACTAAGAACTACTTATAGAAGTTATTGGAATGTTCAATTAGATGGCCAAAAGTGCTGTTACCGGTCAGCTATTCTTAGTGCTAATGTGTACATACATCACCATGGTTACTGTAGGCATGGTGATAGTAAACAAACACTGATCATATCACCATACTACGGTCTAATATAACGTGCAACCCATTGACAACTTGTATGGTGACACAGTGTGTTAGCTATATTTAATCACACTGGAGTGTTATTTAGAATAATATTATATGTGTGCAAAAATATACAAAAAATTAATATATAAAAATTAATACATGAACAAAAATTGTGGTTTTTTTTGCTGTACTTGTTATCACATGTTGTAATCTTAAATGACTTTAAATGGCTTATAAATAACTAGTAAAAAATAAATTTGGCACTTTGTCCTGATTGTGTGTCTACAATCTCCTCTTATGGGAACTAATAATATAATGAAAATAAATTAAATTAGTTTACCCCACATAAATGTTGTATATGTATATCCAGGCAGTTATATACTACATTTATAGTTATATACTACGGCGCCCGCCTAAGGATCTGATCCTGTTTAGAAATAAGATGTCTAGCAAATTAGCTGGCTTCTATGAAAAGAATGTATGTGTGTCCATCTGCAATCCCTTATAGAGCTCTAAAGGTTGAAGTATGAGTATAGACATTATATACATTCACGTTAAGCATGTTTGTAGATTAAATACAACTTGATCTATTAAAGATAGCTAAGTATAGACACTTAAAGATTGTCCATCCTGTTCCTTGCTTGATTTTAGTGGTGATTCAATGGCTTCCTCCTCCAAGGTTAAAGGTGCATGGGTAGGTAATTATACCTCAGGGCCCAGGCTTCCACTACCCCGTTGAGGGCAATTACCCCCATTAGGGAGTGTCGTAAGCAACCGGACAACAAACCTCATTTGAGCAATGTGGCCGGAAGCTAAACGTAGCCACAATGACCCTGGGTTATACCCCAGGTATGTAGCACTGCCTTGTAGGGTCAAACCAGATTTTTGAAATCTGGGGTAGTGTTTAGTCCACCTGGATGGATAGTTCCCCTTTTGTAAATCCACTGGGCTTCCCGTTTGAGCAGTACCTTGCTCCTGTCTCCTCCCCGGTCCAATGGGGGGATGTGATCAATAAGGATATACCGTATCGATGAAACTGAGTGACCTTGTTTAGCACAGTGACGTGCTACTGGCTGTTCAGAATCCCCTTGTTTCAGTGCAGATCTTATTGCATGCCTGTGGTTTGCCATTCGTTCACGTAGCGTGCCTGTGGTTTTACCCACATAGAAGCACGAGCATGGACAAAAGAGGAGGTAGACTACATGTGTAGTAGTACACGTGATGGAATGTTTAATCACATATCTCCTATTGGTGTGTGGATGATGAAAGTTTTTGGTGTTAAGCAAACCATTACAGGTTGTGCAGCCTAAACACCTATATGAGCCTTTGATGTTGATTGTGGCCTCAGTAGTGTAATTAGACTTGTTATCCATTCGCATAAGGAGATCCTTGAGGTTGGTTCCCCTCCTGAATCCCACCATAGGTTGTAGCTGTTGGGTGAATGTTAATTTTGGATCAGATGCCACTATGGGCCAGTGCCGATGTAGAATACGCCCCGCATTCTTGGTGGCTGGGGTAAATGTTGTAGACATGATCAACTTGTTGCTTGTGTCTTTCTTCTGTGTAGGTTTAATCAGGTCATTCTGAGTAAGTGTGGATACTGTGGTCATGGTATTTTGGATGATAGATGGTTTATATCCCCTTTGACGAAATCTCTCACCCACTCCTGACAGTTGGGAGACCCCAGTGTGTGCGTCTGAATTGTTCCTCATTGTTCTTATAAACTGAGACTTAACTATGCCCTCGAGTAGGGCAGGAGGATGGCAACTGTCTGCTCTCAATATGGAGTTACGATCAGTTTGTTTCTGATATAGTGTAGTGCCCAGTTGGTGTGTATCCTTAAAGACCGTTAGGTCCAAAAAGTTGATAGTCTGTCTGTCAACAGTCATCTTGAATTTTACATTGCTGGTGGCCGTGTTGTAATTTTCAAACCAAATTTGGAGGTCCTCCATGGTCCCTCGCCATACCATGAAAATGTCGTCAATGAATCTATAGTAGCAGATCACTGCAGGATTAATAGAATTCCATAGATATAGATTTTCAAATTGAGACATATATATGTTGGCATAAGCGGGGGCCATGGAGGACCCCATGGCCGTACCAGCTGTTTGTAGATAAAACCTACTTTCAAATCTGAAGTAGTTTTTGTACAAACAGTATTCAATAAGAGAAAGAAAGTATTCAACTGGGGGACCCTCATACAGAGGATTATTAGTAATGTGTTCCTGTACTGCTTTGAGTCCCTCAGTGTGCGGAATAATGGTATACAGACTGTTGACGTCCAGACAGACCAAAAGGTCATCTTGCTGGACGTCAACAGTCCGTATTTTACGGATAAAGTCCCCTGTGTCCATAATGTATGACTTAATATCTTTTACTACAGGTTGTAGTAATATATCGACCAGTTGGGCTACCGGTTGTGTCAGCGAGTCCCTCGCCGACACAATGGGCCTACCTGGTGGATGATCCAACGTCTTATGTATCTTAGGAATGGAATATAAGATAGGTATTTTTGGATACGCAGTGGAACAGAAGTCACAGATGTGTTCTGACAACCAACCCTGTTCAAAGCCCATCTGGATCAAAGTATCCAGTTGTGCCTTAAATCTCACGGTAGGGTCATTGGGCACATAGGACAGCCCTTTGTTTAGAACTTGGCGTTCGCTGTCAGAGAGAATGTGTGTACTTAAGTTAATCACATACATATATATGTCTCAATTTGAAAATCTATATCTATGGAATTCTGTTAATCCTGCAGTGATCTGCTATTATAGATTCATTGACGACATTTTCATGGTATGGCGAGGGACCATGGAGGACCTCCAAATTTGGTTTGAAAATTACAACACGGCCACCAGCAATGTAAAATTCAAGATGACTGTTGACAGACAGACTATCAACTTTTTGGACCTAATGGTCTTTAAGGATACACACCAACTGGGCACTACACTATATCAGAAACAAACATTTGTCAGACTGGTTTACTCAGGATCTAGAAGCAGCTAGACATGAATCACTATGGACACATAATTTATCCAGAAGTGAACGTCTAGCGATAAAGACCCTCCAAGATGACCCCTCTATAGTCATCAGGCCCGCCGATAAGGGCGGGGCCATTGTGATATTGAACTATAGAGATTATCAAGCTGACATCTTGACCCAGTTGACCGATACACAAACTTACACAGAGTTGTCCAATGACCCTACCGTGAGATTTAAGGCACAACTGGATACTTTGATCCGGATGGGCTTTGAACAGGGTTGGTTGTCAGAACACATCTGTGACTTCTGTTCCACTGCGTATCCAAAAATACCTATCTTATATCCATTCCTAAGATACATAAGACGTTGGATCATCCACCAGGTAGGCCCATTGTGTCGGCGAGGGACTCGCTGACACAACCGGTAGCCCAACTGGTCGATATATTACTACAACCTGTAGTAAAAGATATTAAGTCATACATTATGGACACAGGGGACTTTATCCGTAAAATACGGACTGTTGACGTCCAGCAAGATGACCTTTTGGTCTGTCTGGACGTCAACAGTCTGTATACCATTATTCCGCACACTGAGGGACTCAAAGCAGTACAGGAACACATTACTAATAATCCTCTGTATGAGGGTCCCCCAGTTGAATACTTTCTTTCTCTTATTGAATACTGTTTGTACAAAAACTACTTCAGATTTGAAAGTAGGTTTTATCTACAAACAGCTGGTACGGCCATGGGTCCTCCATGGCCCCCGCTTATGCCAACATATATATGTCTCAATTTGAAAATCTATATCTATGGAATTCTATTAATCCTGCAGTGATCTGCTATTATAGATTCATTGACGACATTTTCATGGTATGGCGAGGGACCATGGAGGACCTCCAAATTTGGTTTGAAAATTACAACACGGCCACCAGCAATGTAAAATTCAAGATGACTGTTGACAGACAGACTATCAACTTTTTGGACCTAACGGTCTTTAAGGATACACACCAACTGGGCACTACACTATATCAGAAACAAACTGATCGTAACTCCATATTGAGAGCAGACAGTTGCCATCCTCCTGCCCTACTCGAGGGCATAGTTAAGTCTCAGTTTATAAGAACAATGAGGAACAATTCAGACGCACACACTGGGGTCTCCCAACTGTCAGGAGTGGGTGAGAGATTTCGTCAAAGGGGATATAAACCATCTATCATCCAAAATACCATGACCACAGTATCCACACTTACTCAGAATGACCTGATTAAACCTACACAGAAGAAAGACACAAGCAACAAGTTGATCATGTCTACAACATTTACCCCAGCCACCAAGAATGCGGGGCGTATTCTACATCGGCACTGGCCCATAGTGGCATCTGATCCAAAATTAACATTCACCCAACAGCTACAACCTATGGTGGGATTCAGGAGGGGAACCAACCTCAAGGATCTCCTTATGCGAACGGATAACAAGTCTAATTACACTACTGAGGCCACAATCAACATCAAAGGCTCATATAGGTGTTTAGGCTGCACAACCTGTAATGGTTTGCTTAACACCAAAAACTTTCATCATCCACACACCAATAGGAGATATGTGATTAAACATTCCATCACGTGTACTACTACACATGTAGTCTACCTCCTCTTTTGTCCATGCTCGTGCTTCTATGTGGGTAAAACCACAGGCACGCTACGTGAACGAATGGCAAACCACAGGCATGCAATAAGATCTGCACTGAAACAAGGGGATTCTGAACAGCCAGTAGCACGTCACTGTGCTAAACAAGGTCACTCAGTTTCATCGATACGGTATATCCTTATTGATCACATCCCCCCATTGGACCGGGGAGGAGACAGGAGCAAGGTACTGCTCAAACGGGAAGCCCAGTGGATTTACAAAAGGGGAACTATCCATCCAGGTGGACTAAACACTACCCCAGATTTCAAAAATCTGGTTTGACCCTACAAGGCAGTGCTACATACCTGGGGTATAACCCAGGGTCATTGTGGCTACGTTTAGCTTCCGGCCACATTGCTCAAATGAGGTTTGTTGTCCGGTTGCTTACGACACTCCCTAATGGGGGTAATTGCCCTCAACGGGGTAGTGGAAGCCTGGGCCCTGAGGTATAATTACCTACCCATGCACCTTTAACCTTGGAGGAGGAAGCCATTGAATCACCACTAAAATCAAGCAAGGAACAGGATGGACAATCTTTAAGTGTCTATACTTAGCTATCTTTAATAGATCAAGTTGTATTTAATCTACAAACATGCTTAACGTGAATGTATATAATGTCTATACTCATACTTCAACCTTTAGAGCTCTATAAGGGATTGCAGATGGACACACATACATTCTTTTCCATAGAAGCCAGCTAATTTGCTAGACATCTTATTTCTAAACAGGGATCAGATCCTTAGCGGGCGCCGTAGTATATAACTATAAATGTAGTATATAACTGCCTGGATATACATATACAACATTTATGTGGGGTAAACTAATTTAATTTATTTTCATTATATTATTAGTTCCCATAAGAGGAGATTGTAGACACACAATCAGGACAAAGTGCCAAATTTATTTTTTACTAGTTATTTATAAGCCATTTAAAGTCATTTAAGATTACAACATGTGATAACAAGTACAGCAAAAAAACCACAATTTTTGTTCATGTATTAATTTTTATATATTAATTTTTGTATATTTTTGCACACATATAATATTATTCTAAATAACACTCCAGTGTGATTAAATATAGCTAACACACTGTGTCACCATACAAGTTGTCAATGGGTTGCACGTTATATTAGACTGTAGTATGGTGATATGATCAGTGTTTGTTTACTATCACCATGCCTACAGTAACCATGGTGATGTATGTACACATTAGCACTAAGAATAGCTGACCGGTAACAGCACTTTTGGCCATCTAATTGAACATTCCAATAACTTCTATAAGTAGTTCTTAGTCTTTGTCACTTGTTGATTTTATACACACTAAGTTGATTCTATAGATGTGGAATTGTAAAATTTTACACTTAATTAACATATAGCCGCGATACCGGAAGTGGGATTGTAGCACTTCCGGTAGGCTGTAGCACAGTGGAACGCAAGATGCGTTCCACACTCGATGTTTGGCGCACTTTGGAGGAACACCTGTGTGGTGAGTGATTTGTTAAAGCACTATAAATTGTTTGAGTTTGGCTTGTTGTTTTATGCTGATGAAGGGGTTGTGAACCCCGAAAACGTTACAATAAAGTAAATTGTGGAAGACCTGAGAGTGCATCTACTTTTGTCCTTATATATATATATATATATATATATATACACATACTGTACATAACTAGTATAACCATAGCTAAGTTTACATTATGTATCTATTTACACATTTTTAAGAATATTTTTTTTAATTAACTAACTGAATGACAGAACTAACGGCTAGATTTGGAGTTTGGCGTTAGCCGTGAAAACCAGCGTTAGAGGCTCCTAACGCTGGTTTTAGGCTAACTCCGGTATTTGGAGTCACTCAAAAAAGGGTCTAACGATCACTTTTCAGCCGCGACTTTTCCATACCGCAGATCCCCTTACGTCAATTGCGTATCCTATCTTTTCAATGGGATCTTTCTAACTCCGGTATTTAGAGTCGTGTCTGAAGTGAGCGTTAGAAATCTAACGACAAAACTCCAGCCGCAGAAAAAAGTCAGTAGTTAAGAGCTTTTTGGGCTAACGCCGGTTCATAAAGCTCTTAACTACTGTACTCTAAAGTACACTAACACCCATAAATTACCTATGTACCCCTAAACCGAGGCCCCCCCCACATCGCCGCCACTCGATTACATTTTTTTAACCCCTAATCTGCCGACCGCCACCTACGTTATACTTATGTACCTCTAATCTGCTGCCCCTAACACCGCCGACCCCTGTATTATATTTATTAACCCCTAATCTGCCCCCCACAACGTCGCCGCCAGCTACCTACAATAATTAACCCCTAATCTGCCGACCGCAAAGTGCCGCCACCTACATTATAGCTATGTACCCCTAATCTGCTGCCCCTAACACCGCCGACCCCTATATTATATTTATTAACCCCTAATCTGCCCCCCTCAACGTCGCCTCCACCTGCCTACACTTATTAACCCCTAATCTGCCGAGCGGACCGCACCGCTACTATAATAAAGTTATTAACCCCTAATCCACCTCACTAACCCTATAATAAATAGTATTAACCCCTAATCTGCCCTCCCTAACATCGCCGACACCTAACTTCAATTATTAACCCCTAATCTGCCGACCGGAGCTCACCGCTATTCTAATAAATGTATTAACCCCTAAAGCTAAGTCTAACCCTAACACTAACACCCCCCTAAGTTAAATATAATTTTAATCTAACGAAATAAATTAACTCTTATTAAATAAATTATTCCTATTTAAAGCCTAATACTTACCTGTAAAATAAATCCTAATATAGCTACAATATAAATTATAATTACATTGTAGCTATTTTAGGATTAATATTTATTTTACAGGCAACTTTGTAATTATTTTAACCAGGTACAATAGCTATTAAATTGTTAAGAACTATTTAATAGCTACCTAGTTAAAATAATTACAAAATTACCTGTAAAATAAATCCTAACCTAAGTTAGAATTAAACCTAACACTATACTATCATTAAATTAATTAAATAAAATACCTACAATTACCTACAATTAAACCTAACACTACACTATCAATAAATAAATTGAATACAATTCCTACAAATAACTACAATGAAATAAACTAACTAAAGTACAAAAAATAAAAAAGTAAAAAATATTTACAAACATAAGAAAAATATTACAACAATTTTAAACTAATTACACCTACTCTAAGCCCCCTAATAAAATAACAAAGACCCCCAAAATAAAAAATGCCCTACCCTATTCTAAATTACTAAAGTTCAAAGCTCTTTTACCTTACCAGCCCTGAACAGGGCCCTTTGCGGGGCATGCCCCAAGAAGTTTAGCTCTTTTGCCTGTAAAAAAAAACATACAATACCCCCCCCAACATTACAACCCACCACCCACATACCCCTAATCTAACCCAAGCCCCCCTTAAATAAACCTAACACTAAGCCCCTGAAGATCATCCTACCTTGTCTTCACCTCACCAGGTATCACCGATCCGTCCTGGCTCCAAAATCTTCATCCAACCCAAGCGGGGGCTGGCGATCCATCATCCGGTGGCTGAAGAGGTCCAGAAGAAGCTCCAAAGTCTTCATCCTATCCGGGAAGAAGAGGCGATCTGGACCGGCAACCATCTTGATCCAAGCGGCATCTTCTATCTTCATCCGATGACGACCGGCTCCATCCTGAAGACCTCCACCGCGGACCCATCTTCTTCCGGCGACGTCCAACTGAAGAATGATGGTTCCTTTAAGAGACGTCATCCAAGATGGTGTCCCTCGAATTCCGATTGGCTGATAGGATTCTATCAGCCATTCGGAATTAAGGTAGGAATATTCTGATTGGCTGATGGAATCAGCCAATCAGAATTAAGTTCAATCCGATTGGCTGATCCAATCAGCCAATCAGATTGAGCTTGCATTCTATTGGCTGATCGGAATAAGAGATAATTAATTTCGTTAGATGTAAATTATATTTAATTTAGGGGGGGTGTTAGTGTTAGGGTTAGACTTAGCTTTAGGGGTTAATACATTTATTAGAATAGCGGTGAGCTCCAGTCGGCAGATTAGGGGTTAATAATTGAAGTTAGGTGTTGGCGATGTTAGGGAGGGGCAGATTAGGGGTTAATACTATTTATTATAGGGTTAGTGAGGCGGATTAGGGGTTAATAACTTTATTATAGTAGCGCTCAGGTCCGCTCGGCAGATTAGGGGTTAATAAGTGTAGGCAGGTGGAGGCGACGTTGTGGGGGGCAGATTAGGGGTTAATAAATATAATATAGGGCTCGGCGATGTTAGGGCAGCAGATTAGGGGTACATAGGGATAATGTAAGTAGCGGCGGTTTACGGAGCGGCAGATTAGGGGTTAATAATAATATGCAGGGGTCAGCGATAGCGGGGGCAGCAGATTAGGGGTTAATAAGTGTAAGGTTAGGGGTGTTTAGACTCGGGGTACATGTTAGAGTGTTAGGTGCAGACGTAGGAAGTGTTTCCGCATAGCAAAAAATGGGGCTGCGTTAGGAGCTGAACGCGGCTTTTTTGCAGGTGTTAGTTTTTTTTTCAGCTCAAACAGCCCCATTGTTTCCTATGGGGAATCGTGCACGAGCACGTTTTTGAGGCTGGCCGCTTGCGTAAGCAACTCTGTTATCGAGAGTTGAAGCTGCGTTAAATATGCTCTACGCTCCTTTTTTGGAGCCTAACGCAGCCTTTATGTGGACTCTCAATACCAGAGTTATTTTATGGTGCGGCCAGAAAAAAGCCGGCGTTAGCTTTTCGGGTCGTTACCGACAAAACTCCAAATCTAGCCGTAAGAGAATACTTCCAAATGACAGATGAAGGGTGAGTTACAACTTTTGAGCTGGAAACAGAGAGGCAGAAAGTGGTAAAAAAATAATTATGTTTAAAAGGACCACAAGATTCCAAGTAACCTCCCCAGTTAGGAATTATTCAAAACTACTTATGATCATGGACAGACATTAGAGTCATAAATTAAGTTTATATCAGAAAGCTCTCAATATGCATGTGAGCTAACAACAACTGATGTTACTGGCAATTACTATAATACTGGTGGGATATGGCTGATCTTCTGGATGGCAATTACTGGAATTCTGGTGGAATGGCTTTGTGTGCGGGAAAATTAGGAAGACAAACATTGATGTTAGTCCATCTGAAAGAATTAGGAAAACTACAAAGACACAGGTAAAGGGAAGAAAATTAAATTAAATATGAGGGGGAAAAAAACATTTTTTTTTCTATACTTTAATTCCACTATTTAAAGCCAAGACTATACCAACCTCTGCTGGATTTAAAATGAAAGCATCTTCCTCTGAGCAGCGTGCCGGGTGGGAGGAGTTAAAAATACAATCTAACTACGCAAGTTGCGAAGTACTACGCAACGTGCGTAGGAAGATTGTAATTTAACTCTTCCTCCATTGGTTTTCACTAATCTCCAGCCAGGCACTGTAGGGAGTTGCGGCGCGACGGGGGTGACACCATCAGAGGAGATTAATTCCTGCTTTATGGTGTCAAGGACCACCAACATCTTCTCGTGGACCATTAGTGGTCCATGGACCACTGGTTGGCGACCACTGCTCTGGAGAACTGAAATGATTAACAGGCTGGATAGCCTAAAATATAGTCATTTAATAGATGTAGGCAACATACTTTAGGTTAGGAGCAACCTTTTAGCTCAGAAACCCACACTGTCCAGTTATGTACAAAAATATACAAATGGAGTTTGTGTTCACAAGCAAGTGTTGTGCTGATTACACTAGAGTACAAAATAGGCAGAAGAAACTGACACTCAGGCAAAAGTGTTGGCACTTGACTTAAGCTTGATCAGAGAGTTGCAACTTGGTAGAAAAGATGACATTTAATGGACTGAAACTTGGCATAAGAGCCGATATTCACAGAACAGCAACTTGGCAGTAGAGCATAGATTCAAAGAACTGCAATTTGGCAGAAGAGCCAACACTCACAGGCTGAAATTTGGCAGAAGAGGTGAACCCCAAAAAATGAGGCAGCACTTACAGGATTTGGCTTTGCAGAAAAGTTGGCACTTACAGGAATACAACTTGATAGAAGAGCAGAATAGTGATTTGGAATTGGGTACAGGAGATACAGGAGTAAACAGGAGCAGCAAGAGCAGCAACAGATGGCTGTCTTTTTCCTGTACAGTATCAAATACATATGAGAACCAACAGAGGTGGGCTGCCTGAAACTGTATGCTTGTAACATGAGCATGCCCTTAAGAAGAATAGTTGTCAGAAACCCCACTGGTACTGAAAGAGACTCCTAGAAGTAACTGACTTAAATAACCTAAAGGACTTTAAAGGGACACTAAACCCCAAAAAAATCTATCATGATTCAAGTAGAGTATACAATTTTAAACAACATTCCAGTTTACTTCTATTATCTAATTTGCTTCTGTGAGCCAATGACGTGTGAGCCAATCACCCAAGGCATCTATGTGCAGAAACCAATCAGCAGCTACTGAGCCTATCTAGATATGCTTTTCAGCAAAGTATATCAAGAGAATGAAGCAAATTAGATAATAAAAGTAAATTAGAAAGTTGTTTAAAATTACATGCTTTTTCTAAATCCTGAAAGAAAAAAATTGGGTTTCTTGTCCCTTTAACTAGATTTTGTTATTAAATTGTCCATTATAGCTACACCTCAGTCCTTGGAGACACATTTCTGAACTGATAATACACAGCATAACAGCTCTTAACCTGCCCATTCCTAATTGCTTATCATTAACTGCCTATACCTAACCACTAGCCATTCTTAGTTGAGCGAGCTTGCAGCCGAGAGTTAAGAAGAAGTGGTCATCATAACGCTGCTTCATAACCCCCTTCTCCACCTGTTATGTTTTGTATCTCAACCCCTATGACTTTGCCAACCAGGGAGATTGACAGCCCCTGCTCGTGAGTGATTGGCTGTGGTGTGCAATGATAAACTTGTACAGCGTATTGCTGCCCGCTAGACGCAATGCCGGGCAAACCGAGCCTGAGATGTACGCCCTGTCTGCCCGGACTTTGTTAAATCTGGCCCTATGTCTTTCCTTTAATAATAGTCATTCTCTTGCCAATTAATTCTTTGATGTTTTAAAAAAAAGTGTGAATAAAAATCTGTGTTAGGTATCATATATAAAGAAAATGATCCTATGCTACTTTATAAAATTCAGAACAGTAAGAAAATTTCCTATGCTCGATCCACGCATATTTTTTATTTATGTACTTCGATATATTTATGATTTTGATGATTTATTCTTGCTCACATTACAGATGTTCCAAATAAAAGTTGGGATTTATAATTCTGTAAAAAAATAAATATAAAACCTATTTGGTTAATGTACATGCACCGAATTGTTGGGGGTTCCATTGTATCGACTGTAGTTTTGTTCGATCTATCTGCTATCAGATTTGCGGATATATCTGTCAATCAGTATACGTCAGATGTAGATGCTATGTGTGGATGGCAGATGGAGCAAACAGGGCTTTGGTTAATGTAGCAGGGTTTTCAGAAGTTTGGTGTATATGTATTAAGTTTTTTTTTCGCTTTATCTGCTATCTTATTGGCGGATATATCTATCAATCAGTATACGTCAGATAGAGATGCATATACTTTTGGCAACTGACGGCATTTTTTTTCGGTACGAATTTAGGGTTGTATATGGTAAATTTTAAGATACAAAAAAATCTGTATGCCTCATTGAGGTGCCTTTGATTGTCAAAATTACACAGTATGATATTTAATAATATCCTATACATATATCATATATAGTGGAAAAACGGATATGATGTTTGTTAACATTGAGGATGGGATAATACAATTGACGATACACAAATATGGAATTTTATATTTTGTATCTAAGCCTTGTTAAGGATGTTAATCCAATATATATTTATGAATTGGAGTCTGCATTGAACGCTCTAAATAATAGGAGCGCAATCATCACATATAATAATTAGGGATTGGCGAATGTGTTTTTTTTTTCAAATTCAAATGTTAGAATGTCATTGTAGAAATTCGATTTACATGATCGAATATTAATAAGAACGAATATTCTTAAAAAATTCTATAATCAAATGCTATTTACAGTTTTCGAATGTCACTTTCTCGAATTTGAATGTTTATAATTAGATCGAATGTCCACATTTGAAATTTTAACAAATACTATTTAGAAGTTCAATAGTTCATGTAGTAGGGAATTTAGTAAATTGATACATAATAGATACAAATATATCAATTTGAATGTTTCTATTTCAAATATTGCATATTTTGAATATTACATTTAAAGAAAGCATTAGAAATACTATTACAAATATATATATTTGGATTTTTCTATTTTCTAATGTTGCATAATTCGAATCGAATTATTACAAAATTTGAATCGAATATTACATTTAAAGACAGCATTAGAAATACTTTTACATTAAACAAATGTTAGGATGTTGTACAAACATTCGAAATTCCAAACGGACGAACAAATGTGTTAAAATTTGTTTCATTTTTTGAATTTTGCAAAACATTCTCCCATCCCTAATAATAATGTCTGTCTATTCTAATGAAACTATCTATACAGTTATATGATTTTTGTAATATAAATTGAATATAATTATTTTGGGATGTATTTTGTAATACGCTAAATGCTTTGCTATTTTTACAATAGAAGCTGTGACTTGCTGAACAAAATGTCATCTATGCAATTCATGCTTGAGATAGGTTAACCACAACACTATTTTTGCAATCAATGCAATGATTGGCTAGATCAAATGTCATTCAGGAATTTGTTTTTACTCATGCTAATTGTGAATAAATATGCCTTGCAAGGAGGCTCTACATTGCAATCTGAACACACCTGAGGAAGGGGGAGGAGCCCTGAAACAGGTCTTGTGGATTAAAATCCTGTGCAAGCAAGCAGTGTTTTCTCTCTAAACTCTATGGGCATATTTATCAAGCTTGATGCCACGAGTTTCCGGCGAGCCTTCAGGTTCACCGTAAACAGAAGTTATGAAGCAGCGGTCTAAAGACTGCTGCTCCATAACCTGTCCGCCTGCTCTGAGGCGGCAGACTGAAATCAACCTGATCGAATACGATCGGGTTGATTGACACCCCCTGCTAGCGGCCGATTGGTCGCGAATCTGCAGGGGGCGGTATTGCACCAGCAGTTCAGGATATATCGGCTTCAGGTGCCAGGAGTGTCACAACAAATTTACTTTTAAAACAATTAAATTAAAGTTGTTTCACACACCCCTGTTTCGTGGCCGATAACAGGATACATCGGCTTCAGGTGTCAGGGGTGTCACAACAAATTTACTTTTAAAACAATTAAATTAAAGTTGTTTCACACACCCCTGTTTCGTGGCCGATAACAGGATATATCGGCTTCAGGTGCCAGGAGTGTCACAACAAATTTACTTTTAAAACAATTAAATTAAAGTTGTTTCACACACCCCTGTTTCGTGGCCGATAACAGGATATATCGGCTTCAGGTGCCAGGAGTGTCACAACAAATTTACTTTTAAAACAATTAAATTAAAGTTGTTTCACACACCCCTGTTTCGTGGCCGATAACAGGATACATCGGCTTCAGGTGTCAGGGGTGTCACAACAAATTTACTTTTAAAACAATTAAATTAAAGTTGTTTCACACACCCCTGTTTCGTGGCCGATAACAGGATATATCGGCTTCAGGTGCCAGGAGTGTCACAACAAATTTACTTTTAAAACAATTAAATTAAAGTTGTTTCACACACCCCTGTTTCCTGGCCTATAACAGGATACATCGGCTTCAGGTGCCAGGGGTGTCACAACAAATTTAATTTTAAAACAATTAGTAAATTTGTTGTGACACCCCTTGCGTGGGGCAGCTATAGTATTGGATAAGGCTTATTATATTGAGGAGATATTATCCCAACTATCAGATGTCTCTATATACAATGAGCTTCCCTCAGATCCTTCTAAACAAATCTTAAAGGGTATTATTACTATTGTAGAACGTGGCTTAAAATATGGAATTATAGAAAGACACAAAAAAGTTTTTTATAAAAAAAATGACTATACCATCCCTGTTTTTTATACCCTTCCAAAAGTGAACAAAGATCTATCAAAACCTCCTGGTCACCCCATAGTTGCAGGGACAGATTCTATATTTAAAAAACATTTCCATTTATTTAGAAAAAGTAATTAGGCCTTTTGTTACACAATCATTATCCTACATTAAAGACACCAGTGACTTCTTGTTAAAAATTGATCAAGGAACACCATAGCTGTCCAACGTTTCCCCCACTTATGCAAACATATATATGAATTGGTATGAGGAACATCAGGTTTTTGAGAATGAATAGTTTTATCTATTTGGCGCCGCTATATAGATGACATATTTGGAATATAGTGGGGGGAAGTTTGTTAGACATTAAACATCAATTCAAGATATATTAAGTTTATGCTCACTTAGAATGAAGAGAGTATTAATTTCTTGGATACCAAAATATACAAACACAATGGCCTCTTATATACTGACTTATATCGCAAAGAGACAGATTGTAATACTTTACTCCACTATTCTAGTGTTCACCCACCTACATTAAAAGAATCTTTGCCAAAGAGCCAACTCCTCAGAGTTAGGAGAATAGTTAAGGATGAAGAATTGGTGAGTTCTAGACTATTGGATGAAGGTAAATGTTTTCTGGATAGAGGTTACCGATATGAACTCATCAAATAAGTGTTGAGGAAGTAAATAAAATCACACGTAGCGAGGCTTTAAAATTAACAAAGAAAAAGAGCCAGATGGAGAGGATGGTATTTATATCAGAATTTAATTTGTTTAGCCCTGGTGTTCAACGTATCATTAGATGGTACTGGGATCTATGTCCATGGATATGTTACCGAAGACTATGCTGTCTATATAACGAAATAAATCACAAAAGAAAAATTTGGGGTTTTATATGCCTTTAAACAAGATTGCACCTTTGTGACTAGGTTTTTATAGGGGATGTGCCTTCATGTACACTAAAATAAAACTCATACACGAGAGTGCCTTTCAAAAGTGCTTGCATTATTGAACTCACATTCAAGAATGCTCATTCCAGTTTACAAGTTTAATAATGTAGGAGCAAGCACTTTGAAATCACCCATAAACAAGATCAGACTTAGGGGTAGATTTCTTAACTGTCGGGTGGACATGATCCACTGTAGCAGATCATGTCCGCCCGACATCACTAAATGCCGAAAGCATTCGCTGTCTGCATTTAACATTGCACAAGCATTTCTAGTGAAATGCTTTTGCAATGCTGCCCCCTGCACATTCACGGGCAATCGGCCGCTAGCTGGGGGTGTCAATCTTCCTGATCGTATCTGACGGGATGATTGTTGTCTGTCGCCTCAGAGATGGCTGATGAGTTAAGGAGCAGTGGTTTTAAGACCACTGCTTCTTAATTTACATTTCTGGTGAGTCAAAAGGCTCGAGCTGAATAAGCAGCATCCGCTGCTTCATAAATATACCCCTTAGCGTGCATGAAGGCGTGTCCCCTGTAAAAATCTGGTCACAGATGTCGCAATGTCATTTAAGGGTCTCCTAGGCAGATACAATATAGCAAGGCAGCAGGTTCACAATTTACAGCGTTAAAATCCAGTAAAAGAAGACATTATACAGTAAGTCCTTTGCCTAGAAACCGGTAGTCTCCATCTCGTTTTCAGTTCCCTTGCAAAGTTAACAAAGGGTTATTTGAATAGACCTTTACTGTAACCTTAAGAGGTGTAAATGGGCTATTGTATCAGTCAGTTTCGGGTGACCTCCTAGTTTCTATTTCAACAACAAGAAATTTTTTATTTAAAACTTGTTTGCGGGCGGCTTGCTTTTAACAAACGAAACAATATTGCATTGTGATTACTCAAGAAACTTGGTGACCAATTTGTTAGAAAGCAAAAACCCTTTTCAGGAGCAAAATGCAGATAGATTGTGATGAATGATTTAGCATTCTATGGCATCAGCGACCAGATGGTATAGGACATGTGCACAGTCTTGAGCTCACCTAGTATTTCTCTTTAACAATGGATAACAACAGAACTAAGCAAAAAATTGACATGAAAGTTAAATTAAAAAGTTGTTTAATTTGTCATGGTCTTTCCTATTTACTTAATTTTAATTTTGACTTTAGTGTCCCTTTAAAACAAAGTATAATTTTTGATATCTATAAAAAAGTTTTTGTTTGAGAAGAATATAATAATTATTTAAAGTTAGAATTATAGGGCCCCATTTATCAAAGCTTCAACTGAAAACCCACTATAATTAAGGGTCAAATTACACGCAAAATAGACTACTCAAAGTTATCAAGTTGTCAATTTATTTAAAAAAATGTACAAATCGATTTAAGTTCCGTTACGGCGATCAACATTCGCTGAAACACGATTACTCCATAATTTCATACGAATTGTGGAAAATCGATCGTATCTAGAGGTAGATTCAACTGATTTAAGATGTATTATAATTTCAACTTGTACGTTCGTGTATCGAACAATGCCTCGGACTAGAGTCTTAATCCACAAGCTTTGAGCTAGCGGACACCATAGGAAATTAAGGGATGCACCCATAACTAGAAAGAAGTGGAGAATAACCTCAATACTATGCTTATACAATTTATATAGGGTCAGATACCAAGTGTCATGCTAAATTTGTTTTTTTGCTTGAGTTCAAACACCACTTTTATTGCAGCCGCGCTAACTTCTTCTCCCACTTATGCGCTAACCCAACACCACACAAGACCTATATCGCTAAACCCAAATTGAGTTATGAATATTTTACATTCCAATGTTCTTCAGATAGAAGAAAATGTTCTTTTTATTTATCTTTAGAGAAGAAACTTTTTTGAATAATTACTCAAATAGAACTAGCATATCCTCTAACTTATACCCTTAGAATGCACATAGGGTATCATTTATATAAAAATAAAAATTCTCGCCAAACCGGAAATGGTTTTCTGGGTAACTTCCGGCTGTCAATTAATGAAAGGTATAAAAGGGCCAACAGTTTACACATTAAACCAGTCTTGATAAAGGCCCAGAGAGGGCCGAAACGCGTAGACACTGGTAAGCCTTGTTTCATTTGGAGCATTTATTGTTTATAGATCTACACATTTGTTATATCTTTTTTCCACAGGTTTTTATTTGGTCAGCAATTTGGTTGGCCCACAGCGGACAGAAGCACTAGCATTGGAGACACACTTAATCTTGTTTTTGCACTTTTTTCTCACATATTTTTGGATTTCATCATCATTGTTCTCAACATTTGGTTATCCACTACACTATGTTCTAGGATCCACACTTTTTAGTGACATTTAATTTTTAGTGCCATTTAATTTTTGGACACCTTATTTTTCTACAGGTCATCACCTTGGACTAAATTTTTGCACTCATTTTAAGTTGATTTTTCAAGTTGTGACTTTGAACTATTTTTTGGAATTTTTCAGCACTATTTGTTTTTATGCACATCTGAATTCATTATTTGTTATTTGCATTGCCAGCCACTTTGCATGAATTTGTTTTAGGATTATCAAGTATCTAGTTCAAGAATTGTTTTTACAAACTGATTTTACATTATTGTCTACTACATTTACTATAATTATTGTACCTGCGTGGATCCACTGCACCTACTTTTTAACTGAATTTTTACCATTGCATTTTTAACCATTGTTATATTGTTAATATCGTTATTTGCATATATGTCATTAAATTCTTTTAAGTAATTCAACCTTAGCCTCCTCTGGTTGGCGCCTAGGTATATTCCCTTTTTCTTGATTCTTACGAGTGATAGCTAGGTATCACTGCCCTGGGCTCAAAAGGTTGTAGTTAGCACTGGGGTATACATTAATATTTACTTTGTGTTCATTCCTAGCTCTATTTCCAGCTGCCACTTGTTCTAATTTCTAACCTCTAGTATTCGCACATATCCAACATGGATTCTTTATCTGCACTTAGACAGGATGTACAGATAAATGTGAACAAGCAGACAAAATTAATCTGTATTGAGATTGATGAGGATGAGACTGTGGATATACAGTCCATATTTAGGGAATTAGAAAAATTGCTGATATCGGAAGTTAAATACAAGGCCGAGATTTCTTTTTTAAAGAAATGTTTGGAATTAGACATCATTCCGAAAGGCCTCTTAACACATAAAGAATGTGCTTTCCCTCTGTCTGACTCCATCTCTGAAAAATGGAAAATGTTACTGATTAACACATCTAGACAACTTATAAAACTCATTATAGAGTATAGAGAATCCTTGGCACTAAACATGGATTCAAAAATTAAGGAAAATGAAGAAATTTTAATAAATCTAGAGCATTCCGGACAAGAGTCCATAGATATAACAGAAAAGAAAGATAACCTAATTAAAAAGGTGAAAAAAATCAGAGATGAAGTTATACAAAAAAAGACCAAAAAACTTTTAAGAGAGTTGGAAAGTAAAGAGTCAAATACTGACGAACACATAAGTATGATATCAGTGGAAAATACAATTAAAGAGAGTGTAGTAGAGGGAGGCATAGACACACCGACTCTAGTCACACACCAAAAGTCGATCAGTAATCATCCATATGAATCACAATATGGTCAAGCACATAGGGGACAAGTAAATAGAGACTTTAGGCCTAGAAACTATGACCAGAATAGATCATATAGAAGACATCATATACGATCTAATCAACCCACACGAACACCATATTCAAGTTATAGGCCAAGATTCTACCAAGAGAGGAGGAGACGAAATAATAATTACCACTGGGAACATGAAGATGTGAGAAACAATAAAATGAGGGATGAATACATGCCTGTGAGAAGGAGTGATAATTGGGAGAATAGGTGGGACTATACCCAGAATAGAACATCAGAATATTCCAACAACAGAGGAGAATACCAATATCAGCATTCACCAAGAAGACAGTACTATGAGGGGAGACCAAATTACTATAGAAGGGATGAATTTGAAATTAGGTATGAGGATCAAAGAGAAAACCAAGCCTACGAAAGATACGATAGAAGGGATGGCATGTACAATACTAACACATACAAAACACCTATAAGGAAAGAAGGTACCACCCCTTATAAAAAGAATGAGGGGGGTACCAAGGACGAATGGAAAATCCAACAACGTACCAAAAAGATAGAATCACATAAGGATTCCCAGAATTCCATACCAACTATTGCAGCTGATACACAATCTTTTTTAGGGGTGGACAGAGAGAGGGAGAGACCCCCAAGACCACAGAGAGACACGGGCCTGGAAAGACCATCAACGTCGTCAAGAAGAAGATACACAGAGGAAGGCGAGGAGGGGCCAAAGTGAATAACAGGAACAGCAAAGAGAACGAAATATTGACCACGACTAACACCGAGGGAATATTCAATTTAAGTTCTCATACTTTAACTAAGGAAGAAAATTCTATCCTTAAATTCGGCCTTTCATTCGCCCCAACAAGGAGCTTAGATAAATTTCAATCTTTCATTAATACGAAAGAATTTATCCGAAAGCTCACATTGAAAAGATTCTTCGCCAAATCAGCAGTTGAGAGGTCTGCTTATAAAACATATGAATATACTGATGGCTACAGACACACAGACTTGAAACCAAAGTCATCATTTTACCCTATTAACAGCAAGGGAGCTGCCATAGAAGCATTTGAGATGATAGTCTGTAAAGAGATTAAAGAACTACAATCTAAGAAATTGAAACTGAAAACGCATAATCTATCTCAACAACAAATCAAAACAATCAGAACAATGGAAGACAACTATAATTTGACCATCAAACCCGCGGATAAAGGGGGCGGAATCGTCATCATGGATAGAACTAACTACAAATTGGAAAATGAGAGAATACTGGGAGATCAAGAGACATATCGGAAATTACCTTCAAATCCAGTAGGATCATACAGAAAGGAACTGCTGGTAATATTGGACCAAGCAAAGGAACAATAAGGAATATAACTATATTAATATTAGTTATCCTATTACACCAGTAATATACCATCTGCCGAAGATCCATAAATCACTGCAAAAAACCACCAGGAAGGCCGATAATCTCAGGCATTGGATCTTTAAGCAGTAATTTGTCGGAGTACATCGATCTTAATCTCCAGAGGTATGTTAAACAACTACCCTTGTATCTCAAGGACTCCACCCAGGTCCTAAATCTGTTGAATGATACCCCATGGGAAGACGGCTATATCTTAGCGACATGTGATGTGATGTCATTATATACCTGTATACCCCATGAAGATGGGCTTGATGTGGTCAAACACTTCCTGGATAAGGATCCCGATATTCCTGAAGAACAGAAGGACTTTATTCTAGAAGGGATCAAATACATTTTGACCCACAATTATTTCCACAATGAAGGTAACTATTACCAACAAATTTGCGGTACAGCAATGGGGACCAGGTTCGCGCCTAGCTATGCCAACTTGTTTATGTGCAAGTGGGAAAACATCTCCTCGGTGAATTGTGCCCAGCAGGCGCGGACTTGGTCCTCTACCTCCGTTATATAGATGACATCATTATCATCTGGAAGGGGACCCAGGAGGATTTAGACTACACTATGGAAGTCATGAACAAAAACATCAGTAATCTAAAATTCACTTACACATGGAGCACCACTGAACTAATCTTCCTAGATCTGAGAATTGAGGTCAAAGATGGCAAGATCGAGACATCTACGCATTTCAAAGATGTAGATAGCAATAACTACATACATAGTATGAGTTGTCACCACAAAAGCTGGAAGGAGAATATTCCAAAGGGGCAGCTATTAAGAATAAAGAAAAACTGCTCAACAAAAGAGAAATGGGAAGAACAAGCCACACTGATTAAAAATAAGTTTCTAGAGAGAGGATACAAGGAAAGCTTGCTTAATCAAAAGACTCAAGAAGTGGACAATATTGAAAGAAATGAACTTTTGAAGTACAAAAAGAAAGAAACACCTACAACAGAGGATGACTTGGCCAATGTAGTAATGATCACGGAATACAGCGAGAACAAAAATATCATCGAGAAGATATTCCAGAAACATTGGTCACTTCTGAAAGATGACGATGTAATAGGTGAAAGATTGCCATCGAAACCCAAGTTCGTTTACAGAAAAACAAAGAACTTGAGAAGCAAATTAGCCCCTAGTATTGAAAAAAAGAAAAAACAAGGCATCATAGATGCATTTGGGAAAGAAGTGAAAGGTTTTTTCCCCTGCTTGTCCTGCAAGGCGTGCAAACATGGTATTAAATCTCCCACGTTCAACAGCCATAATACCAAAGAGAAATATAAAATTAATGAATTGATTAGATGCCAAGACAGCGGGGTGATCTATGTACTGCAGTGTTCGTGTGGCCTTCAATACGTGGGCCAAACATCAAGGATCCTGAAAGATAGGATACGCGAACATTTATTACTAATTGAGAAATTAAATATGGACACAGCACTGTATAAACACTTCTCAATTAAACATAAAGGTAATACAAGAGACTTAACCTTTATGGGTATACAGAAGATCAGAAGAGATTGGAGAGGTGGCAATTATACAAAGAAATTACTAACTGCCGAATCGAAGTGGATCTTTAACATTGACTGTCTCTACCCTAAGGGTTTGAACAATAAAGAGGATCTATCCCACTTATTCAATGTAGTTTGACTCCTCTCTAAAATATAATGAAGATACTCCCATTCTTGATCCTCTCTCATTAAAGTACTAGTCATTGTGAAGTCTGCTTTAAAGCAATCAAGTTTTATATAAATGACACGTATAAGATCAGATAAGATAAAACTTCGTCCGACAAGATTTTTTGAAGGTATTAATTCATTGATAAGGTTCTATCTATAAAAGGATAATGGCACATATCATTTCTATGAGTTGATCCCAAATTCTCCTTATCGCTTCATGACAGGAAATAAGTATAGTCCCTAAATGGACACTATGTATTCCCAACGACACTTAGGTTACTAACACCTATAGGGCCTATAGTTGGGTCAGTTTATCCATCACTTTAGTTTATGTAGTCATCCTGTTTTTAACAATCCCCTTTCCTCCAGTAAATATAAGATCAGGTATAATAGAGATTAATTGAAGATCGAAAGCTAAAGTTTACTATCAACCATAGAGCGTTAGATGTAATTACATAACACAAATTTGTAAATAATTAAGACACTCTAGGCTAATTAAAGTTCATGTGAAGACAACCAGTCAGATATTATTTACATCCCACTTCCATTAGTGACCTTACTACTAATATACCCACTGAGGTCAATCAGATTTACATCACTAGATTAAGGTTAGCTGCATATTTCATCATATGATAAGATCAGGAAAAGGCAATTAGTGTATCTTAGTATCACTAGAAGCACATGCCAATTGGGGCAACATTAGCCAGTTTAAGGTCCAATATCACCATATCAGGATACAGTTTTTTTCCCCTAAATGTAAATGCAACGCCCCCTATCTCGAGGTTACCAAGTGTGCTAAGGTTATTAATCTAGTCTGACACCAATTGGTACAGCAACTATAGACATGGCCAGTATAGGCCATATGCTAAATGATCTACGGTAAGGGAATATGAGGAAACAAGGTCCTACAGATCTTGCCCACATTTATCCCATATAATATAGCAAGCAATGACAAGCAAGCTATGATCATCTGAGTCAACAAAGCAATAACCCCCGGTCCTCAATGACCCCTGTTCTTAAACATTTTTAAACATTTTTAAACATTTTTTAAACATTTTATACATTTAAACATATTAGACTCATAGACATTTTCGGCAAACGACATAAAGGTTTGGATTTAGTTTAAGGCAACACTGCCTTTATTTTTACTACTGTATTTGTTTACAGCGTGATTTTATGTATCTCAGGTTTTAATCCAATTTTTAATTTCAAATAATGCATCTATTTAAAATAATGCAATAGTTCACAGTTTCTAGTTATAAAGCTCCGTTTCTATGGGCAACAAGCTAAGGCCTCCTATGGTTGAGAATTAGGGTCAGGACTAGGAGACAAACTAAAGTTTGTAATTATAGTTTAAGGCAATACGGAAATAACCACCATAGGCTTAAGTACAATGGTATCTCGTTAAATATAAAGTAAAGGATACACATTATGTGTAGTTCATCTGCACTAACGGGTCCAACCACTTACGTTTATAACTACAGAACATAATCTCTAAAACCCCTAATTTCCTGCTATTATAGATCTCCCTCTAGTACGATCAGCACTACATTTAGAATTTTAACACTGTTGCAATAAGTGTCAAGTAGCCACACAACTATCACACCCAATAACAGAGCACGTAAAGACCACGCCTCTGCATACCCTGAGCAAGCAAATAGTAAACACCCAATAACAGAGCCTGTAATGAACACACCTCTGTATACCCTGAGCCAGCAAATAGTGAAGTCTCTAGGCATGACGTCACGACCAATAGGGGCTTCAAAAAATCGGCAATTATTTCGATAATCAATCGGATTGATTTAACCCTAAAATTAATAATGTATTGATCAAACCGTACAAAATATTAAGAGGACGATTGGGTAAAATATAGACCCAAAGATTTTCCGCTAAGAATCCCCCACCGGAAGTGACGTCAGAAATCCACCGAGACCGTAAACAGGTATTAAGAACCACAACCGAGACTTTAGAGAAGTAACTTTTTTGAATAATTACTCAAATAGAACTAGCATATCCTCTAACTTATACCCTTAGAATGCACATAGGGTATCATTTATATAAAAATAAAAATTCTCGCCAAACCGGAAATGGTTTTCTGGGTAACTTCCGGCTGTCAATTAATGAAAGGTATAAAAGGGCCAACAGTTTACACATTAAACCAGTCTTGATAAAGGCCCAGAGAGGGCCAAAACGCGTAGACACTGGTAAGCCTTATTTCATTTGGAGCATTTATTGTTTATAGATCTACACATTTGTTATATCTTTTTTCCACAGGTTTTTATTTAGTCAGCAATTTGGTTGGCCCACAGCGGACAGAAGCACTAGCATTGGAGACACACTTAATCTTGTTTTTGCACTTTTTTCTCACATATTTTTGGATTTCATCATCATTGTTCTCAACATTTGGTTATCCACTACACTATGTTCTAGGATCCACACTTTTTAGTGACATTTAATTTTTAGTGCCATTTAATTTTTGGACACCTTATTTTTCTACAGGTCATCACCTTGGACTAAATTTTAAGTTGATTTTTCAAGTTGTGACTTTGAACTATTTTTTGGAATTTTTCAGCACTATTTGTTTTTATGCACATCTGAATTCATTATTTGTTATTTGCATTGCCAGCCACTTTGCATGAATTTGTTTTAGGATTATCAAGTATCTAGTTCAAGAATTGTTTTTACAAACTGATTTTACATTATTGTCTACTACATTTACTATAATTATTGTACCTGCGTGGATCCACTGCACCTACTTTTTAACTGAATTTTTACCATTGCATTTTTAACCATTGTTATATTGTTAATATCGTTATTTGCATATATGTCATTAAATTCTTTTAAATAATTCAACCTTAGCCTCCTCTGGTTGGCGCCTAGGTATATTCCCTTTTTCTTGATTCTTACGAGTGATAGCTAGGTATCACTGCCCTGGGCTCAAAAGGTTGTAGTTGGCGCTGGGGTATACATTAATATTTACCAACACCACACAAGACCTATATCGCTAAACCCAAATTGAGTTATGAATATTTTACATTCCAATGTTCTTCAGATAGAAGAAAATGTTCTTTTTATTTTTAAATATATTTATTTCCTAAGATATGGTGAGTCCACAACTTCATCAATTACTAGTGGGAATATCACTCCTGGCCAACAGGAGGAGGCAAAGAGAACCACAGCAAAGCTGTTAAATTTCAATCCCCTCCCACAATCTCCAGCCATTCTCTTTGCCTTGGTGCATGGAGGAGGTGAAGTTTGGTGTCTGAAGAAAAATTGTTTTTTTTTCGCTACAAGCAAGATTTTAATATTATAGAAAGCCAGAGTAGGTTTGCTCTGTTCTTTCCCTTTTTTCAAGGATTGGGTATAGCTGTATTCTATGTCAATCTCTTCAGTAGGGTAGTGGTGGCTTTAAAGCAGTTAGGAACTTTTGAGGTGGGCCTCGCTGCGTTTTTCTAACATGTTGCTGCCCTGGTACAGAAAGCCAGAGTAGGTTTACTTTCTTCCACAGGTCTATGTGAGGAGTGGCATCCTCTCATATCGTGTGAGCTGTCCTCCTGCCGGACAGCTAGAGGTGCAGGTAAGTGCCTTTTTTGTTTTCTGGGGCTAGGAGGTTGGCACTGAAGGTGATAAGGACTCTCTGTACTTAGTTTGGGACACAAGAATCCTTTAGAAGGATGTTTTATGGCAGTGGGCAGGCACTACAAGTGTATATGACATGGAGACTTAAGGTTTAACCTCCTTCACGGCATGGAGGGGGTTTACCTTTTACGGGGACTCAGTTTAAATTTTATTTGCTTAAATCTAGAACACTGTTGTTTGTGGGCATTAGGGGTTTATCATACCCTAATTCATTTATTTCCCTTGTCTGTCTGTAGGCAGCCACTCTAGGTCCTACATGGAGTCTGTTAGGAAGGAGCGCTCTCTCTTTTAGAGGCGCCATTCCTATGGGGCTGTTTCCAGATATTCAATTATCTTACGCTTGTTAAGTGGAGCGGAGCGATTTTTATTAATTTTATTTCTAAGCTCTGACAGGAATGCTTGGAGTCGGCAATATCTAAAGGGAAAATGTTTAGAACTCGTCATTTACAGCCGATACTGGCAGCGGAATGAAGCTTGATATACACGCTTCTTTTCCTTGCTCCATTTATGTTCCCGCCTTCTTTCTTCCTCAAAGCGTAGCGGTGCCATTTTGGGTGTTCGCTTAGGCTAGAATGTATCCCCACCTCGTTCTCCGGCATGAGAATGGAGCGGCATTTTAGTTCTAATTGTATTTTTATCTAATCAAGCAGCTATGTTTTCTCTACATTAAGAGGCCATTGCTTTACGTTTAGTACAGCGTTTTCACATGTTTTTCTATAAGATTTCATGTATATGCATACCGTATTTGAACAGGTTAATATTTAATTGTTCATATTTAATGATGTTATATATCACTTTAGATTAGTGATAGACATTCAATTGGTCTTGGAACTGGAATATGGTTATGGCTCTTGAGGATAAATTGTTGTGTCAAATATTTATGTCCCTTATATTTATAAAAATACTTTTATAATTAAGATTTTTTTTTTCTTAACTCTCTTGTCCCTCAGGGCAGATTTCTAGACAGTTTCTTTTGTCTATGTAATTCTGTGCGGCATATATTAGACAAAACTATGTAATGTACACCTAGTTTGTTGCTCTGAGTCTGTCTCCAAGGATGATGCTGTTCAGGCATTGCCACAGCTTTCTCCTTAAACTTCCCAAGCCTCAATGGCATCACATGCAGTGCCCTGCAGTTCCTCTTAATCTCCTGGAGGAGTGTATTTGACTGCAGATATTTATCTGTTTTTTCCTATCCTATTGGGACAACGTAAGAGGACATCTCAATATTAAGATAATACGTTTTCTGCTCCACATTTTGCTACACAGGTAGAGCTATCTCCTAAGCCTGGTAAGGAGAATTCACTGGTAGTTTCTGAGGGTGAAATCTCAGATTTGGACAGTATAATTCCTTCATCTGATGCTGAAGGGGTCGCCTTCAGATGTATGCTTGAACACCTCATGTATTTTTAAAGGAGGTTTTGGCTACTTGAACGACACAATACTCCTGTCATTGTCAACCTTCGAAGTTTTTTAACCCATGAAGTTCCTTCCTATGAGGAAGTGTTTCTAGATATGCTATGGATTTTTTCACAGGAATAGGAGAAGCTAGGGATCCCTTTTTTCCCTGTCTCCCATCCTTGAAGGATTTTCCTGTTGCTGACTCCATTTAAATGCCCAGTGCCCCAAGTAGAAGGGAGCTTTTCTACTATGGCTCAAAGAATTTTGATCCCTATAGAGGATAGCTGCTCCTTTACGGATCCATGAACCAGAAGCTTGAGGTTGGTTTGATCATCAAGGTTTTCATGGAAACCAACAGTTTGTTTTGCCACTGTGAAAAGAGCGGCATCTTTTTGGTGTGATGCCTTGTCTTATTTCTCTTGCTGCCTAGCCCATGGGGCGTTGTGGCTGAATTCTTGGTCAGCTGAGAAGCCTTCCTGTGGCTTAGTGATACAGCCTAGGCTCTGCAAATCTGCAGATGCAGGTTCAATATTCTATTTGTCCAAGACTTGTGTCAACTGGGGCCATATTTAAGGTTACCTCCAAGTCCTAGATTCTGACGCTTCGTTACAAGGGTGAGACCTTGTTTGGACTTGGTCTGGCAGATTTAACTTCTGTGTTACGGGTGGAAAAGGGTCTTTTCTATCACCCATCAAGAGGAATGGACTAAAGGAAAGTCTTCCTTTTCTTCTTACTGCTGGGTCAGTCCATTCTGCTGGGATACCCAATCAGTCTTGGTCTAGGGGAAAACAATCTAGCTTTCTTCCCAGGGGTTGATTCTCCTTTCTGGAGCATCTGCAGTCCAGGTATGATGAGATGCATTCTTGAACTGGGTTCAGGACCTTCCTCGCTGGTAGTGTAAGTTCCAGTTCCGGTGAGGGAACGGGATTAAGGTATTTATTTTCAAGTTTCTCAGAGTACCTCCCTACAAATAGAATTACATTATCTAGAGGGTCTGTTCATGACGAACATAGACCTGAAGGTTGTGTATCTTTATGTCCCAATCTATGGGATCTTCTCCTGTTCTGAGATTCGCCATCCTAGAAAGACTCTTTCAGGTCTCAGGGAGTTGCAGGGGTGTTTTCCTGAACTATATTTGGTCCAGGTGCCATTCTTCGAGCAAACTCTCTTTCAAGTGGATCTTGTCTCTTGTTCATGGCTCCCTTGGTGCCGTAGTTGGACCTGAGGGCGTCTCAGCAGAATGCCAAATTTCCAAGGTATGGCTCAAGGTCAGGAGATCCGCAGGCTGCCCTGATCTGGCAGTTCCTTGGGACTTCAGTCTAGTATTTCTTTTTTTATCAGTTTGCTCTCCTTCCACAAGTCTTTGCTCGTATCAAACAGGAGAGAGTTTCAGTAACTCTAATAGCTCTGGCATGGCTTTGCAGGATCTAATAGGCAGACCTAGTGAAGATGTAATTTCTTCCACTCTGGAGGTTTTCTTCTGAGGAAGGACCTTTTAACTCTGGGTCTTTTCCTTCATCTAAATCTCTTTTTTCTGAAGCTGACTGTTTGGAGATTGAACGCTTATTTCTGTCTAATAGTGGCTCTTCTGAGGCGGTCATTGAGACCATGTTCCAGGTTCACAAACTTGTCACTAGAAAGATTTACCATAAGGTATGGCATAAATACCATTATTGGTGTGAATCCAAGGGCTACTCTTGGAGTAGGGTTAGGATTACTAGGATCTTGTCTTTTTTCTAGGAAGGTCTGGAGAAGGGATTGTTAGTTAGTACTCTGAAAGGTCAGATTTCTGCATTGTCTGTTTTGTTACACAAACATCTGGCGGGTGTGTCCAGTTGTTCAATGTTTTTCTCAGGCCCTGGTAAGAATCAGGCCTGTGTTTTAAGTCTGTTGCTCCACTGTGGAGCCTTAACCTTATCCTTATAGTTTTGCAGCAGGCTCTGTTTGAGCCTTTGCATTCCATAGCTATTAAGTTTTTATCTTGGAAGTTTTAATTTCTTTTTGCTATATCTCTGCTCGGAGAGTTTTGGAACTCTTGGCTTTGCAGTATGATTCACCTTATCTTATTTTTCATGCTGATAAGGCAGTTCTTCATACGAAGTTGGGTTTTCTTAATCAGGAATTTGTTGTTCCTTCTCTATGTTCTAATCCTTTTTCTCATAAGGAACGTTTGTTGCACAACCTGGATGTTATGCGTCCTCTAGAATTCTACCTACAGGCGACTAAGGATTTTTGCCAGTCCTCTGCCTTGTTTGTTTGTTTCTCTGGGAAACATAAAGGTCAGAAGGCTACTGCTACTTCTCTTTCTATCTGATTAAGAAGTATTATTCTTTTGCGTATGAAAACTGCTGGTCAGCAGCCTCCTGAGAGAATTACGGCTCTTTTCCCGAGGACTGTTTACTCTTCTTGGGCTTTCAAGAATGAAGCTTCTGTGGATCAGTTTTGCAAGGCTGCAACTTGGTCCTCTCTAAATATTTTTTCATAATTTTTTAAATTTTATAATTTTGCCTCGGTTGAGGTTTCTTTTGGGAGAAGGGTTCTTCAAGAAGTGGTGCCTTCTGTTTTGGTCTACCTGTCTTGTCCCTCCCTAGTCATCTGTTTTCTCTAACTTGAGTATTGGTTCCCACTAGTAATTGATGACGTCGTGGACTCACCATATCTTTGATAAATTTATTTATTTCTGGATATGGTGAGTCCACGAGCCCACTCTTAAATTTAAGACAGTTGTTTTTGTCTAAACCTCAGGCACCTCTACACCTTTGTGTTATTCTTTTTTTCCATTTCTGACTGGGAAATGTGGGAGGGGGAGTAATACTTAACAGCTTTGCTGTGGTGCTCTTTGCCTCCTCCTGCTGGCCAGTGATATTCCCACTAGTAATTGATGACATTGTGGACTCACCATATCTGGAAAGAAAGAAAATTATCAAGTAAGCATAAATTTTCTTTTTTCTAGATATATATATATATACACAGTTTGGGCCAGATTGCAAATGGAGCACAAATGTTTACTTGCAAGCGAGAAGGGGTTTATCACGGGTGTTTGCGCTTGTCGGCTTTACTTCTAGTATTACGAGTTGAAAGTAAATGCGATCACTTGACCACAATTGCAATTTATGCTAGAATGATTACAGCGTCCTAAGAGCTCTGGTTAACTGTTTTGCCAAACAAAACACATAAAAAATATATTACAAAGTACACACACTCATAATAAAAATTCATACAAAGAGATAAGCGCTCCACCAGCAACGAACAACAGCTCAGTAACTTGTTCTATGCGAGTAACCACCTAGGAGGAGCCTCTTTTAGCCTAGTTGTGCTTTTTACAGAGGAAAACTTTTTCTGTATATCAGTCTGATCCCGCCACCAAGCAATTCTCCTCTAAGCAGGGAACATGAAAACAATCGTTTCTGCCTTCTGTAGGCCTCATCAGTGAGGTGCAGCCATAGTCCTCTGAGCACACTAGACAAGGAGTACACTCATAGTAACATCATCTAATAAAAATTATTTGAAAAATAGAGGAAGAAAAAAAAAGCAGGCAAAAGGGCTTTAACATTGATATACATACATATACATCTCTAAAGATGGAAATGTGTATATACAGTATCTCACAAAAGTGAGTACACCCCTCACATTTTTTAAAATATTTTATTATACCTTTTTATGTGACAACACTGAAGAAATTACATTTTGCTACAATGTAAAGTAGTGAGTGCACAGCTTGTATAACAGTGTAAATTTGCTGTCCCCTCAAAAAACTCAACCCACAGCAATTAATGTCTAAACCATTGGCAACAAAAGTGAGTACATCCCTAAGTGGAAATGTCGAAATTGTGCCCAAAGTGTCAATATTTTGTGTGGCCATCATTATTTTCCAGCACTGCCTTAACCCTCTTGGACATGGCGTTCACCAGAGCTTCACAGGATGCCACTGGAGTCCTCTTCCACTCCTCCATGACAACATTACAGAGCTGGTGGATGTTAGAGACCTTGCGCCCCCACCTTCAGTTTGAGGATGCCCCACAGATGCTCAATATGGTTTAGGTCTGGAGACATGTTTGGCCAGTCCATCACTTTTACCCTCAGCTTCTTTAGCAAGGCAGTGGTTGTCTTGGAGATGTGTTTGGGGTCATTATCATGTTGGAATACTGCCCTGCGGCCCAGTCTCTAAAGGGAGGGGGATCATGCTCTGCTTCAGTATGTCAAAGTACATGTTGGCATTCATGGTTCCCTCAATGAACTGTAGCTCCCCAGTGCCGGCTGCAGTCATGCAGGCCCAGACCATGACACTCTCACCACCATGCTTGACTGTAGGCAAGACACACTTTGTACTCCTCACCTGGTTGCCGCCACACACGCTTGACACCATCTGAACCAAATAAGTTTATCTTAGTCTCATCGGACCAAGCAAACTTCAGCAAACTGTTTGCGGGCTTTCTTGTGCATCATTTTTAGAAGAGGCTTCTTTCTGGGACGACAGCCATGCAGACCAATTTGATGCAGTGTGTGGCATATGGTCTGAGCACTGACAGGCTGACACCCCACCCCTTCAACTTCTACAGCAATGCTGACAGCACTCATACGTCTATTTCCCAAAGACAACCTCTGGGTATGATGCTGAGCACGTGCACTCAACTTCTTTGGTCGACCATGGCAAAGCCTGTTCTGAGTGGAACCTGTCCTGTGAAACCGCTGTATGGTCTTGCCCACCGTGCTGCAGTTCCGTTTAAGGGTCTTGGCAATCTTCTTATAGCCTAGGCCATCTTTATGTAGAGCAACAATTCTTTTTTTCATATCCTCAGATAGTTCTTTGCCATGAGGTGCCATGTTGAACTTCCAGTGACCAGTATGAGAGACTGTGAGAGCGATAACACCAAATTTAACACACCTGCTCCCCATTCACACCTGAAACCTTGTAACACTAATGAGTCACATGACCTTGGGGAGGGAAAATGGCTAATTGGGCCCAATTTGGACATTTCCACTTAGGGGTGTACTCACTTTTGTTACCAAGGGTTCAGATATTAATGGCTGTGTGTTGAGTTATTTTGAGGGGACAGCAAATTTACACTGTTATACAGGCTGTACACTCACTACTTAATAATAAAATATTAACAAAAATGTGAGGGGTGTACTCACTTTTGTGAGATAATATATTTATATATGTTTATGTGTGTACATATGTATTTATATATGTAAATATGTATTTACAGACATATGAACACATATAAGCACATTCCAATGTTCTGCACATAGAATATGTTCTATGTATTTAGAAATAGATATTCCTATCTCTCTCTCTCTCTCTCTCTATATATATATATATATATATATATATGTGTGTGTGTATTTAGGAATAGATATTCCTCTCTCTCTCTCTCTCTCTCTCTCTCTCTCTCTCTCTCTATATATATATATATATATATACTCGAGCAATCGATTAAAGAAAAGAGGATATCCTAACCATGGTTGTTCATAGATCTCAACAAGAAGTTCAGAAGCTCAATAGGAACAGCTTAGTCGAGGGAGCACTTAAAAACATCTCCCAGCACTGACACATCTTTCCAAGGTGGTAACCTTTGTCACCGATTACAGTTCGCAATATACTGAAATATGTAAGATAATTAAGAAACATTTTGCATTCTCTCTGCGGATGACAAATTGGAGACATGTTGTCAGAGCTGGCGTAAGATGCTCCTATAGAAGAGCCAAGACTTTGGCTAATGCATTATCTCCTTCATCACTTGCCTGAATTGAACAGACCGACGAGTGCTTGGTTAACCCATAAGGGTCTGTTCAAATGCAGACAGAAATGTCGCGGTATGTGAGTACATTTTGGCATCTAACATTTTAAATCTGAAGTTACGGGTGAAACTTTTCCCATCACTAGTTGCCTGAAATGTACCTCAACTTATGTTGTATATGTACTGACCTGCATTTCCTGTCACCTACAGTAATGTAGGGTTAACAACAAATGAAGTAAAGGTACGCATTCGCAACCATTTGTCCACAATCTCAAGCAGGGAGAAGCTAGTACACCCTCTGGTGAAACACTTTTCACGATGCCACAATAAGGACATTAAAAGTCTTAGATGGCAGGCTATTGAAAGAGTATGTTGTCCACCTAGAGGAGGTGATCGTGATCGGTTACCTACAAAAGAGAGAGATGTATTGGATCTTTAGACTTCAGACCCGAGTACCTTCGGGTCTGAACTCTGAATATGATCTAAATTAATTTCTGGAAATAATCATGTGGTCCTCTCATCTCCCTCCTCTTGTATTGCCTGACGTATAGGAATATTATAAATTACAAGAGTAATATTTACACTAAATACTAATATTAATATACAATAATATAGTAAGCCTACCATTTAGGATGAGTCTACTAACTCTAACTTTTCCCCACTAGAACCATTGCAATTTTAGAATAACTAATATCTTAGATAAAATATTCTCAAAACATATTTGTAAACATTTATAAAACATTCATAAAATCTCCTCAGTTGTCTTTGTAATTCAGAAACCCACTTATTCTTAACTCTTTGTATAAATCTGCATCTAGTTAGAATGGGCTTTAAGTTATTCTTATAAGGCCAAATTTGTGTGATATGTTTCACCAAAATTATGTGTTACGAATCCCCATTGTGTAATAATGGGCATCATAAATATACCTCATGTTAAATGTGAACACTGGTTAAATAATTCCCATACCTTCTATTTTTCCAGGTAATCTGGTGTAAACTATATAATGAATTACTCGCTTTGCATTTAATCAAGGTTTAAAATTAAATTTCTTTAGCAGTTTGCAAAAGTAAAAACAAACCCATATAATGAAATGAAATATAAATATAAAGATTTTTCCCTCTCTAAGTGTTCAACTAGTTCACATGGGGTTAAGTATTTATTCCAGCTTAAACTTGCCAATTAAATTTTAACCAATTGGATTTATATATATATATATATATATATATATATAATGTTAAAGATAGGAAAAAGTCAAATTTCTATGTAGTCCATTGCAATTTCTTAGTAGGCCAGGACTAGTGGACCACTGGAAATGTCAAGCCCTGTATATAGAAATATGTATTTATGAATAAATCGAACAGATTCTTGTATATGAAGATCATTGGAATGTGAAATATTAATTTTTTAATGTCGGGTTAGCACACATGGGAACATGCGATAAGATTTGCGCACTAGCAGGGTTCTAGGGTTTTTTTCCACATTTTTTTCTCCCTTAATTTCTATTGGGGAATACGTGAATGCGCACGCAATATTCTTACTTCAGCTTTTTACACTCATTGGGTTAGCGCGAGAGTGAAACCAGTTTACTTTCAACTCATAATAAGAGAGCAACCTGACGAGCGCAAAAAGCAGTTAACGCTCGAGCAGGAGCTTTAATTAGCGCTCCACTTGTAATCTTGTCCTATTTCTGATTATTCTCTTTGTAAAATATATTTCTATACCTATATACAGTATTTATATACATATATACAGGTATAGATATATAGAGATACAGTGGCCCAGGTTTTAAGATTTTTTTGGGGGGGCAATAATATTTTTTGGTTTAGGGTGTAACGTGACTTTTTTTTTTTCTTGGCACTTCCAAAGTAAATGTTCACCAGGACTTGCAAAAGCCCTTAGTGTTTAATGTCCTTTTAACTAAAAAACTCTCATAAAAATATTTGCAGCAAAATGCATCAAATAAAAAGTTTGTAATTTTAAAGGTACAAATGAAATGTTCTCCACTTTTTTTTATAATAAACTTTTCAAATTCAAGCTTTAAATCATGATAAATATAACATATACCTCTCGAAGATGTAGTAATTAACCATTAGATATATTAATTATTTATAGTACAAAAAATAACAATACTGTAAAATGGCGCTGCAACACTAAAAGATTCTTATAAAATGATTCATTATAATACCATTATGAAGCGTAGAGAGGGGCGGAGCTAAGTTAAAGTAGAGAGATGAAATGCATCATGTGATTCATATTGCATCTGTTTTTTGTGTTGAACAAATGACAAAATAAAATATTTGCACCATTGATGCTTTTTATCAACAGATCGCTGCGGAATCTGTTGGTACTCTACAAATACCTGATAATAATAATACAGTAATAATAATAATCCTTGTGGCTTTGTTGTCACAATCATATTAAGCCAATGACTGTCTAAATGTTGAAGCTTTGATAAATTAAGCCCATAGTTGCAATACAGTATATACTGGAGTGTAGTTTTGACTCTGTATGTTGTTTCTATGCATTAAAATTGCCCTTTCAAATAATATATGTAATATAATCATGTATATTTTCATACTGTACAAACTAATTTACAAATAGCAAAATAATTGCAAGGGTCATAGAAAAATGTTTGTGATATGCATTATTTGCAGCATAATATGAGATCTAGGCCACAAAAAACTTGATAAAATAATATTTTAAGCTTCTCAGATTTCTTTCTTGTGACTTCAATAGATATATTACTTCCTCAAGGTTTTATTTCATGTAGTATTCCTGAGATTTCCTCTCAGCAACCACCAGGAGGCAGCAGATATCATGTGTACTGCCCATGTCTATTGTAATGCACTCATACTAAACAATTACTTTTTTATTCTATTGCTCATAAAACTAACATTTAAAAGTTTGTAAGTTCATTCCAATCTTATTCACTGGTTAATTCCTTGTTTAGTCTATTATGCCAAACAGTAGCTGACTCAAAAAAATACTTTACTTCTGTGTGTTTTAGGGAAGAACAAACGTATTGGATGCCATTCCAATCCATTGGAATTTGCAGTGCAAAAGCTTTCTATTTTTTGTATCTTTTTTATAGCCTACCAATCTATTGAAAAACACTGGTAAAATTAGTAAAGTGAAATACAATAGTAAAATCAGACTAGCGCATAACATCTAAGAACTTTTTTCCTCAAGCTTTTCATGTGTGATTTACTTCAAAACTTATAAAGATACAAAGTCAGCACACAAAAAAAAACATTACAACAATTTTTTTTCTTCAGTACTGATGATGGCATCCTAATGTGTTAGATTACAGTGTTGCCATCTAGTAACATTCTTGCAAAACTGCTACCATATAGTGCTACAGATATGTGCACGCTCCTAAGCCTGCTTTCAAAAAACGGATACCAATGTTGTTGTTTTCTCTTGTTCATAGGCGAATTTCTTGGTATTCTGGCTTTCGGCGCTGTGCTGTCATTGGGCAGGGTCAGAATGATATGCTACAGGATATTTTTTCTCTATGAAGGTCATATTGTACTAAAAGAGCCTGCACCCAGAGTGGCACTGGCCTTGTGAAAAAGCACAGAAGTTTTTCTTGCTTTTGTACTGTTTCAGTTGAGTGTGTCTCTCAATTTCTTGTTTGTATACAAATTGCTCTTTGGTCTTCAGAAACCAGATGTGGACTCCTTGCACACATGCCCAAGAGAGATGTAACTGCACATCACTGACGAGGCCTAAAGAAAGCCAAAACGTACGTCTGGGGATTGTTGTTTTCTCTTGTTCAGAGGAGAATTGCCTGGTATTTTGGTGCTGGACTGTCATTGGGCAGGATCAGACTGATATGCTACAGGATATTTGTTCTCTGTGAAAATCATAGGCCTAGATTTAGAGTTTGGCGGTAGCCGTGAAAACCAGCGTTAGAGGCTCCTAACGCTGGTTTTAGGCTACCGCCGGTATTTGGAGTCAGTCAAAAAAGGGTCTAACGCTCACTTTTCAGCCGCGACTTTTCCATACCGCAGATCCCCTTACGTAAATTGCGTATCCTATCTTTTCAAAGGGATCTTTCTAACTCCTGTATTTAGAGTCGTGTCTGAAGTGAGCGTTAGAAATCTAACGACAAAACTCCAGCCGCAGAAAAAAGTCAGTAGTTAAGAGCTTTCTGGGCTAACGCCGGTTTATAAGGCTCTTAACTACTGTGCTCTAAAGTACACTAACGCCCATAAACTACCTATGTACCCCTAAACCGAGGCCCCCCCACATCGCCGACACTCGATTAAATTTTTTTAACCCCTAATCTGCCGACCGCCACCTACGTTATACTTATGTACCCCTAATCTGCTGCCACTAACACCGCCGACCCCTATATTATATTTATTAACCCCTAACCTGCCCCCCACAACGTCGCAGCCAGCTACCTACACTTATTAACCCCTAATCTGCCGTCCGCACGCCGCCGCCAGCTACATTATAGCTATGTACCCCTAATCTGCTGCCCCTAACACCGCCGACCCCTATATTATATTTATTAACCCCTAATCTGCCCTCCCTAACATCGCCGACACCTAACTTCAATTATTAACCCCTAATCTGCTGAACGAATCTCGCCGCTATTCTAATAAATGTATTAACCCCTAAAGCTAAGTCTAACCCTAACACTAACACCCCCCTAAACTTAAATATAATTTTAATCTAACAAAAATAATTAACTCTTATTAAATAAATTATTCCTATTTAAAGCTAAATACTTACCTGTAAAATAAATCCTAATATAGCTACAATATAAATTATAATTATATTATAGCTATTTTAGGATTTATATTTATTTTACACGTAACTTTGTGTTTATTTTAACCAGGTACAATAGCTATTAAATAGTTAAGAACTATTTAATAGCTAAAATAGTTAAAATAATTACAAAATTACCTGTAAAATAAATCCTAACCTAAGTTACAATTAAACCTAACACTACACTATCAATAAATTAATTAAATAAAATACCTACAATTATCTACAATTAAACCTAACACTACACTATCAATAAATTAATTAAATAAAATACCTACAATTATCTACAATTAAACCTAACACTACACTATCAATAAATTAATTAAATACAATACCTACAAATAACTACAATGAAATAAACTAACTAAAGTACAAAAAATAAAAAAGAACTAAGTTACAAAAAATAAAAAAATATTTACAAACATCAGAAAAATATTACAACAATTTTAAACTAATTACACCTACTCTAAGCCCCCTAATAAAATAACAAAGCCCCCCAAAATAAAAAAATGCCCTACCCTATTCTAAATTACTAAAGTTAAAAGCTCTTTTACCTTACCAGCCCTGAACAGGGCCCTTTGCGGGGCATGCCCCAAGAAATTCAGCTCTTTTTCCTGTAAAAAAAAACATACAATACCCCCCCCAACATTACAACCCACCACCCACATACCCCTAATCTAACCCAAACCCCCCTTAAATAAACCTAACACTAAGCCCCTGAAGATCTTCCTACCTTATCTTCACCATACCAGGTATCACCGATCCGTCCTGGCTCCGATATCTTCATCTAAGCCCAAGCGGGGGCTAGACATCCATCATCCAACGGCTGAAGAAGTCCAGAAGAGGCTCCAAAGTCTTCATCCTATCCGGGAAGAAGAGTAGATCCGGACCAGCAACCATCTTCTTCCAAGCGGCATCTTCTATCTTCATCCGATGAGGACCGGCTCCATCTTGAAGACCTCCACCGCGGACCCATCTTCTTCCAACGACGACTTCCCGATGAATGACGGTTCCTTTAAGGGACGTCATCCAAGATGGCGTCCCTCGAATTCCGATTGGCTGATAGGATTCTATCAGCCAATCGGAATTAAGGTAGTAAAATTCTGATTGGCTGATGGAATCAGCCAATCAGAATCAAGTTCAATCCGATTGGCTGATCCGATCAGCCAATCAGATTGAGCTCGCATTCTATTGGCTGTTTCCTACCTTAATTCCGATTGGCTGATAGAATCCTATCAGCCAATCGGAATTTGAGGGACGCCATCTTGGATGACGTCCCTTAAAGGAACCGTCATTCGTCGGGAAGTCGTCGTCGGAAGAAGATGGGTCCGTGGTGGAGGTCTTCAAGATGGAGCCGGTCCTCATCGGATGAAGATAGAAGATGCCGCTTGGAAGAAGATGGTTGCTGGTCCGGATCTACTCTTCTTCCCGGATAGGATGAAGACTTTGGAGCCTCTTCTGGACTTCTTCAGCCGTCGGATGATGGATGTCTAGCCCCCGCTTGGGCTTAGATGAAGATATCGGAGCCAGGACGGATCGGTGATACCTGGTATGGTGAAGATAAGGTAGGAAGATCTTCAGGGGCTTAGTGTTAGGTTTATTTAAGGGGGGTTTGGGTTAGATTAGGGGTATGTGGGTGGTGGGTTGTAATGTTGGGGGGGGGTATTGTATGTTTTTTTTTACAGGAAAAAGAGCTGAATTTCTTGGGGCATGCCCCGCAAAGGGCCCTGTTCAGGGCTGGTAAGGTAAAAGAGCTTTGAACTTTAGTAATTTAGAATAGGGTAGGGCATTTTTTTATTTTGGGGAGCTTTTTTATTTTATTAGGGGGCTTAGAGTAGGTGTAATTAGTTTAAAATTGTTGTAATATTTTTCTTATGTTTGTAAATATTTTTTATTTTTTGTAACTTAGTTCTTTTTTATTTTTTGTACTTTAGTTAGTTTATTTCATTGTAGTTATTTGTAGGTATTGTATTTAATTAATTTATTGATAGTGTAGTGTTAGGTTTAATTGTAGATAATTGTAGGTATTTTATTTAATTAATTTATTGATAGTGTAGTGTTAGGTTTAATTGTAACTTAGGTTAGGATTTATTTTACAGGTAATTTTGTAATTATTTTAACTATTTTAGCTATTAAATAGTTCTTAACTATTTAATAGCTATTGTACCTGGTTAAAATAAATACAAAGTTACCTGTAAAATAAATATTAATCCTAAAATAGCTATAATATAATTATAATTTATATTGTAGCTATATTAGGATTTATTTTACAGGTAAGTATTTAGCTTTAAATAGGAATAATTTATTTAATAAGAGTTAATTAATTTTGTTAGATTAAAATTATATTTAAGTTAGGGGGGTGTTAGTGTTAGGGTTAGACTTAGCTTTAGGGGTTAATACATTTATTAGAATAGCGTTGAGCTCCAGTCGGCAGATTAGGGGTTAATGTTTGAAGTTAGGTGTCGGCGATGCTAGGGAGTGCAGATTACGGGTTAATACTATTTATTATAGGGTTAGTGAGGTGGATTAGGGGTTAATAACTTTATTATAATAGCGGTGCGATCCGGTCGGCAGATTAGGGGTCAATAAGTGTAGGCAAGTGGAGGCGACGTTGTGGGGGGCAGATTAGGGGTTAATAAATATAATATAGGGGTCGGCGGTGTTAGGGGCAGCAGATTAGGGGTACATAGGGATAATGTAAGTAGCGGCGGTTCACGGAGCGACAGATTAGGGGTTAAAAATAATATGCAGGGGTCAGCGATAGCGGGGGCGGCAGAATAGGGGTTAATAAGTGTAAGGTTAGGGGTGTTTAGACTCGGGGTACATGTTAGGGTGTTAGGTGCAGACGTAGGAAGTGTTTCCCCATAGACAACAATGGGGCTGGTTAGGAGCTGAACGCAGCTTTTTTGCAGGTGTTAGTTTTTTTTTCAGCTCAAACAGCCCCATTGTTTCCTATGGGGGAATCATGCACGAGCACGTTTTTGAGGCTGGCCGCGTCCGTAAGCAACTCTGGTATCGAGAGTTGAAGTTGCGTTAAAAATGCTCTACGCTCCTTTTTTGGAGCCTAACGCAGCCATTCGGTGGACTCTCAATACCAGAGTTATTTTAAAGGTGCGGCCAGAAAAAAGCCAGCGTTAGCTACGCGGGTCGTTACCGACAAAACTCTAAATCTAGCCGATAGTTTGCTAAAAGAGACGGCACCCTGAGTAGCATTGACCTTGTGAACAAGCACAGAAGTTTTACTATTAAAGTAATGTGTAAGAGAAGTCACAGCTAAAAAATAGTAGCTGTGAGAAAGAATGACAAGGCAGCACTCAAATTGCATCAATAACAAGTGGTTTATTTGCTAAACCTGCATATGTCAGAAACAAAATTACCCCAAACCCATTGTGTAAGTAAAAGGAGTGACATATATAAACCAGGCCTGGTTAGTACCTAATATCTAACACATAACCGTAAAACTACGGTTCTAACAAATAAATATATTGTAACAAACCATGACAAAAACATTCCGCTTGCTACAAACAGACATGTGAAAGATATATTTGTTGCAACAATTGTTTCAATAATGACACAGAATAATAAATGTCCGTGAGTATCAGAGCACTTAGTGTGAATCACACGCTCTGTATATGAAATTGTTACAAAGAAACAATTCCAGCGTTACTGATTGGAAAACCAACTTGAATTACTGAGCAAGCAGCCTCACCACATTCGCGGTACAAAGTTCCAGTGTATCATCCAAAACCAGCTTATATAATTACCACTTGATCCACCTTAAGACTTGCATATGCCTCATACCGGATCCTTGGTAAATCTCCAAACAAAGCGGTTTGTATAAAGGCTCCTATGCGGTTAATGCCTCCTTGTATTCACAAAACCGGAACTTCGATTCAAGACTGCTGTATGCTTGTCAGTTGTTAGAGCCACATCATAGTAACTCGGTACGCTTGGGACCAGCTGCCAGGAAATTAGCACTCCACTTCAACAGTTGCCGCTTTACAAACGTCAGGCATGACGCGTTTCGCCCCTCCCCTTTAGTGGGCTGACTTTAGGGCTTCATCGGATGCTTGTATGTGGTAATGACACCACTTTTATAGCTCAATGGCTCATTTAAATATTTAATTGATGACGATTTTAACACAGTGCTGCAACCTATATACAAAGTTAAACTACAACTATTATTTACACATACATCATATTTGTTAAATAGTTACATGTTATGCAACATATTTTTGGGTATCTTTTTCATTCCGGGATGGCAAAATAAAGACCACACAAATTTGTGACAATTGCAATTTTCTCATCTTCTAACTTTTCTTATATTTTGGGCAAAACTATTGACTACTATCTATGCAACTGGATTAATATAGAGATAGACATACCAAGGGTTATTATTTGTCCCCTACAAAGAAAGTATTCTACAAAAAACATGAAAAATCAATTTTTTCATTAAGGCCATTTGGAGCCAGTGTGATTAAGCGATAAATCCATCTGGATTCATTCCTTAATAGCATATTGTCAACATCACCACCACGGCGGTGCTGTTTTATATGCTGAATGCCAGTCACTTTCATTATAGTAAAGTCAGAGTTATGATACAATTCAAAGTGTCTGGCCACCGGACTGTCCTGTTCTTTATTCTTAATGTCATCCCTATGCTCTTTGACTCGATCTTTCAGGTCATGTTTAGTTTTCCCTATATAATATAGGAGTGCAGTGCAGGAGGTAAATGACACCTGTTTTAAGTAACTTTTTTAAGTACCAACTTTCTAGCAAACAAGTTAAGGTCTTTTATGAATTCAAATTTGTCCAGATGTGCCGATGGACAGAAGACAAATCTTTACTTAGCAGTGACTTCACACTGGGGCAAACTTAGAGATATAATGAAAAAATATTGGCACATGTTGACTATTGACACTGAACTGAGAGACTATGTAGGAGACTTCCCTTTGTTGACAGCACGTAGAGCTGATAGTCTCAAGGATAAGCTTGTCAGAAGTGAATACATAAGAAAATCAACAACCAATTGGTTAAGTGCAAGAGGTAAATGGCAAGGCTGTAGCCCTTGTGGGCATTGTGTGTATTGCAGGTTCATACAAAAAACATGCACATTTGAAACCTCAACAGGTAGACAGTATAATATAAAACAATGGATCACCTGTAACACTACAGGTGTCATTTACCTCCTGCACTGCTCATGTCCCCTATATTATATAGGGAAAACTAAACATGACCTGAAAGATCGAGTCAAAGAGCATAGGGATGACATTAAGAATAAAGAACAGGACAGTCCGGTGGCCAGACACTTTGAATTGTATCATAACTCTGACTTTACTATAATGAAAGTGACTGGCATTCAACATATAAAACAGCACCGCCGTGGTGGTGATGTTGACAATATGCTATTAAGGAATGAATCCCGATGGATTTATCGCTTAAACACACTGGCTCCAAATGGCCTTAATGAAAAAATAGATTTTTCATGTTTTTTGTAGAATACTTTCTTTGTAGGGGACAAATAATAACCCTTGGTATGTCTATCTCTATATTAATCCAGTTGCATAGATAGTAGTCAATAGTTTTGCCCAAAATATAAGAAAAGTTAGGAGATGTGAAAATTGCAATTGTCACAAATTTGTGTGGTCTTTATTTTGCCATCCCGGAATGAAAAAGATACCCAAAAATATGTTGCATAACATGTAACTGTTTAACAAATATGATGTATGTGCAAATAATAGTTGTAGTTTAACTTTGTATATAGGTTGCAGCACTGTGTTAAAATCGTCATCAATTAAATATTTAAATGAGCCATTGAGCTATAAAAGTGGTGTCATTACCACATACAAGCATCCGATGAAGCCCTAAAGTCAGCCCACTAAAGGGGAGGGGCGAAACGCGTCATGCATGACGTTTGTAAAGCGGCAACTGCTTGAAGTGGAGTGCTAATTTCCTGGCAGCTGGTCCCAAGCATACCGAGTTAATATGATGTGGCTCTAACAACTGACAAGCATACAGCAGTCTTGAATCGAAGTTCTGGTTTTGTGAATACAAGGAGGCATTAACCGCATAGGAGCCTTTATACAAACCGCTTTGTTTGGAGATTTACCAAGGATCCGGTATGAGGCATATGCAAGTCTTAAGGTGGATCAAGTGGTAATTATATAAGCTGGTTTTGGATGATACACTGGAACTTTTTACCGCGAATGTGGTGAGGCTGCTTGCTCAGTAATTCAAGTTGGTTTTCCAATCAGTAACGCTGGAACTGTTTCTTTGTAACAATTTCATATACAGAGCGTGTGATTCACACTAAGTGCTCTGATACTCACGGACATTTATTATTCTGTGTCATTATTGAAACAATTGTTGCAACAAATATATCTTTCACATGTCTGTTTGTAGCAAGCGGAATGTTTTTGTCATGGTTTGTTACAATATATTTATTTGTTAGAACCGTAGTCTTACGGTTATGTGTTAGATATTAGGTACTAACCAGGCCTGGTTTATATATGTCACTCCTTTTACTTACACAATGGGTTTGGGGTAATTTTGTTTCTGACATATGCAGGTTTAGCAAATAAACCACTTGTTATTTATGCAATTTGAGTGCTGCCTTGTCTTTCTTTCTCACAGCTACTATTTTTTAGCTGTGACTTCTCTTACACATTACTTTAATAGTAAAACTTCTGTGCTTGTTCACAAGGTCAATGCTACTCGGGTGCCGTCTCTTTAGCAAACTATCGGCTAGATTTAGAGTTTTGTCGGTAACGACCCGCGTAGCTAACGCTGGCTTTTTTCTGGCCGCCACCTTTAAAATAACTCTGGTATTGAGAGTCCACCGAATGGCTGCGTTAGGCTCCAAAAAAGGAGCGTAGAGCATTTTTAACGCAACTTCAACTCTCGATACCAGAGTTGCTTACGGACGCGGGCCAGCCTCAAAAACGTGCTCGTGCATGATTCCCCCATAGGAAACAATGGGGCTGTTTGAGCTGAAAAAAAAAACTAACACCTGCAAAAAAGCTGCGTTCAGCTCCTAACCAGCCCCATTGTAGTCTATGGGGAAACACTTCCTACGTCTGCACCTAACACCCTAACAAGTACCCCCCCCGAGTCTAAACACCCCTAACCTTACACTTATTAACCCCTATTCTGCCGCCCCCGCTATCGCTGACCCCCTGCATATTATTTTTAACCCCTAATCTGCCGCTCCGTGAACCGCCGCTACTTACATTATCCCTATGTACCCCTAATCTGCTGCCCCTAACACCGCCGACCCCTATATTATATTTATTAACCCCTAATCTGCCCCCCACAACGTCGCCTCCACTTGCCTACACTTATTGACCCCTAATCTGCCGACCGGATCGCACCGCTATTATAATAAAGTTATTAACCCCTAATCCACCTCACTAACCCTATAATAAATAGTATTAACCCGTAATCTGCACTCCCTAGCATCGCCGACACCTAACTTCAAACATTAACCCCTAATCTGCCGACTGGAGCTCAACGCTATTCTAATAAATGTATTAACCCCCTAAAGCTAAGTCTAACCCTAACACTAACACCCCCCTAACTTAAATATAATTTTAATCTAACAAAATTAATTAACTCTTATTAAATAAATTATTCCTATTTAAAGCTAAATACTTACCTGTAAAATAAATCCTAATATAGCTACAATATAAATTATAATTATATTATAGCTATTTTAGGATTAATATTTATTTTACAGGTAACTTTGTATTTATTTTAACCAGGTACAATAGCTATTAAATAGTTAAGAACTATTTAATAGCTAAAATAGTTAAAATAATTACAAAATTACCTGTAAAATAAATCCTAACCTAAGTTACAATTAAACCTAACACTACACTATCAATAAATTAATTAAATAAAATACCTACAATTATCTACAATTAAACCTAACACTACACTATCAATAAATTAATTAAATACAATACCTACAAATAACTACAATGAAATAAACTAACTAAAGTACAAAAAATAAAAAAGAACTAAGTTACAAAAAATAAAAAATATTTACAAACATAAGAAAAATATTACAACAATTTTAAACTAATTACACCTACTCTAAGCCCCCTAATAAAATAAAAAAGCCCCCAAAATAAAAAAATGCCCTACCCTATTCTAAATTACTAAAGTTCAAAGCTCTTTTACCTTACCAGCCCTGAACAGGGCCCTTTGCGGGGCATGCCCCAAGAAATTCAGCTCTTTTTCCTGTAAAAAAAAACATACAATACCCCCCCCCAACATTACAACCCACCACCCACATACCCCTAATCTAACCCAAACCCCCCTTAAATAAACCTAACACTAAGCCCCTGAAGATCTTCCTACCTTATCTTCACCATACCAGGTATCACCGATCCGTCCTGGCTCCGATATCTTCATCTAAGCCCAAGCGGGGGCTAGACATCCATCATCCGACGGCTGAAGAAGTCCAGAAGAGGCTCCAAAGTCTTCATCCTATCCGGGAAGAAGAGTAGATCCGGACCAGCAACCATCTTCTTCCAAGCGGCATCTTCTATCTTCATCCGATGAGGACCGGCTCCATCTTGAAGACCTCCACCACGGACCCATCTTCTTCCGACGACGACTTCCCGACGAATGACGGTTCCTTTAAGGGACGTCATCCAAGATGGCGTCCCTCAAATTCCGATTGGCTGATAGGATTCTATCAGCCAATCGGAATTAAGGTAGGAAACAGCCAATAGAATGCGAGCTCAATCTGATTGGCTGATCGGATCAGCCAATCGGATTGAACTTGATTCTGATTGGCTGATTCCATCAGCCAATCAGAATTTTACTACCTTAATTCCGATTGGCTGATAGAATCCTATCAGCCAATCGGAATTCGAGGGACGCCATCTTGGATGACGTCCCTTAAAGGAACCGTCATTCATCGGGAAGTCGTCGTTGGAAGAAGATGGGTCCGCGGTGGAGGTCTTCAAGATGGAGCCGGTCCTCATCGGATGAAGATAGAAGATGCCGCTTGGAAGAAGATGGTTGCTGGTCCGGATCTACTCTTCTTCCCGGATAGGATGAAGACTTTGGAGCCTCTTCTGGACTTCTTCAGCCGTTGGATGATGGATGTCTAGCCCCCGCTTGGGCTTAGATGAAGATATCGGAGCCAGGACGGATCGGTGATACCTGGTATGGTGAAGATAAGGTAGGAAGATCTTCAGGGGCTTAGTGTTAGGTTTATTTAAGGGGGGTTTGGGTTAGATTAGGGGTATGTGGGTGGTGGGTTGTAATGTTGGGGGGGGTATTGTATGTTTTTTTTTACAGGAAAAAGAGCTGAATTTCTTGGGGCATGCCCCGCAAAGGGCCCTGTTCAGGGCTGGTAAGGTAAAAGAGCTTTTAACTTTAGTAATTTAGAATAGGGTAGGGCATTTTTTTATTTTGGGGGGCTTTGTTATTTTATTAGGGGGCTTAGAGTAGGTGTAATTAGTTTAAAATTGTTGTAATATTTTTCTGATGTTTGTAAATATTTTTTTATTTTTTGTAACTTAGTTCTTTTTTATTTTTTGTACTTTAGTTAGTTTATTTCATTGTAGTTATTTGTAGGTATTGTATTTAATTAATTTATTGATAGTGTAGTGTTAGGTTTAATTGTAGATAATTGTAGGTATTTTATTTAATTAATTTATTGATAGTGTAGTGTTAGGTTTAATTGTAGATAATTGTAGGTATTTTATTTAATTAATTTATTGATAGTGTAGTGTTAGGTTTAATTGTAACTTAGGTTAGGATTTATTTTACAGGTAATTTTGTAATTATTTTAACTATTTTAGCTATTAAATAGTTCTTAACTATTTAATAGCTATTGTACCTGGTTAAAATAAACACAAAGTTACGTGTAAAATAAATATAAATCCTAAAATAGCTATAATATAATTATAATTTATATTGTAGCTATATTAGGATTTATTTTACAGGTAAGTATTTAGCTTTAAATAGGAATAATTTATTTAATAAGAGTTAATTATTTTGTTAGATTAAAATTATATTTAAGTTTAGGGGGGTGTTAGTGTTAGGGTTAGACTTAGCTTTAGGGGTTAATACATTTATTAGAATAGCGGCGAGATTCGTTCAGCAGATTAGGGGTTAATAATTGAAGTTAGGTGTCGGCGATGTTAGGGAGGGCAGATTAGGGGTTAATAAATATAATATAGGGGTCGGCGGTGTTAGGGGCAGCAGATTAGGGTACATAGCTATAATGTAGCTGGCGGCGGCGTGCGGACGGCAGATTAGGGGTTAATAAGTGTAGGTAGCTGGCTGCGACGTTGTGGGGGGCAGGTTAGGGGTTAATAAATATAATATAGGGGTCGGCGGTGTTAGTGGCAGCAGATTAGGGGTACATAAGTATAACGTAGGTGGCGGTCGGCAGATTAGGGGTTAAAAAAATTTAATCGAGTGTCGGCGATGTGGGGGGGCCTCGGTTTAGGGGTACATAGGTAGTTTATGGGCGTTAGTGTACTTTAGAGCACAGTAGTTAAGAGCCTTATAAACCGGCGTTAGCCCAGAAAGCTCTTAACTACTGACTTTTTTCTGCGGCTGGAGTTTTGTCGTTAGATTTCTAACGCTCACTTCAGACACGACTCTAAATACAGGAGTTAGAAAGATCCCTTTGAAAAGATAGGATACGCAATTTACGTAAGGGGATCTGCGGTATGGAAAAGTCGCGGCTGAAAAGTGAGCGTTAGACCCTTTTTTGACTGACTCCAAATACCGGCGGTAGCCTAAAACCAGCGTTAGGAGCCTCTAACGCTGGTTTTCACGGCTACCGCCAAACTCTAAATCTAGGCCTATGATTTTCACAGAGAACAAATATCCTGTAGCATATCAGTCTGATCCTGCCCAATGACAGTCCAGCACCAAAATACCAGGCAATTCTCCTCTGAACAAGAGAAAACAACAATCCCCAGACGTACGTTTTGGCTTTCTTTAGGCCTCGTCAGTGATGTGCAGTTACATCTCTCTTGGGCATGTGTGCAAGGAGTCCACATCTGGTTTCTGAAGACCAAAGAGCAATTTGTATACAAACAAGAAATTGAGAGACACACTCAACTGAAACAGTACAAAAGCAAGAAAAACTTCTGTGCTTTTTCACAAGGCCAGTGCCACTCTGGGTGCAGGCTCTTTTAGTACAATATGACCTTCATAGAGAAAAAATATCCTGTAGCATATCATTCTGACCCTGCCCAATGACAGCACAGCGCCGAAAGCCAGAATACCAAGAAATTCGCCTATGAACAAGAGAAAACAACAACATTGGTATCCGTTTTTTGAAAGCAGGCTTAGGAGCGTGCACATATCTGTAGCACTATATGGTAGCAGTTTTGCAAGAATGTTACTAGATGGCAACACTGTAATCTAACACATTAGGATGCCATCATCAGTACTGAAGAAAAAAAAATTGTTGTAATGTTTTTTTTTGTGTGCTGACTTTGTATCTTTATAAGTTTTGAAGTAAATCACACATGAAAAGCTTGAGGAAAAAAAGTTCTTAGATGTTATGCGCTAGTCTGATTTTACTATTGTATTTCACTTTACTAATTTTACCAGTGTTTTTCAATAGATTGGTAGGCTATAAAAAAGATACAAAAAATAGAAAGCTTTTGCACTGCAAATTCCAATGGATTGGAATGGCATCCAATACGTTTGTTCTTCCCTAAAACACACAGAAGTAAAGTATTTTTTTGAGTCAGCTACTGTTTGGCATAATAGACTAAACAAGGAATTAACCAGTGAATAAGATTGGAATGAACTTACAAACTTTTAAATGTTAGTTTTATGAGCAATAGAATAAAAAAGTAATTGTTTAGTATGAGTGCATTACAATAGACATGGGCAGTACACATGATATCTGCTGCCTCCTGGTGGTTGCTGGAGAGGAAATCTCAGGAATACTACATGAAATAAAACCTTGAGGAAGTAATATATCTATTGAAGTCACAAGAAAGAAATCTGAGAAGCTTAAAATATTATTTTATCAAGTTTTTTGTGGCCTAGATCTCATATTATGCTGCAAATAATGCATATCACAAACATTTTTCTATGACCCTTGCAATTATTTTGCTATTTGTAAATTAGTTTGTACAGTATGAAAATATACATGATTATATTACATATATTATTTGAAAGGGCAATTTTAATGCATAGAAACAACATACAGAGTCAAAACTACACTCCAGTATATACTGTATTGCAACTATGGGCTTAATTTATCAAAGCTTCAACATTTAGACAGTCATTGGCTTAATATGATTGTGACAACAAAGCCACAAGGATTATTATTATTACTGTATTATTATTATCAGGTATTTGTAGAGTACCAACAGATTCCGCAGCGATCTGTTGATAAAAAGCATCAATGGTGCAAATATTTTATTTTGTCATTTGTTCAACACAAAAAACAGATGCAATATGAATCACATGATGCATTTCATCTCTCTACTTTAACTTAGCTCCGCCCCTCTCTACGCTTCATAATGGTATTATAATGAATCATTTTATAAGAATCTTTTAGTGTTGCAGCGCCATTTTACAGTATTGTTATTTTTTGTACTATAAATAATTAATATATCTAATGGTTAATTACTACATCTTCGAGAGGTATATGTTATATTTATCATGATTTAAAGCTTGAATTTGAAAAGTTTATTATAAAAAAAAGTGGAGAACATTTCATTTGTACCTTTAAAATTACAAACTTTTTATTTGATGCATTTTGCTGCAAATATTTTTATGAGAGTTTTTTAGTTAAAAGGACATTAAACACTAAGGGCTTTTGCAAGTCCTGGTGAACATTTACTTTGGAAGTGCCAAGAAAAAAAAAAAGTCACGTTACACCCTAAACCAAAAAATATTATTGCCCCCCCAAAAAAATCTTAAAACCTGGGCCACTGTATCTCTATATATCTATACCTGTATATATGTATATAAATACTGTATATAGGTATAGAAATATATTTTACAAAGAGAATAATCAGAAATAGGACAAGATTACAAGTGGAGCGCTAATTAAAGCTCCTGCTCGAGCGTTAACTGCTTTTTGCGCTCGTCAGGTTGCTCTCTTATTATGAGTTGAAAGTAAACTGGTTTCACTCTCGCGCTAACCCAATGAGTGTAAAAAGCTGAAGTAAGAATATTGCGTGCGCATTCACGTATTCCCCAATAGAAATTAAGGGAGAAAAAAATGTGGAAAAAAACCCTAGAACCCTGCTAGTGCGCAAATCTTATCGCCATGTTCCATGTGTGCTAACCCGACATTAAAAAAATTAATATTTCACATTCCAATTGATCTTCATATACAAGAATCTGTTTCGATTTATTCATAAATACATATTTCTATATACAGGAAGCTTGACATTTCCAGTGGTCCACTAGTCCTGGCCTACTAAGAAAATGCAATGGACTACATAGAAATTTGACTTTTTCCTATCTTTAACATTATATATATTATATATTATATTTAAGCTGGAATAAATACTTAACCCCATGTGAACTGTGAACACTTAGAGAGGAAATATCTTTATATTTATATTTCATTTCATTATATGGGTTTGTTTTACTTTTGCAAACTGCTAAAGAAATTTAATTTTAAACCTTGATTAAATGCAAAGCGAGTAATTCATTATTATAGTTTACCACCAGATTACCTGGAAAAATAGAAGGATGGGAATTATTAACCCAGTGTTCACATTTAACATGAGGTATATTTATGATGCCCATTATTACACAATGGGGATTCGTAACCACATAATTTTGGTGAAACATATCACACAAATTTGGCTTATAAGAATAACTTAAAGCCATTCTAACTAGATGCAGATTTATACAAAGAGTTAAGAATAAGTGGTTTCTGAATTACAAAGACAACTGAGGAGATTTTATGAATGTTTTATAAATGTTTACAAATATGTTTTGAGAATATTTTATCTAAGATATTAGTTATTCTAAAATTGCAATGGTTCTAGTGGGAAAAGTTAGAGTTATAGACTCATCCTAAATGGTAGGCTTACTATATATTGTATATTAATATTAGTATTAGTGTAAATATTACTCTTGTAATTTATAATATTCCTATACGTCAGGCCAATACAAGAAGGGAGAGAGAGGACCACATGATTATATCCAGAAATTAATTAGATCATATTCAGAGTTCAGACCCGAAGGTACTCGGGTTCTGAAGTCTAAAGATCCAATACATCTCTCTCTTTTGTAGTAACCGATCACTATCACCTCCTCTAGGTGGACAACATACTCTTTCAATAGCCTGCCATCTAAGACTTTTAATGTCCTTATTGTGGCATCGTGAAAAGTGTTTCACCAGAGGTGTACTAGCTTCTCCTGCTTGAATTGTGGACAAATGGTTGCGAATGCGTACCTTTACTTCATTTGTTGTTAAACCTACATACTGTAGGTGACAGGAAATGCAGGTCAGTACATATACAACATAAGTTGAGGTACATATCAGGCAACTAGTGATGGAAAAGTTTCACTCCGTAACTTCAGATTTAAAAATGTTAGATCCCAAAATGTACTCACATACCCGACATTTCTGTCTGCATTTGAACAGACCCTTATGGGTTAACCAAGCACTCATTCGTCGTCTGTTCAATTCAGGCAAGGATGAAGGAGATAATGCATTAGCCAAAGTCTTGGCTCTTCTATAGGAGCATCTTACGCCAGCTCTGACCACATGTCTCCAATTTGTCATCCGCAGAGAGAAATGCAAAATGTTTCTTAATTATCTTACATATTTCAGTATATTGCGAACTGTAATCGTGACAAAGGTTACACCTTGGAAAGATGTGTCAGTTGCTGGGAGATGTTTTTAAGTGTCCCTCGACTAAGCTGTTCCTATTGAGCTTCTGAACTTCTTGTTGAGCTCAATGAACAACATGGTTATGGCATATCCTCTTTTCTTTAATCGATTGCTGAGTTCAAACGAGTGTTCCTGTAGTGTGGATCTAAAGTGCAATTGCGTTTGACCCTTACAAATTGTCCCTTTGCAACAGCAAAAGGAACATGCTGATGATGACAGCTGTGGGCATTAGCAATGCATTGCCCAGCTGTGGGCTTACGATAGATACAACTAATGATTCTACCTTGTCAGTACCCTCCAATGTGATATCCAGGAAGTTAGTGGTATTCTACTTAACTCAGAGGTAAAATTAATACCAACATTGTTATATTCAGAGAGTCAATATATATATATTATAGAGAGAGAAGAGAGAGAGAGAGAGAGAGAGAGGAATATCTATTTCTAAATACACACACACCATATATATATATATTATATATATATATAGTAGAGAGAGAGAGAGAGAGAGATAGGAATTCATTTCTAAATACATAGAACATATTCTATGTGCAGAACATTGGAATGTGCTTATATGTGTTTCATATGTCTGTAAATACATATTACATATATAAATACATATGTCACACATAAACATATATAAATATATTATCTCACAAAAGTGAGTACACCCCTCACATTTTTGTTAATATATTAGTATTAAGTAGTGAGTGTACAGCCTGTATAACAGTGTAAATTGTGCTGTCCCCCTCAAAATAACTCAACACACAGCCATTAATATCTGAACCCTTGGTAACAAAAGTGAGTAAACACCCCTAAGTGAAATGTCCAAATTGGGCCCAATTAGCCATTTTCCCTCCCCAAGGTCATGTGACTCATTAGTGTTACAAGGGTTCAGGTGTGAATGGGGAGCAGGTGTGTTAAATTTGGTGTTATCGCTCTCACAGTCTCTCATACTGGTCACTGGAAGTTCAACATGGCGCCTCATGGCAAAGAACTATCTGAGGGATATGAAAAAAAGAATTGTTGCTCTACATAAGATGGCCTAGGCTATAAGAAGATTGCCAAGACCCTTAAACGGAACTGCAGCACGGTGGGCAAGACCATACAGCGTTTTCACAGGACAGGTTCCACTCATAACAGGGCTTTGCCATGGTCGACCAAAGAAGGTTGAGTGCACGTGCTCAGCATCATACCCAGAGGTTGTCTTTGGGAAATAGACGTATGAGTGCTGTCAGCATTGCTGTAGAAGTTGAAGGGGTGGGGTGTCAGCCTGTCAGTGCTCAGACCATATGCCACACACTGCATCAAATTGGTCTGCATGCTGTCGTCCCAGAAAGAAGCCTCTTCTAAAATGATGCACAAGAACGCCCGCAAACAGTTTGCTGAAGTTTGCTTGGTCCGATGAGACTAAGATAAACTTATTTGGTTCAGATGGTGTCAAGCGTGTGTGGCGGCAACCAGGTGAGGAGTACAAAGTGTGTCTTGCCTACAGTCAAGCATGGTGGTGAGAGTGTCATGGTCTGGGCCTGCATGACTGCAGCCGCACTGGGGAGCTACAGTTCATTGAGGGAACCATGAAAGCCAACATGTACTTTGACATACTGAAGCAGAGCATGATCCCCCTCCCTTTAGAGACTGGGGCCGCAGGGCAGTATTCCAACATGATAATGACCCCAAACACATCTCCAAGACAACCACGTGCCTTGCTAAAGAAGCTGAGGGTAAAAGTTGATGGACTGGCCAAACATGTCTCCAGACCTAAACCATATTGAGCATCTGTGGGGCATCCTCAAACTGAAGGTGGGGGGCGCAAGGTCTCAAACATCCACCAGCTCTGTAATGTTGTCATGGAGGAGTGAAGAGGACTCCATTGGCAACCTGTAAGCTCTGGTGAACGCCATGTCCAAGAGGGTTAAGGCAGTGCTGGAAAATAATGATGGTCACACAAAATATTGACACTTTGGGCACAATTCGACATTTCCACTTAGGGATGTACTCACTTTTTGTTGCCAATGGTTTTAGACATTAATTGCTGTGGGTTGAGATTTTTTGGAGGGGACAGCAAATTTACAACTGTTATACAAGCTGTGCACTCACTACTTTACATTGTAGCAAAATGTAATTTCTTCAGTGTTGTCACATAAAAAGGTATAATAAAATATATTTTAAAAAATGTGAGGGGTGTACTCACTTTTGTGAGATACTGTATATACACATTTCCATCTTTAGAGATGTATATGTATGATATCAATGTTAAAAGCCCTTTTGCCTGCTTTTTTTTCTTCCTCTATTTTTCAAATAATTTTTTATTAGATGATGTTACTATGAGTGTACACCTTGTCTAGTGTGCTCAGAGGACTATGCTGCACCTCACTGATGAGGCCTACAGAAGGCAGAACGATTGTTTTCATGTTCCCTGCTTAGAGGAGAATTGCTTGGTGGCGGGATCAGACTGATATACAGAAAAAGTTTTCCTCTGTAAAAAGCACAACTAGCTAAAAGAGGGCTCCTCCTAGGTGGATACTCGCATAGAACAAGTTACTGAGCTGTTGTTCGTTGCTGGTGGAGCGCTTATCTCTTTGTATGAATTTTTATTATGAGTGTGTGTACTTTGTAATATATTTTTTATGTGTTTTGTTTGGCAAAACAGTTAACCAGAGCTCTTAGGACGCTGTAATCATTCTAGCATAAATTGCAATTGTTGGTCAAGTGATCGCATTTACTTTCAACTCGTAATACTAGAAGTAAAGCCGACAAGCGCAAACACCCGTGATAAACCCCTTCTCGCTTGCAAGTAAACATTTGTGCTCCATTTGCAATCTGGCCCAAACTGTGTATATATATATATCTAGAAAAAAGAAAATTTATGCTTACTTGATAATTTTCTTTCTTTCCAGATATGGTGAGTCCACAATGTCCATCAATTACTAGTGGGAATATCACTGGCCAGCAGGAGGAGGCAAAGAGCACCACAGCAAAGCTGTTAAGTATTACTCCCCCTCCCACATTTCCCAGTCAGAAATGGAAAAAAAGAATAACACAAAGGTGTAGAGGTGCCTGAGGTTTAGGACAAAAACAACTGTCTTAAATTTAAGAGTGGGCTCGTGGACTCACCATATCCAGAAATAAATAAATTTATCAAAGATATGGTGAGTCCACGACGTCATCAATTACTAGTGGGAACCAATACTCAAGTTAGAGAAAACAGATGACTAGGGAGGGACAAGACAGGTAGACCAAAACAGAAGGCACCACTTCTTGAAGAACCCTTTCTCCCAAAAGAAACCTCAACCGAGGCAAAATTATAAAATTAAAAAATTATGAAAAATATTTAGAGAGGACCAAGTTGCAGCCTTGCAAAACTGATCCACAGAAGCTTCATTCTTGAAAGCCCAAGAAGAGTAAACAGTCCTCGGGAAAAGAGCCGTAATTCTCTCAGGAGGCTGCTGACCAGCAGTTTTCATACGCAAAAGAATAATACTTCTTAATCAGATAGAAAGAGAAGTAGCAGTAGCCTTCTGACCTTTATGTTTCCCAGAGAAACAAACAAACAAGGCAGAGGACTGGCAAAAATCCTTAGTCGCCTGTAGGTAGAATTCTAGAGGACGCATAACATCCAGGTTGTGCAACAAACGTTCCTTATGAGAAAAAGGATTAGAACATAGAGAAGGAACAACAAATTCCTGATTAAGAAAACCCAACTTCGTATGAAGAACTGCCTTATCAGCATGAAAAATAAGATAAGGTGAATCATACTGCAAAGCCAAGAGTTCCAAAACTCTCCGAGCAGAGATATAGCAAAAAGAAATTAAAACTTCCAAGATAAAAACTTAATAGCTATGGAATGCAAAGGCTCAAACAGAGCCTGCTGCAAAACTATAAGGATAAGGTTAAGGCTCCACAGTGGAGCAACAGACTTAAAACACAGGCCTGATTCTTACCAGGGCCTGAGAAAAACATTGAACAACTGGACACACACCCGCCAGATGTTTGTGTAACAAAACAGACAATGCAGAAATCTGACCTTTCAGAGTACTAACTAACAATCCCTTCTCCAGACCTTCCTAGAAAAAAGACAAGATCCTAGTAATCCTAACCCTACTCCAAGAGTAGCCCTTGGATTCACACCAATAATGGTATTTATGCCATACCTTATGGTAAATCTTTCTAGTGACAAGTTTGTGAACCTGGAACATGGTCTCAATGACCGCCTCAGAAGAGCCACTATTAGACAGAAATAAGCGTTCAATCTCCAAACAGTCAGCTTCAGAAAAAAGAGATTTAGATGAAGGAAAAGACCCAGAGTTAAAAGGTCCTTCCTCAGAAGAAAACCTCCAGAGTGGAAGAAATTACATCTTCCACTAGGTCTGCCTATTAGATCCTGCAAAGCCATGCCAGAGCTATTAGAGTTACTGAAACTCTCTCCTGTTTGATACGAGCAAAGACTTGTGGAAGGAGAGCAAACTGATAAAAAAAGAAATACTAGACTGAAGTCCCAAGGAACTGCCAGATCAGGGCAGCCTGCGGATCTCCTGACCTTGAGCCATACCTTGGAAATTTGGCATTCTGCTGAGACGCCCTCAGGTCCAACTACGGCACCAAGGGAGCCATGAACAAGAGACAAGATCCACTTGAAAGAGAGTTTGCTCGAAGAATGGCACCTGGACCAAATATAGTTCAGGAAAACACCCCTGCAACTCCCTGAGACCTGAAAGAGTCTTTCTTGATGGCGAATCTCAGAACAGGAAGAAGATCCCATAGATTGGGACATAAAGATACACAACCTTCAGGTCTATGTTCGTCATGAACAGACCCTCTAGATAATGTAATTCTATTTGTAGGGAGGTACTCTGAGAAACTTGAAAATAAATACCTTAATCCCGTTCCCTCACCGAACTGGAACTACACTACCAGCGAGGAAGGTCCTGAACCCAGTTCAAGAATGCATCTCATCATACCTGGACTGCAGATGCTCCAGAAAGGAGAATCAACCCCTGGGAAGAAAGCTAGATTGTTTTCCCCTAGACCAAGACTGATTGGGTATCCCAGCAGAATGGACTGACCCAGCAGTAAGAAGAAAAGGAAGACTTTCCTTTAGTCCATTCCTCTTGATGGGTGATAGAAAAGACCCTTTTCCACCCGTAACACAGAAGTTAAATCTGCCAGACCAAGTCCAAACAAGGTCTCACCCTTGTAACGAAGCGTCAGAATCTAGGACTTGGAGGTAACCTTAAATATGGCCCCAGTTGACACAAGTCTTGGACAAATAGAATATTGAACCTGCATCTGCAGATTTGCAGAGCCTAGGCTGTATCACTAAGCCACAGGAAGGCTTCTCAGCTGACCAAGAATTCAGCCACAACGCCCCATGGGCTAGGCAGCAAGAGAAATAAGACAAGGCATCACACCAAAAAGATGCCGCTCTTTTCACAGTGGCAAAACAAAACTGTTGGTTTCCATGAAAACCTTGATGATCAAACCAACCTCAAGCTTCTGGTTCATGGATCCGTAAAGGAGCAGCTATCCTCTATAGGGATCAAAATTCTTTGAGCCATAGTAGAAAAGCTCCCTCTACTTGGGGCACTGGGCATTTAAATGGAGTCAGCAACAGGAAAATCCTTCAAGGATGGGAGACAGGGAAAAAAGGGATCCCTAGCTTCTCCTATTCCTGTGAAAAAATCCATAGCATATCTAGAAACACTTCCTCATAGGAAGGAACTTCATGGGTTAAAAAACTTCGAAGGTTGACAATGACAGGAGTATTGTGTCGTTCAAGTAGCCAAAACCTCCTTTAAAAATACATGAGGTGTTCAAGCATACATCTGAAGGCGACCCCTTCAGCATCAGATGAAGGAATTATACTGTCCAAATCTGAGATTTCACCCTCAGAAACTACCAGTGAATTCTCCTTACCAGGCTTAGGAGATAGCTCTACCTGTGTAGCAAAATGTGGAGCAGAAAACGTATTATCTTAATATTGAGATGTCCTCTTACGTTGTCCCAATAGGATAGGAAAAAACAGATAAATATCTGCAGTCAAATACACTCCTCCAGGAGATTAAGAGGAACTGCAGGGCACTGCATGTGATGCCATTGAGGCTTGGGAAGTTTAAGGAGAAAGCTGTGGCAATGCCTGAACAGCATCATCCTTGGAGACAGACTCAGAGCAACAAACTAGGTGTACATTACATAGTTTTGTCTAATATATGCCGCACAGAATTACATAGACAAAAGAAACTGTCTAGAAATCTGCCCTGAGGGACAAGAGAGTTAAGAAAAAAAAAAATCTTAATTATAAAAGTATTTTTATAAATATAAGGGACATAAATATTTGACACAACAATTTATCCTCAAGAGCCATAACCATATTCCAGTTCCAAGACCAATTGAATGTCTATCACTAATCTAAAGTGATATATAACATCATTAAATATGAACAATTAAATATTAACCTGTTCAAATACGGTATGCATATACATGAAATCTTATAGAAAAACATGTGAAAACGCTGTACTAAACGTAAAGCAATGGCCTCTTAATGTAGAGAAAACATAGCTGCTTGATTAGATAAAAATACAATTAGAACTAAAATGCCGCTCCATTCTCATGCCGGAGAACGAGGTGGGGATACATTCTAGCCTAAGCGAACACCCAAAATGGCACCGCTACGCTTTGAGGAAGAAAGAAGGCGGGAACATAAATGGAGCAAGGAAAAGAAGCGTGTATATCAAGCTTCATTCCGCTGCCAGTATCGGCCTGTAAATGACGAGTTCTAAACATTTTCCCTTTAGATATTGCCGACTCCAAGCATTCCTGTCAGAGCTTAGAAATAAAATTAATAAAAATCGCTCCGCTCCACTTAACAAGCGTAAGATAATTGAATATCTGGAAACAGCCCCATAGGAATGGCGCCTCTAAAAGAGAGAGCGCTCCTTCCTAACAGACTCCATGTAGGACCTAGAGTGGCTGCCTACAGACAGACAAGGGAAATAAATGAATTAGGGTATGATAAACCCCTAATGCCCACAAACAACAGTGTTCTAGATTTAAGCAAATAAAATTTAAACTGAGTCCCCGTAAAAGGTAAACCCCCTCCATGCCGTGAAGAGGTTAAACCTTAAGTCTCCATGTCATATACACTTGTAGTGCCTGCCCACTGCCATAAAACATCCTTCTAAAGGATTCTTGTGTCCCAAACTAAGTACAGAGAGTCCTTATCACCTTCAGTGCCAACCTCCTAGCCCCAGAAAACAAAAAAGGCACTTACCTGCACCTCTAGCTGTCCGGCAGGAGGACAGCTCACACGATATGAGAGGATGCCACTCCTCACATAGACCTGTGGAAGAAAGTAAACCTACTCTGGCTTTCTGTACCAGGGCAGCAACATGTTAGAAAAACGCAGCGAGGCCCACCTCAAAAGTTCCTAACTGCTTTAAAGCCACCACTACCCTACTGAAGAGATTGACATAGAATACAGCTATACCCAATCCTTGAAAAAAGGGAAAGAACAGAGCAAACCTACTCTGGCTTTCTATAATATTAAAATCTTGCTTGTAGCGAAAAAAAAACAATTTTTCTTCAGACACCAAACTTCACCTCCTCCATGCACCAAGGCAAAGAGAATGGCTGGAGATTGGTGGAGGGGATTGAAATTTAACAGCTTTGCTGTGGTTCTCTTTGCCTCCTCCTGTTGGCCAGGAGTGATATTCCCACTAGTAATTGATGAAGTTGTGGACTCACCATATCTTAGGAAATAAATATATTTAAAAATAAAAAGAACATTTTCTTCTATCTGAAGAACATTGGAATGAAAAATATTCATAACTCAATTTGGGTTTAGCGATATAGGTCTTGTGTGGTGTTGGTAAATATTAATGTATACCCCAGCGCCAACTACAACCTTTTGAGCCAGGGCAGTGATACCTAGCTATCACTCGTAAGAATCAAGAAAAAGGGAATATACCTAGGCGCCAACCAGAGGAGGCTAAGGTTGAATTATTTAAAAGAATTTAATGACATATATGCAAATAACGATATTAACAATATAACAATGGTTAAAAATGCAATGGTAAAAATTCAGTTAAAAAGTAGGTGCAGTGGATCCACGCAGGTACAATAATTATAGTAAATGTAGTAGACAATAATGTAAAATCAGTTTGTAAAAACAATTCTTGAACTAGATACTTGATAATCCTAAAACAAATTCATGCAAAGTGGCTGGCAATGCAAATAACAAATAATGAATTCAGATGTGCATAAAAACAAATAGTGGCTGAAAAAATTCCAAAAAATAGTTTCAAAGTCACAACTTGAAAAATCAACTTAAAATTTAGTCCAAGGTGATGACCTGTAGAAAAATAAAGGTGTCCAAAAATTAAATGGCACTAAAAATTAAATGTCACTAAAAAGTGTGGATCCTAGAACATAGTGTAGTGGATAACCAAATGTTGAGAACAATGATGATGAAATCCAAAAATATGTGAGAAAAAAGTGCAAAAACAAGATTAAGTGTGTCTCCAATGCTAGTGCTTCTGTCCGCTGTGGGCCAACCAAATTGCTGACTAAATAAAAACCTGTGGAAAAAAGATATAACAAATGTGTAGATCTATAAACAATAAATGCTCCAAATGAAATAAGGCTTACCAGTGTCTACGCGTTTTGGCCCTCTCTGGGCCTTTATCAAGACTGGTTTAATGTGTAAACTGTTTGGCCCTTTTATACCTTTCATTAATTGACAGCCGGAAGTTACCCAGAAAACCATTTCCGGTTTGGCGAGAATTTTTTATTTTTATATAAATGATACCCTATGTGCATTCTAAGGGTATAAGTTAGAGGATATGCTAGTTCTATTTGAGTAATTATTCAAAAAAGTTACTTCTCTAAAGTCTCGGTTGTGGTTCTTAATACCTGTTTACGGTCTCGGTGGATTTCTGACGTCACTTCCGGTGGGGGATTCTTAGCGGAAAATCTTTGGGTCTATATTTTACCCAATCGTCCTCTTAATATTTTGTACGGTTTGATCAATACATTATTAATTTTAGGGTTAAATCAATCCGATTGATTATCGAAATAATTGCCGATTTTTTGAAGCCCCTATTGGTCGTGACGTCATGCCTAGAGACTTCACTATTTGCTGGCTCAGGGTATACAGAGGTGTGTTCATTACAGGCTCTGTTATTGGGTGTTTACTATTTGCTTGCTCAGGGTATGCAGAGGCGTGGTCTTTACGTGCTCTGTTATTGGGTGTGATAGTTTGTGTGGCTACTTGACACTTATTGCAACAGTGTTAAAATTCTAAATGTAGTGCTGATCGTACTAGAGGGAGATCTATAATAGCAGGAAATTAGGGGTTTTAGAGATTATGTTCTGTAGTTATAAACGTAAGTGGTTGGACCCGTTAGTGCAGATGAACTACACATAATGTGTATCCTTTACTTTATATTTAACGAGATACCATTGTACTTAAGCCTATGGTGGTTATTTCCGTATTGCCTTAAACTATAATTACAAACTTTAGTTTGTCTCCTAGTCCTGACCCTAATTTCTCAACCATAGGAGGCCTTAGCTTGTTGCCCATAGAAACGGAGCTTTATAACTAGAAACTGTGAACTATTGCATTATTTTAAATAGATGCATTATTTGAAATTAAAAATTGGATTAAAACCTGAGATACATAAAATCACGCTGTAAACAAATACAGTAGTAAAAATAAAGGCAGTGTTGCCTTAAACTAAATCCAAACCTTTATGTCGTTTGCCGAAAATGTCTATGAGTCTAATATGTTTAAATGTATAAAATGTTTAAAAAATGTTTAAAAATGTTTAAAAATGTTTAAGAACAGGGGTCATTGAGGACCGGGGGTTATTGCTTTGTTGACTCAGATGATCATAGCTTGCTTGTCATTGCTTGCTATATTATATGGGATAAATGTGGGCAAGATCTGTAGGACCTTGTTTCCTCATATTCCCTTTACCGTAGATCATTTAGCATATGGCCTATACTGGCCATGTCTATAGTTGCTGTACCAATTGGTGTCAGACTAGATTAATAACCTTAGCACACTTGGTAACCTCGAGATAGGGGGCGTTGCATTTACATTTAGGGGAAAAAAACTGTATCCTGATATGGTGATATTGGACCTTAAACTGGCTAATGTTGCCCCAATTGGCATGTGCTTCTAGTGATACTAAGATACACTAATTGCCTTTTCCTGATCTTATCATATGATGAAATATGCAGCTAACCTTAATCTAGTGATGTAAATCTGATTGACCTCAGTGGGTATATTAGTAGTAAGGTCACTAATGGAAGTGGGATGTAAATAATATCTGACTGGTTGTCTTCACATGAACTTTAATTAGCCTAGAGTGTCTTAATTATTTACAAATTTGTGTTATGTAATTACATCTAACGCTCTATGGTTGATAGTAAACTTTAGCTTTCGATCTTCAATTAATCTCTATTATACCTGATCTTATATTTACTGGAGGAAAGGGGATTGTTAAAAACAGGATGACTACATAAACTAAAGTGATGGATAAACTGACCCAACTATAGGCCCTATAGGTGTTAGTAACCTAAGTGTCGTTGGGAATACATAGTGTCCATTTAGGGACTATACTTATTTCCTGTCATGAAGCGATAAGGAGAATTTGGGATCAACTCATAGAAATGATATGTGCCATTATCCTTTTATAGATAGAACCTTATCAATGAATTAATACCTTCAAAAAATCTTGTCGGACGAAGTTTTATCTTATCTGATCTTATACGTGTCATTTATATAAAACTTGATTGCTTTAAAGCAGACTTCACAATGACTAGTACTTTAATGAGAGAGGATCAAGAATGGGAGTATCTTCATTATATTTTAGAGAGGAGTCAAACTACATTGAATAAGTGGGATAGATCCTCTTTATTGTTCAAACCCTTAGGGTAGAGACAGTCAATGTTAAAGATCCACTTCGATTCGGCAGTTAGTAATTTCTTTGTATAATTGCCACCTCTCCAATCTCTTCTGATCTTCTGTATACCCATAAAGGTTAAGTCTCTTGTATTACCTTTATGTTTAATTGAGAAGTGTTTATACAGTGCTGTGTCCATATTTAATTTCTCAATTAGTAATAAATGTTCGCGTATCCTATCTTTCAGGATCCTTGATGTTTGGCCCACGTATTGAAGGCCACACGAACACTGCAGTACATAGATCACCCCGCTGTCTTGGCATCTAATCAATTCATTAATTTTATATTTCTCTTTGGTATTATGGCTGTTGAACGTGGGAGATTTAATACCATGTTTGCACGCCTTGCAGGACAAGCAGGGGAAAAAACCTTTCACTTCTTTCCCAAATGCATCTATGATGCCTTGTTTTTTCTTTTTTTCAATACTAGGGGCTAATTTGCTTCTCAGTTCTTTGTTTTTCTGTAAACGAACTTGGGTTTCGATGGCAATCTTTCACCTATTACATCGTCATCTTTCAGAAGTGACCAATGTTTCTGGAATATCTTCTCGATGATATTTTTGTTCTCGCTGTATTCCGTGATCATTACTACATTGGCCAAGTCATCCTCTGTTGTAGGTGTTTCTTTCTTTTGTACTTCAAAAGTTCATTTCTTTCAATATTGTCCACTTCTTGAGTCTTTTGATTAAGCAAGCTTTCCTTGTATCCTCTCTCTAGAAACTTATTTTTAATCAGTGTGGCTTGTTCTTCCCATTTCTCTTTTGTTGAGCAGTTTTTCTTTATTCTTAATAGCTGCCCCTTTGGAATATTCTCCTTCCAGCTTTTGTGGTGACAACTCATACTATGTATGTAGTTATTGCTATCTACATCTTTGAAATGCGTAGATGTCTCGATCTTGCCATCTTTGACCTCAATTCTCAGATCTAGGAAGATTAGTTCAGTGGTGCTCCATGTGTAAGTGAATTTTAGATTACTGATGTTTTTGTTCATGACTTCCATAGTGTAGTCTAAATCCTCCTGGGTCCCCTTCCAGATGATAATGATGTCATCTATATAACGGAGGTAGAGGACCAAGTCCGCGCCTGCTGGGCACAATTCACCGAGGAGATGTTTTCCCACTTGCACATAAACAAGTTGGCATAGCTAGGCGCGAACCTGGTCCCCATTGCTGTACCGCAAATTTGTTGGTAATAGTTACCTTCATTGTGGAAATAATTGTGGGTCAAAATGTATTTGATCCCTTCTAGAATAAAGTCCTTCTGTTCTTCAGGAATATCGGGATCCTTATCCAGGAAGTGTTTGACCACATCAAGCCCATCTTCATGGGGTATACAGGTATATAATGACATCACATCACATGTCGCTAAGATATAGCCGTCTTCCCATGGGGTATCATTCAACAGATTTAGGACCTGGGTGGAGTCCTTGAGATACAAGGGTAGTTGTTTAACATACCTCTGGAGATTAAGATCGATGTACTCCGACAAATTACTGCTTAAAGATCCAATGCCTGAGATTATCGGCCTTCCTGGTGGTTTTTGCAGTGATTTATGGATCTTCGGCAGATGTATATTACTGGTGTAATAGGATAACTATATTAATATAGTTATATTCCTTATTGTTCCTTTGCTTGGTCCAATATTACCAGCAGTTCCTTTCTGTATGATCCTACTGGATTTGAAGGTAATTTCCGATATGTCTCTTGATCTCCCAGTATTCTCTCATTTTCCAATTTGTAGTTAGTTCTATCCATGATGACGATTCCGCCCCCTTTATCCGCGGGTTTGATGGTCAAATTATAGTTGTCTTCCATTGTTCTGATTGTTTTGATTTGTTGTTGAGATAGATTATGCGTTTTCAGTTTCAATTTCTTAGATTGTAGTTCTTTAATCTCTTTACAGACTATCATCTCAAATGCTTCTATGGCAGCTCCCTTGCTGTTAATAGGGTAAAATGATGACTTTGGTTTCAAGTCTGTGTGTCTGTAGCCATCAGTATATTCATATGTTTTATAAGCAGACCTCTCAACTGCTGATTTGGCGAAGAATCTTTTCAATGTGAGCTTTCGGATAAATTCTTTCGTATTAATGAAAGATTGAAATTTATCTAAGCTCCTTGTTGGGGCGAATGAAAGGCCGAATTTAAGATAGAATTTTCTTCCTTAGTTAAAGTATGAGAACTTAAATTGAATATTCCCTCGGTGTTAGTCGTGGTCAATATTTCGTTCTCTTTGCTGTTCCTGTTATTCACTTTGGCCCCTCCTCGCCTTCCTCTGTGTATCTTCTTCTTGACGACGTTGATGGTCTTTCCAGGCCCGTGTCTCTCTGTGGTCTTGGGGGTCTCTCCCTCTCTCTGTCCACCCCTAAAAAAGATTGTGTATCAGCTGCAATAGTTGGTATGGAATTCTGGGAATCCTTATGTGATTCTATCTTTTTGGTACGTTGTTGGATTTTCCATTCGTCCTTGGTACCCCCCCTCATTCTTTTTATAAGGGGTGGTACCTTCTTTCCTTATAGTGTTTTGTATGTGTTAGTATTGTACATGCCATCCCTTCTATCGTATCTTTCGTAGGCTTGGTTTTCTCTTTGATCCTCATACCTAATTTCAAATTCATCCCTTCTATAGTAATTTGGTCTCCCCTCATAGTACTGTCTTCTTGGTGAATGCTGATATTGGTATTCTCCTCTGTTGTTGGAATATTCTGATGTTCTATTCTGGGTATAGTCCCACCTATTCTCCCAATTATCACTCCTTCTCACAGGCATGTATTCATCCCTCATTTTATTGTTTCTCACATCTTCATGTTCCCAGTGGTAATTATTATTTTCGTCTCCTCCTCTCTTGGTAGAATCTTGGCCTATAACTTGAATATGGTGTTCGTGTGGGTTGATTAGATCGTATATGATGTCTTCTATATGATCTATTCTGGTCATAGTTTCTAGGCCTAAAGTCTCTATTTACTTGTCCCCTATGTGCTTGACCATATTGTGATTCATATGGATGATTACTGATCGACTTTTGGTGTGTGACTAGAGTCGGTGTGTCTATGCCTCCCTCTACTACACTCTCTTTAATTGTATTTTCCACTGATATCATACTTATGTGTTCGTCAGTATTTGACTCTTTACTTTCCAACTCTCTTAAAAGTTTTTTGGTCTTTTTTTGTATAACTTCATCTCTGATTTTTTTCACCTTTTTAATTAGGTTATCTTTCTTTTCTGTTATATCTATGGACTCTTGTCCGGAATGCTCTAGATTTATTAAAAATTTCTTCATTTTCCTTAATTTTTGAATCCATGTTTAGTGCCAAGGATTCTCTATACTCTATAATGAGTTTTATAAGTTGTCTAGATGTGTTAATCAGTAACATTTTCCATTTTCAGAGATGGAGTCAGACAGAGGGAAAGCACATTCTTTATGTGTTAAGAGGCCTTTCGGAATGATGTCTAATTCCAAACATTTCTTTAAAAAAGAAATCTCGGCCTTGTATTTAACTTCCGATATCAGCAATTTTTCTAATTCCCTAAATATGGACTGTATATCCACAGTCTCATCCTCATCAATCTCAATACAGATTAATTTTGTCTGCTTGTTCACATTTATCTGTACATCCTGTCTAAGTGCAGATAAAGAATCCATGTTGGATATGTGCGAATACTAGAGGTTAGAAATTAGAACAAGTGGCAGCTGGAAATAGAGCTAGGAATGAACACAAAGTAAATATTAATGTATACCCCAGTGCTAACTACAACCTTTTGAGCCCAGGGCAGTGATACCTAGCTATCACTCGTAAGAATCAAGAAAAAGGGAATATACCTAGGCGCCAACCAGAGGAGGCTAAGGTTGAATTACTTAAAAGAATTTAATGACATATATGCAAATAACGATATTAACAATATAACAATGGTTAAAAATGCAATGGTAAAAATTCAGTTAAAAAGTAGGTGCAGTGGATCCACGCAGGTACAATAATTATAGTAAATGTAGTAGACAATAATGTAAAATCAGTTTGTAAAAACAATTCTTGAACTAGATACTTGATAATCCTAAAACAAATTCATGCAAAGTGGCTGGCAATGCAAATAACAAATAATGAATTCAGATGTGCATAAAAACAAATAGTGCTGAAAAATTCCAAAAAATAGTTCAAAGTCACAACTTGAAAAATCAACTTAAAATGAGTGCAAAAATTTAGTCCAAGGTGATGACCTGTAGAAAAATAAGGTGTCCAAAAATTAAATGGCACTAAAAATTAAATGTCACTAAAAAGTGTGGATCCTAGAACATAGTGTAGTGGATAACCAAATGTTGAGAACAATGATGATGAAATCCAAAAATATGTGAGAAAAAAGTGCAAAAACAAGATTAAGTGTGTCTCCAATGCTAGTGCTTCTGTCCGCTGTGGGCCAACCAAATTGCTGACCAAATAAAAACCTGTGGAAAAAAGATATAACAAATGTGTAGATCTATAAACAATAAATGCTCCAAATGAAACAAGGCTTACCAGTGTCTACGCGTTTCGGCCCTCTCTGGGCCTTTATCAAGACTGGTTTAATGTGTAAACTGTTGGCCCTTTTATACCTTTCATTAATTGACAGCCGGAAGTTACCCAGAAAACCATTTCCGGTTTGGCGAGAATTTTTATTTTTATATAAATGATACCCTATGTGCATTCTAAGGGTATAAGTTAGAGGATATGCTAGTTCTATTTGAGTAATTATTCAAAAAAGTTTCTTCTCTAAAGATAAATAAAAAGAACATTTTCTTCTATCTGAAGAACATTGGAATGTAAAATATTCATAACTCAATTTGGGTTTAGCGATATAGGTCTTGTGTGGTGTTGGGTTAGCGCATAAGTGGGAGAAGAAGTTAGCGCGGCTGCAATAAAAGTGGTGTTTGAACTCAAGCAAAAAAACAAATTTAGCATGACACTTGGTATCTGACCCTATATAAATTGTATAAGCATAGTATTGAGGTTATTCTCCACTTCTTTCTAGTTATGGGTGCATCCCTTAATTTCCTATGGTGTCCGCTAGCTCAAAGCTTGTGGATTAAGACTCTAGTCCGAGGCATTGTTCGATACACGAACGTACAAGTTGAAATTATAATACATCTTAAATCAGTTGAATCTACCTCTAGATACGATCGATTTTCCACAATTCGTATGAAATTATGGAGTAATCGTGTTTCAGCGAATGTTGATCGCCGTAACGGAACTTAAATCGATTTGTACATTTTTTTAAATAAATTGACAACTTGATAACTTTGAGTAGTCTATTTTGCGTGTAATTTGACCCTTAATTATAGTGGGTTTTCAGTTGAAGCTTTGATAAATGGGGCCCTATAATTCTAACTTTAAATAATTATTATATTCTTCTCAAACAAAAACTTTTTTATAGATATCAAAAATTATACTTTGTTTTAAAGGGACACTAAAGTCAAAATTAAAATTAAGTAAATAGGAAAGACCATGACAAATTAAACAACTTTTTAATTTAACTTTCATGTCAATTTTTTGCTTAGTTCTGTTGTTATCCATTGTTAAAGAGAAATACTAGGTGAGCTCAAGACTGTGCACATGTCCTATACCATCTGGTCGCTGATGCCATAGAATGCTAAATCATTCATCACAATCTATCTGCATTTTGCTCCTGAAAAGGGTTTTTGCTTTCTAACAAATTGGTCACCAAGTTTCTTGAGTAATCACAATGCAATATTGTTTCGTTTGTTAAAAGCAAGCCGCCCGCAAACAAGTTTTAAATAAAAAATTTCTTGTTGTTGAAATAGAAACTAGGAGGTCACCCGAAACTGACTGATACAATAGCCCATTTACACCTCTTAAGGTTACAGTAAAGGTCTATTCAAATAACCCTTTGTTAACTTTGCAAGGGAACTGAAAACGAGATGGAGACTACCGGTTTCTAGGCAAAGGACTTACTGTATAATGTCTTCTTTTACTGGATTTTAACGCTGTAAATTGTGAACCTGCTGCCTTGCTATATTGTATCTGCCTAGGAGACCCTTAAATGACATTGCGACATCTGTGACCAGATTTTTACAGGGGACACGCCTTCATGCACGCTAAGGGGTATATTTATGAAGCAGCGGATGCTGCTTATTCAGCTCGAGCCTTTTGACTCACCAGAAATGTAAATTAAGAAGCAGTGGTCTTAAAACCACTGCTCCTTAACTCATCAGCCATCTCTGAGGCGACAGACAACAATCATCCCGTCAGATACGATCAGGAAGATTGACACCCCCAGCTAGCGGCCGATTGCCCGTGAATGTGCAGGGGGCAGCATTGCAAAAGCATTTCACTAGAAATGCTTGTGCAATGTTAAATGCAGACAGCGAATGCTTTCGGCATTTAGTGATGTCGGGCGGACATGATCTGCTACAGTGGATCATGTCCACCCGACAGTTAAGAAAATCTACCCCTAAGTCTGATCTTGTTTATGGGTGATTTCAAAGTGCTTGCTCCTACATTATTAAACTTGTAAACTGGAATGAGCATTCTTGAATGTGAGTTCAATAATGCAAGCACTTTTGAAAGGCACTCTCGTGTATGAGTTTTATTTTAGTGTACATGAAGGCACATCCCCTATAAAAACCTAGTCACAAAGGTGCAATCTTGTTTAAAGGCATATAAAACCCCAAATTTTTCTTTTGTGATTTATTTCGTTATATAGACAGCATAGTCTTCGGTAACATATCCATGGACATAGATCCCAGTACCATCTAATGATACGTTGAACACCAGGGCTAAACAAATTAAATTCTGATATAAATACCATCCTCTCCATCTGGCTCTTTTTCTTTGTTAATTTTAAAGCCTCGCTACGTGTGATTTTATTTACTTCCTCAACACTTATTTGATGAGTTCATATCGGTAACCTCTATCCAGAAAACATTTACCTTCATCCAATAGTCTAGAACTCACCAATTCTTCATCCTTAACTATTCTCCTAACTCTGAGGAGTTGGCTCTTTGGCAAAGATTCTTTTAATGTAGGTGGGTGAACACTAGAATAGTGGAGTAAAGTATTACAATCTGTCTCTTTGCGATATAAGTCAGTATATAAGAGGCCATTGTGTTTGTATATTTTGGTATCCAAGAAATTAATACTCTCTTCATTCTAAGTGAGCATAAACTTAATATATCTTGAATTGATGTTTAATGTCTAACAAACTTCCCCCCACTATATTCCAAATATGTCATCTATATAGCGGCGCCAAATAGATAAAACTATTCATTCTCAAAAACCTGATGTTCCTCATACCAATTCATATATATGTTTGCATAAGTGGGGGAAACGTTGGACAGCTATGGTGTTCCTTGATCAATTTTTAACAAGAAGTCACTGGTGTCTTTAATGTAGGATAATGATTGTGTAACAAAAGGCCTAATTACTTTTTCTAAATAAATGGAAATGTTTTTTAAATATAGAATCTGTCCCTGCAACTATGGGGTGACCAGGAGGTTTTGATAGATCTTTGTTCACTTTTGGAAGGGTATAAAAAACAGGGATGGTATAGTCATTTTTTTTATAAAAAACTTTTTTGTGTCTTTCTATAATTCCATATTTTAAGCCACGTTCTACAATAGTAATAATACCCTTTAAGATTTGTTTAGAAGGATCTGAGGGAAGCTCATTGTATATAGAGACATCTGATAGTTGGGATAATATCTCCTCAATATAATAAGCCTTATCCAATACTATAGCTGCCCCACGCAAGGGGTGTCACAACAAATTTACTAATTGTTTTAAAATTAAATTTGTTGTGACACCCCTGGCACCTGAAGCCGATGTATCCTGTTATAGGCCAGGAAACAGGGGTGTGTGAAACAACTTTAATTTAATTGTTTTAAAAGTAAATTTGTTGTGACACTCCTGGCACCTGAAGCCGATATATCCTGTTATCGGCCACGAAACAGGGGTGTGTGAAACAACTTTAATTTAATTGTTTTAAAAGTAAATTTGTTGTGACACCCCTGACACCTGAAGCCGATGTATCCTGTTATCGGCCACGAAACAGGGGTGTGTGAAACAACTTTAATTTAATTGTTTTAAAAGTAAATTTGTTGTGACACTCCTGGCACCTGAAGCCGATATATCCTGTTATCGGCCACGAAACAGGGGTGTGTGAAACAACTTTAATTTAATTGTTTTAAAAGTAAATTTGTTGTGACACTCCTGGCACCTGAAGCCGATATATCCTGTTATCGGCCACGAAACAGGGGTGTGTGAAACAACTTTAATTTAATTGTTTAAAAGTAAATTTGTTGTGACACCCCTGACACCTGAAGCCGATGTATCCTGTTATCGGCCACGAAACAGGGGTGTGTGAAACAACTTTAATTTAATTGTTTTAAAAGTAAATTTGTTGTGACACTCCTGGCACCTGAAGCCGATATATCCTGAACTGCTGGTGCAATACCGCCCCCTGCAGATTCGCGACCAATCGGCCGCTAGCAGGGGGTGTCAATCAACCCGATCGTATTCGATCAGGTTGATTTCAGTCTGCCGCCTCAGAGCAGGCGGACAGGTTATGGAGCAGCAGTCTTTAGACCGCTGCTTCATAACTTCTGTTTACGGTGAACCTGAAGGCTCGCCGGAAACTCGTGGCATCAAGCTTGATAAATATGCCCATAGAGTTTAGAGAGAAAACACTGCTTGCTTGCACAGGATTTTAATCCACAAGACCTGTTTCAGGGCTCCTCCCCCTTCCTCAGGTGTGTTCAGATTGCAATGTAGAGCCTCCTTGCAAGGCATATTTATTCACAATTAGCATGAGTAAAAACAAATTCCTGAATGACATTTGATCTAGCCAATCATTGCATTGATTGCAAAAATAGTGTTGTGGTTAACCTATCTCAAGCATGAATTGCATAGATGACATTTTGTTCAGCAAGTCACAGCTTCTATTGTAAAAATAGCAAAGCATTTAGCGTATTACAAAATACATCCCAAAATAATTATATTCAATTTATATTACAAAAATCATATAACTGTATAGATAGTTTCATTAGAATAGACAGACATTATTATTAGGGATGGGAGAATGTTTTGCAAAATTCAAAAAATGAAACAAATTTTAACACATTTGTTCGTCCGTTTGGAATTTCGAATGTTTGTACAACATCCTAACATTTGTTTAATGTAAAAGTATTTCTAATGCTGTCTTTAAATGTAATATTCGATTCAAATTTTGTAATAATTCGATTCGAATTATGCAACATTAGAAAATAGAAAAATCCAAATATATATATTTGTAATAGTATTTCTAATGCTTTCTTTAAATGTAATATTCAAAATATGCAATATTTGAAATAGAAACATTCAAATTGATATATTTGTATCTATTATGTATCAATTTACTAAATTCCCTACTACATGAACTATTGAACTTCTAAATAGTATTTGTTAAAATTTCAAATGTGGACATTCGATCTAATTATAAACATTCAAATTCGAGAAAGTGACATTCGAAAACTGTAAATAGCATTTGATTATAGAATTTTTTAAGAATATTCGTTCTTATTAATATTCGATCATGTAAATCGAATTTCTACAATGACATTCTAACATTTGAATTTGAAAAAAAAAACACATTCGCCAATCCCTAATTATTATATGTGATGATTGCGCTCCTATTATTTAGAGCGTTCAATGCAGACTCCAATTCATAAATATATATTGGATTAACATCCTTAACAAGGCTTAGATACAAAATATAAAATTCCATATTTGTGTATCGTCAATTGTATTATCCCATCCTCAATGTTAACAAACATCATATCCGTTTTTCCACTATATATGATATATGTATAGGATATTATTAAATATCATACTGTGTAATTTTGACAATCAAAGGCACCTCAATGAGGCATACAGATTTTTTTGTATCTTAAAATTTACCATATACAACCCTAAATTCGTACCGAAAAAAAATGCCGTCAGTTGCCAAAAGTATATGCATCTCTATCTGACGTATACTGATTGATAGATATATCCGCCAATAAGATAGCAGATAAAGCGAAAAAAAAACTTAATACATATACACCAAACTTCTGAAAACCCTGCTACATTAACCAAAGCCCTGTTTGCTCCATCTGCCATCCACACATAGCATCTACATCTGACGTATACTGATTGACAGATATATCCGCAAATCTGATAGCAGATAGATCGAACAAAACTACAGTCGATACAATGGAACCCCCAACAATTCGGTGCATGTACATTAACCAAATAGGTTTTATATTTATTTTTTTACAGAATTATAAATCCCAACTTTTATTTGGAACATCTGTAATGTGAGCAAGAATAAATCATCAAAATCATAAATATATCGAAGTACATAAATAAAAAATATGCGTGGATCGAGCATAGGAAATTTTCTTACTGTTCTGAATTTTATAAAGTAGCATAGGATCATTTTCTTTATATATGATACCTAACACAGATTTTTATTCACACTTTTTTTTAAAACATCAAAGAATTAATTGGCAAGAGAATGACTATTATTAAAGGAAAGACATAGGGCCAGATTTAACAAAGTCCGGGCAGACAGGGCGTACATCTCAGGCTCGGTTTGCCCGGCATTGCGTCTAGCGGGCAGCAATACGCTGTACAAGTTTATCATTGCACACCACAGCCAATCACTCACGAGCAGGGGCTGTCAATCTCCCTGGTTGGCAAAGTCATAGGGGTTGAGATACAAAACATAACAGGTGGAGAAGGGGGTTATGAAGCAGCGTTATGATGACCACTTCTTCTTAACTCTCGGCTGCAAGCTCGCTCAACTAAGAATGGCTAGTGGTTAGGTATAGGCAGTTAATGATAAGCAATTAGGAATGGGCAGGTTAAGAGCTGTTATGCTGTGTATTATCAGTTCAGAAATGTGTCTCCAAGGACTGAGGTGTAGCTATAATGGACAATTTAATAACAAAATCTAGTTAAAGGGACAAGAAACCCAATTTTTTTCTTTCAGGATTTAGAAAAAGCATGTAATTTTAAACAACTTTCTAATTTACTTTTATTATCTAATTTGCTTCATTCTCTTGATATACTTTGCTGAAAAGCATATCTAGATAGGCTCAGTAGCTGCTGATTGGTTTCTGCACATAGATGCCTTGGGTGATTGGCTCACACGTCATTGGCTCACAGAAGCAAATTAGATAATAGAAGTAAACTGGAATGTTGTTTAAAATTGTATACTCTACTTGAATCATGATAGATTTTTTTGGGGTTTAGTGTCCCTTTAAAGTCCTTTAGGTTATTTAAGTCAGTTACTTCTAGGAGTCTCTTTCAGTACCAGTGGGGTTTCTGACAACTATTCTTCTTAAGGGCATGCTCATGTTACAAGCATACAGTTTCAGGCAGCCCACCTCTGTTGGTTCTCATATGTATTTGATACTGTACAGGAAAAAGACAGCCATCTGTTGCTGCTCTTGCTGCTCCTGTTTACTCCTGTATCTCCTGTACCCAATTCCAAATCACTATTCTGCTCTTCTATCAAGTTGTATTCCTGTAAGTGCCAACTTTTCTGCAAAGCCAAATCCTGTAAGTGCTGCCTCATTTTTTGGGGTTCACCTCTTCTGCCAAATTTCAGCCTGTGAGTGTTGGCTCTTCTGCCAAATTGCAGTTCTTTGAATCTATGCTCTACTGCCAAGTTGCTGTTCTGTGAATATCGGCTCTTATGCCAAGTTTCAGTCCATTAAATGTCATCTTTTCTACCAAGTTGCAACTCTCTGATCAAGCTTAAGTCAAGTGCCAACACTTTTGCCTGAGTGTCAGTTTCTTCTGCCTATTTTGTACTCTAGTGTAATCAGCACAACACTTGCTTGTGAACACAAACTCCATTTGTATATTTTTGTACATAACTGGACAGTGTGGGTTTCTGAGCTAAAAGGTTGCTCCTAACCTAAAGTATGTTGCCTACATCTATTAAATGACTATATTTTAGGCTATCCAGCCTGTTAATCATTTCAGTTCTCCAGAGCAGTGGTCGCCAACCAGTGGTCCATGGACCACTAATGGTCCACGAGAAGATGTTGGTGGTCCTTGACACCATAAAGCAGGAATTAATCTCCTCTGATGGTGTCACCCCCGTCGCGCCGCAACTCCCTACAGTGCCTGGCTGGAGATTAGTGAAAACCAATGGAGGAAGAGTTAAATTACAATCTTCCTACGCACGTTGCGTAGTACTTCGCAACTTGCGTAGTTAGATTGTATTTTTAACTCCTCCCACCCGGCACGCTGCTCAGAGGAAGATGCTTTCATTTTAAATCCAGCAGAGGTTGGTATAGTCTTGGCTTTAAATAGTGGAATTAAAGTATAGAAAAAAAAATGTTTTTTTCCCCCTCATATTTAATTTAATTTTCTTCCCTTTACCTGTGTCTTTGTAGTTTTCCTAATTCTTTCAGATGGACTAACATCAATGTTTGTCTTCCTAATTTTCCCGCACACAAAGCCATTCCACCAGAATTCCAGTAATTGCCATCCAGAAGATCAGCCATATCCCACCAGTATTATAGTAATTGCCAGTAACATCAGTTGTTGTTAGCTCACATGCATATTGAGAGCTTTCTGATATAAACTTAATTTATGACTCTAATGTCTGTCCATGATCATAAGTAGTTTTGAATAATTCCTAACTGGGGAGGTTACTTGGAATCTTGTGGTCCTTTTAAACATAATTATTTTTTTACCACTTTCTGCCTCTCTGTTTCCAGCTCAAAAGTTGTAACTCACCCTTCATCTGTCATTTGGAAGTATTCTCTTACGGCTAGATTTGGAGTTTTGTCGGTAACGACCCGAAAAGCTAACGCCGGCTTTTTTCTGGCCGCACCATAAAAATAACTCTGGTATTGAGAGTCCACATAAAGGCTGCGTTAGGCTCCAAAAAAGGAGCGTAGAGCATATTTAACGCAGCTTCAACTCTCGATAACAGAGTTGCTTACGCAAGCGGCCAGCCTCAAAAACGTGCTCGTGCACGATTCCCCCATAGGAAACAATGGGGCTGTTTGAGCTGAAAAAAAAACTAACACCTGCAAAAAAGCCGCGTTCAGCTCCTAACGCAGCCCCATTTTTTGCTATGCGGAAACACTTCCTACGTCTGCACCTAACACTCTAACATGTACCCCGAGTCTAAACACCCCTAACCTTACACTTATTAACCCCTAATCTGCTGCCCCCGCTATCGCTGACCCCTGCATATTATTATTAACCCCTAATCTGCCGCTCCGTAAACCGCCGCTACTTACATTATCCCTATGTACCCCTAATCTGCTGCCCTAACATCGCCGAGCCCTATATTATATTTATTAACCCCTAATCTGCCCCCCACAACGTCGCCTCCACCTGCCTACACTTATTAACCCCTAATCTGCCGAGCGGACCTGAGCGCTACTATAATAAAGTTATTAACCCCTAATCCGCCTCACTAACCCTATAATAAATAGTATTAACCCCTAATCTGCCCTCCCTAACATCGCCAACACCTAACTTCAATTATTAACCCCTAATCTGCCGACTGGAGCTCACCGCTATTCTAATAAATGTATTAACCCCTAAAGCTAAGTCTAACCCTAACACTAACACCCCCCCTAAATTAAATATAATTTACATCTAACGAAATTAATTATCTCTTATTCCGATCAGCCAATAGAATGCAAGCTCAATCTGATTGGCTGATTGGATCAGCCAATCGGATTGAACTTAATTCTGATTGGCTGATTCCATCAGCCAATCAGAATATTCCTACCTTAATTCCGAATGGCTGATAGAATCCTATCAGCCAATCGGAATTCGAGGGACACCATCTTGGATGACGTCTCTTAAAGGAACCATCATTCTTCAGTTGGACGTCGCCGGAAGAAGATGGGTCCGCGGTGGAGGTCTTCAGGATGGAGCCGGTCGTCATCGGATGAAGATAGAAGATGCCGCTTGGATCAAGATGGTTGCCGGTCCAGATCGCCTCTTCTTCCCGGATAGGATGAAGACTTTGGAGCTTCTTCTGGACCTCTTCAGCCACCGGATGATGGATCGCCAGCCCCCGCTTGGGTTGGATGAAGATTTTGGAGCCAGGACGGATCGGTGATACCTGGTGAGGTGAAGACAAGGTAGGATGATCTTCAGGGGCTTAGTGTTAGGTTTATTTAAGGGGGGCTTGGGTTAGATTAGGGGTATGTGGGTGGTGGGTTGTAATGTTGGGGGGGGTATTGTATGTTTTTTTTTACAGGCAAAAGAGCTAAACTTCTTGGGGCATGCCCCGCAAAGGGCCCTGTTCAGGGCTGGTAAGGTAAAAGAGCTTTGAACTTTAGTAATTTAGAATAGGGTAGGGCATTTTTTATTTTGGGGGTCTTTGTTATTTTATTAGGGGGCTTAGAGTAGGTGTAATTAGTTTAAAATTGTTGTAATATTTTTCTTATGTTTGTAAATATTTTTTACTTTTTTATTTTTTGTACTTTAGTTAGTTTATTTCATTGTAGTTATTTGTAGGAATTGTATTCAATTTATTTATTGATAGTGTAGTGTTAGGTTTAATTGTAGGTAATTGTAGGTATTTTATTTAATTAATTTAATGATAGTATAGTGTTAGGTTTAATTCTAACTTAGGTTAGGATTTATTTTACAGGTAATTTTGTAATTATTTTAACTAGGTAGCTATTAAATAGTTCTTAACAATTTAATAGCTATTGTACCTGGTTAAAATAATTACAAAGTTGCCTGTAAAATAAATATTAATCCTAAAATAGCTACAATGTAATTATAATTTATATTGTAGCTATATTAGGATTTATTTTACAGGTAAGTATTAGGCTTTAAATAGGAATAATTTATTTAATAAGAGTTAATTTATTTCGTTAGATTAAAATTATATTTAACTTAGGGGGGTGTTAGTGTTAGGGTTAGACTTAGCTTTAGGGGTTAATACATTTATTAGAATAGCGGTGAGCTCCGGTCGGCAGATTAGGGGTTAATAATTGAAGTTAGGTGTCGGCGATGTTAGGGAGGGCAGATTAGGGGTTAATACTATTTATTATAGGGTTAGTGAGGTGGATTAGGTGTTAATAACTTTATTATAGTAGCGGTGCGGTCCGCTCGGCAGATTAGGGGTTAATAAGTGTAGGCAGGTGGAGGCGACGTTGAGGGGGGCAGATTAGGGGTTAATAAATATAATATAGGGGTCGGCGGTGTTAGGGGCAGCAGATTAGGGGTACATAGCTATAATGTAGGTGGCGGCACTTTGCGGTCGGCAGATTAGGGGTTAATTATTGTAGGTAGCTGGCGGCGACGTTGTGGGGGGCAGATTAGGGGTTAATAAATATAATACAGGGGTCGGCGGTGTTAGGGGCAGCAGATTAGAGGTACATAAGTATAACGTAGGTGGCGGTCGGCAGATTAGGGGTTAAAAAAATGTAATCGAGTGGCGGCGATGTGGGGGGGGCCTCGGTTTAGGGGTACATAGGTAATTTATGGGTGTTAGTGTACTTTAGAGTACAGTAGTTAAGAGCTTTATGAACCGGCGTTAGCCCAAAAAGCTCTTAACTACTGACTTTTTTCTGCGGCTGGAGTTTTGTCGTTAGATTTCTAACGCTCACTTCAGACACGACTCTAAATACCGGAGTTAGAAAGATCCCATTGAAAAGATAGGATACGCAATTGACGTAAGGGGATCTGCGGTATGGAAAAGTCGCGGCTGAAAAGTGATCGTTAGACCCTTTTTTGAGTGACTCCAAATACCGGAGTTAGCCTAAAACCAGCGTTAGGAGCCTCTAACGCTGGTTTTCACGGCTAACGCCAAACTCCAAATCTAGCCGTTAGTTCTGTCATTCAGTTAGTTAATTAAAAAAAAATATTCTTAAAAATGTGTAAATAGATACATAATGTAAACTTAGCTATGGTTATACTAGTTATGTACAGTATGTGTATATATATATATATATATATATATATAAGGACAAAAGTAGATGCACTCTCAGGTCTTCCACAATTTACTTTATTGTAACGTTTTCGGGGTTCACAACCCCTTCATCAGCATAAAACAACAAGCCAAACTCAAACAATTTATAGTGCTTTAACAAATCACTCACCACACAGGTGTTCCTCCAAAGTGCGCCAAACATCGAGTGTGGAACGCATCTTGCGTTCCACTGTGCTACAGCCTACCGGAAGTGCTACAATCCCACTTCCGGTATCGCGGCTATATGTTAATTAAGTGTAAAATTTTACAATTCCACATCTATAGAATCAACTTAGTGTGTATAAAATCAACAAGTGACAAAGACTAAGAACTACTTATAGAAGTTATTGGAATGTTCAATTAGATGGCCAAAAGTGCTGTTACCGGTCAGCTATTCTTAGTGCTAATGTGTACATACATCACCATGGTTACTGTAGGCATGGTGATAGTAAACAAACACTGATCATATCACCATACTACAGTCTAATATAACGTGCAACCCATTGACAACTTGTATGGTGACACAGTGTGTTAGCTATATTTAATCACACTGGAGTGTTATTTAGAATAATATTATATGTGTGCAAAAATATACAAAAATTAATATATAAAAATTAATACATGAACAAAAATTGTGGTTTTTTTGCTGTACTTGTTATCACATGTTGTAATCTTAAATGACTTTAAATGGCTTATAAATAACTAGTAAAAAATAAATTTGGCACTTTGTCCTGATTGTGTGTCTACAATCTCCTCTTATGGGAACTAATAATATAATGAAAATAAATTAAATTAGTTTACCCCACATAAATGTTGTATATGTATATCCAGGCAGTTATATACTACATTTATAGTTATATACTACGGCGCCCGCTAAGGATCTGATCCCTGTTTAGAAATAAGATGTCTAGCAAATTAGCTGGCTTCTATGGAAAAGAATGTATGTGTGTCCATCTGCAATCCCTTATAGAGCTCTAAAGGTTGAAGTATGAGTATAGACATTATATACATTCACGTTAAGCATGTTTGTAGATTAAATACAACTTGATCTATTAAAGATAGCTAAGTATAGACACTTAAAGATTGTCCATCCTGTTCCTTGCTTGATTTTAGTGGTGATTCAATGGCTTCCTCCTCCAAGGTTAAAGGTGCATGGGTAGGTAATTATACCTCAGGGCCCAGGCTTCCACTACCCCCGTTGAGGGCAATTACCCCCATTAGGGAGTGTCGTAAGCAACCGGACAACAAACCTCATTTGAGCAATGTGGCCGGAAGCTAAACGTAGCCACAATGACCCTGGGTTATACCCCAGGTATGTAGCACTGCCTTGTAGGGTCAAACCAGATTTTTGAAATCTGGGGTAGTGTTTAGTCCACCTGGATGGATAGTTCCCCTTTTGTAAATCCACTGGGCTTCCCGTTTGAGCAGTACCTTGCTCCTGTCTCCTCCCCGGTCCAATGGGGGGATGTGATCAATAAGGATATACCGTATCGATGAAACTGAGTGACCTTGTTTAGCACAGTGACGTGCTACTGGCTGTTCAGAATCCCCTTGTTTCAGTGCAGATCTTATTGCATGCCTGTGGTTTGCCATTCGTTCACGTAGCGTGCCTGTGGTTTTACCCACATAGAAGCACGAGCATGGACAAAAGAGGAGGTAGACTACATGTGTAGTAGTACACGTGATGGAATGTTTAATCACATATCTCCTATTGGTGTGTGGATGATGAAAGTTTTTGGTGTTAAGCAAACCATTACAGGTTGTGCAGCCTAAACACCTATATGAGCCTTTGATGTTGATTGTGGCCTCAGTAGTGTAATTAGACTTGTTATCCGTTCGCATAAGGAGATCCTTGAGGTTGGTTCCCCTCCTGAATCCCACCATAGGTTGTAGCTGTTGGGTGAATGTTAATTTTGGATCAGATGCCACTATGGGCCAGTGCCGATGTAGAATACGCCCCGCATTCTTGGTGGCTGGGGTAAATGTTGTAGACATGATCAACTTGTTGCTTGTGTCTTTCTTCTGTGTAGGTTTAATCAGGTCATTCTGAGTAAGTGTGGATACTGTGGTCATGGTATTTTGGATGATAGATGGTTTATATCCCCTTTGACGAAATCTCTCACCCACTCCTGACAGTTGGGAGACCCCAGTGTGTGCGTCTGAATTGTTCCTCATTGTTCTTATAAACTGAGACTTAACTATGCCCTCGAGTAGGGCAGGAGGATGGCAACTGTCTGCTCTCAATATGGAGTTACGATCAGTTTGTTTCTGATATAGTGTAGTGCCCAGTTGGTGTGTATCCTTAAAGACCGTTAGGTCCAAAAAGTTGATAGTCTGTCTGTCAACAGTCATCTTGAATTTTACATTGCTGGTGGCCGTGTTGTAATTTTCAAACCAAATTTGGAGGTCCTCCATGGTCCCTCGCCATACCATGAAAATGTCGTCAATGAATCTATAATAGCAGATCACTGCAGGATTAATAGAATTCCATAGATATAGATTTTCAAATTGAGACATATATATGTTGGCATAAGCGGGGGCCATGGAGGACCCATGGCCGTACCAGCTGTTTGTAGATAAAACCTACTTTCAAATCTGAAGTAGTTTTTGTACAAACAGTATTCAATAAGAGAAAGAAAGTATTCAACTGGGGGACCCTCATACAGAGGATTATTAGTAATGTGTTCCTGTACTGCTTTGAGTCCCTCAGTGTGCGGAATAATGGTATACAGACTGTTGACGTCCAGACAGACCAAAAGGTCATCTTGCTGGACGTCAACAGTCCGTATTTTACGGATAAAGTCCCCTGTGTCCATAATGTATGACTTAATATCTTTTACTACAGGTTGTAGTAATATATCGACCAGTTGGGCTACCGGTTGTGTCAGCGAGTCCCTCGCCGACACAATGGGCCTACCTGGTGGATGATCCAACGTCTTATGTATCTTAGGAATGGAATATAAGATAGGTATTTTTGGATACGCAGTGGAACAGAAGTCACAGATGTGTTCTGACAACCAACCCTGTTCAAAGCCCATCCGGATCAAAGTATCCAGTTGTGCCTTAAATCTCACGGTAGGGTCATTGGACAACTCTGTGTAAGTTTGTGTATCGGTCAACTGGGTCAAGATGTCAGCTTGATAATCTCTATAGTTCAATATCACAATGGCCCCGCCCTTATCGGCGGGCCTGATGACTATAGAGGGGTCATCTTGGAGGGTCTTTATCGCTAGACGTTCACTTCTGGATAAATTATGTGTCCATAGTGATTCATGTCTAGCTGCTTCTAGATCCTGAGTAACCAGTCTGACAAATGTTTGTTTCTGATATAGTGTAGTGCCCAGTTGGTGTGTATCCTTAAAGACCATTAGGTCCAAAAAGTTGATAGTCTGTCTGTCAACAGTCATCTTGAATTTTACATTGCTGGTGGCCGTGTTGTAATTTTCAAACCAAATTTGGAGGTCCTCCATGGTCCCTCGCCATACCATGAAAATGTCGTCAATGAATCTATAATAGCAGATCACTGCAGGATTAACAGAATTCCATAGATATAGATTTTCAAATTGAGACATATATATGTATGTGATTAACTTAAGTACACACATTCTCTCTGACAGCGAACGCCAAGTTCTAAACAAAGGGCTGTCCTATGTGCCCAATGACCCTACCGTGAGATTTAAGGCACAACTGGATACTTTGATCCAGATGGGCTTTGAACAGGGTTGGTTGTCAGAACACATCTGTGACTTCTGTTCCACTGCGTATCCAAAAATACCTATCTTATATTCCATTCCTAAGATACATAAGACGTTGGATCATCCACCAGGTAGGCCCATTGTGTCGGCGAGGGACTCGCTGACACAACCGGTAGCCCAACTGGTCGATATATTACTACAACCTGTAGTAAAAGATATTAAGTCATACATTATGGACACAGGGGACTTTATCCGTAAAATACGGACTGTTGACGTCCAGCAAGATGACCTTTTGGTCTGTCTGGACGTCAACAGTCTGTATACCATTATTCCGCACACTGAGGGACTCAAAGCAGTACAGGAACACATTACTAATAATCCTCTGTATGAGGGTCCCCCAGTTGAATACTTTCTTTCTCTTATTGAATACTGTTTGTACAAAAACTACTTCAGATTTGAAAGTAGGTTTTATCTACAAACAGCTGGTACGGCCATGGGGTCCTCCATGGCCCCCGCTTATGCCAACATATATATGTCTCAATTTGAAAATCTATATCTATGGAATTCTATTAATCCTGCAGTGATCTGCTACTATAGATTCATTGACGACATTTTCATGGTATGGCGAGGGACCATGGAGGACCTCCAAATTTGGTTTGAAAATTACAACACGGCCACCAGCAATGTAAAATTCAAGATGACTGTTGACAGACAGACTATCAACTTTTTGGACCTAACGGTCTTTAAGGATACACACCAACTGGGCACTACACTATATCAGAAACAAACTGATCGTAACTCCATATTGAGAGCAGACAGTTGCCATCCTCCTGCCCTACTCGAGGGCATAGTTAAGTCTCAGTTTATAAGAACAATGAGGAACAATTCAGACGCACACACTGGGGTCTCCCAACTGTCAGGAGTGGGTGAGAGATTTCGTCAAAGGGGATATAAACCATCTATCATCCAAAATACCATGACCACAGTATCCACACTTACTCAGAATGACCTGATTAAACCTACACAGAAGAAAGACACAAGCAACAAGTTGATCATGTCTACAACATTTACCCCAGCCACCAAGAATGCGGGGCGTATTCTACATCGGCACTGGCCCATAGTGGCATCTGATCCAAAATTAACATTCACCCAACAGCTACAACCTATGGTGGGATTCAGGAGGGGAACCAACCTCAAGGATCTCCTTATGCGAATGGATAACAAGTCTAATTACACTACTGAGGCCACAATCAACATCAAAGGCTCATATAGGTGTTTAGGCTGCACAACCTGTAATGGTTTGCTTAACACCAAAAACTTTCATCATCCACACACCAATAGGAGATATGTGATTAAACATTCCATCACGTGTACTACTACACATGTAGTCTACCTCCTCTTTTGTCCATGCTCGTGCTTCTATGTGGGTAAAACCACAGGCACGCTACGTGAACGAATGGCAAACCACAGGCATGCAATAAGATCTGCACTGAAACAAGGGGATTCTGAACAGCCAGTAGCACGTCACTGTGCTAAACAAGGTCACTCAGTTTCATCGATACGGTATATCCTTATTGATCACATCCCCCCATTGGACCGGGGAGGAGACAGGAGCAAGGTACTGCTCAAACGGGAAGCCCAGTGGATTTACAAAAGGGGAACTATCCATCCAGGTGGACTAAACACTACCCCAGATTTCAAAAATCTGGTTTGACCCTACAAGGCAGTGCTACATACCTGGGGTATAACCCAGGGTCATTGTGGCTACGTTTAGCTTCCGGCCACATTGCTCAAATGAGGTTTGTTGTCCGGTTGCTTACGACACTCCCTAATGGGGGTAATTGCCCTCAACGGGGTAGTGGAAGCCTGGGCCCTGAGGTATAATTACCTACCCATGCACCTTTAACCTTGGAGGAGGAAGCCATTGAATCACCACTAAAATCAAGCAAGGAACAGGATGGACAATCTTTAAGTGTCTATACTTAGCTATCTTTAATAGATCAAGTTGTATTTAATCTACAAACATGCTTAACGTGAATGTATATAATGTCTATACTCATACTTCAACCTTTAGAGCTCTATAAGGGATTGCAGATGGACACACATACATTCTTTTCCATAGAAGCCAGCTAATTTGCTAGACATCTTATTTCTAAACAGGGATCAGATCCTTAGCGGGCGCCGTAGTATATAACTATAAATGTAGTATATAACTGCCTGGATATACATATACAACATTTATGTGGGGTAAACTAATTTAATTTATTTTCATTATATTATTAGTTCCCATAAGAGGAGATTGTAGACACACAATCAGGACAAAGTGCCAAATTTATTTTTTACTAGTTATTTATAAGCCATTTAAAGTCATTTAAGATTACAACATGTGATAACAAGTACAGCAAAAAAACCACAATTTTTGTTCATGTATTAATTTTTATATATTAATTTTTGTATATTTTTGCACACATATAATATTATTCTAAATAACACTCCAGTGTGATTAAATATAGCTAACACACTGTGTCACCATACAAGTTGTCAATGGGTTGCACGTTATATTAGACCGTAGTATGGTGATATGATCAGTGTTTGTTTACTATCACCATGCCTACAGTAACCATGGTGATGTATGTACACATTAGCACTAAGAATAGCTGACCGGTAACAGCACTTTTGGCCATCTAATTGAACATTCCAATAACTTCTATAAGTAGTTCTTAGTCTTTGTCACTTGTTGATTTTATACACACTAAGTTGATTCTATAGATGTGGAATTGTAAAATTTTACACTTAATTAACATATAGCTGCGATACCGGAAGTGGGATTGTAGCACTTCCGGTAGGCTGTAGCACAGTGGAACGCAAGATGCGTTCCACACTCGATGTTTGGCGCACTTTGGAGGAACACTTGTGTGGTGAGTGATTTGTTAAAGCACTATAAATTGTTTGAGTTTGGCTTGTTGTTTTATGCTGATGAAGGGGTTGTGAACCCCGAAAACGTTGCAATAAAGTAAATTGTGGAAGACCTGAGAGTGCATCTACTTTTGTCCTTATATGCTATTTATATTTGCACCCAGGCTGTTGCCTCTTGGTGGGTTGACCTGGAAAACTGCTTGGATATATATATATATATATACACATATATATACATACATACACACATATACATACATTATAGAGGTTTGTACCTTTAAATAAAAAAAAAATCATGTTAGTGGTCCACGGGATTCAAAATTGTGGGTTTACTGGTCCCTGAGGTCCGAAAGGTTGGTGACCCCTGCTCCAGAGTGTACTGTTCTCCTCCTCGTATCTATTGTCAGTCTTTGCCTAATCAGCCTACCTAATAACAGAAGTTCTGATGTCCTGTTTTTAGAGATGAGTTCATGCTTCCTATTTGTGGCACTTGTCTAACGTCAACATCTTTTGTTAAAGGACAACTCAATGCAGTAGAATTGCATAATTAACAAGCGCATAATAAAAAAGACAATGATTTAACACCTACTCTGAAATTTTAATAAGCAGCAGATTTTTTTCTGTCAACTGTTTTTTTCCCCTCCCATTTTCTGGTCTCCTGTTTCATGTGACAGACATCAGCCAATAACAGACTAATATATGTATACCCTGTGAGCTTGTGCACATGCTCAGTAGGATCTTGTTCCTCGGAAAGTGTGAATATAAAAAGACTGAGCAAAATTTGATAATGGAAGTAAATTAGAAAGTGCCTTAAAACTGCATAAACTTTCTGAATCATAAAAGTTTATTTTGACTTGAGTGTCCCTTTAATAAATATCAGATCCGTTCACCAATGTACCAACTGTACTAATGGCAAGTATGAGTGTAATCAGTCTCACTGGGGCCTTCTATTTGCCTGTTGTTTCTATTTTTTCTTCACACAGGGGTTACTTTTGAGAGTTCAAGAACTCTCCCTACATAATACTATTATCTTTTCTGTAATTTGATTATTAAGCTTTTAATGTTTCAAATGACCCTGGGTACTGGCCCTATAGATTAAAATATTAGTGTTGTTGAGGGCTAACTGTGCTCAAGTTAAATCCACAGTGCTCCTTTTCTTACACTAGTATTAAAAGTTGAAAGTAAAAGGTTAGCATGCAAGCAAAAAACTCAGGTTCTCTAACATCTAGAGGTTGGATAGCATGGGCAATCGGACTTCCTCTTCCCATAGATTTTTATGGGGCACACTACAAAAGCCTCACTTCTTGCTTCAGGTTTTTTAACACTGTTATGTGTTGTGCCAAGCTACGCTAAATGTTCTCTAGTTATTCTTCTTTACCATGGGCTTGTAATACCAATGAATGTGCTAATTCTAGAGTGGACCAGAAATATTGATAGTGCTCCACTTGTAATCTAAGCTGATGTTCCTAGTTTAAGTTCCAGTTTTGACATTTAGTGATAGCAATGCTTGTGTTTGCATCTGCAACAAAGCCTTAATTAATTTTATTTACTTACATCTTGGCTTTGTACTTGAGTCAAGCTTCCAGTACCATAATTTCTGCATCAAATTATGGTTTGTGTTGTTTTTGGTTCATTAGGTATATAAAAACTTAAAGGGTTATCAATAGACCTCCTATTCTTGGGCTCATATTACAAGTTGAAAGTAAAGAGTTGGTGCTCAAGTGAAAGACTCAGACACGCTAACACCTAGAGGCCAGATAGCTCCTGTGCTAACCTGATGGTGTGCTAGGTCAACTGCACTTAATTCGAAGGTGCGTTAAGAAATACGTCAAATAGCATTGTTCTTCTTTTAGAAGAAAATGTTTTATATATATATATATATATATATATATATATATGTGTGTGTGTGTGTGTGTGTACTCTATCTAAGATATATATCTATAGCTGTTACTGTATATCTATAAGGATGGAAATATATATATATATATATTATATATATATATATATATATATATATATATATATATATATATATATATATTCTATATATGTACATAAATAAAAACATATATAAATACACAACATATACAAATATATACACATACATATACACCTTTGAGCCCTGCCCAGTCCACCAACAACCCTTTAAAATACTTCTTATAAATTTATTTCAATAATAAACTGATATTTTTCACTCAACATGTGTGTGTGTGTGTGTGTGTGTATATATATATATATATATATATATATTATATATATATATATATAAATAAATATACACAAGTATAATACTTTATTTTAATATGTTTAACATGTGTTTTGTTATAATTTTATTTTTATTACTTCTGGTCTCATGTTGCGCTAACTTTTTTAACAACATATAACTCTCAACTTGTAATTTGAGTAATGTGTAGCGTGGATGCGCTATCTATTAAAAGTATACAGCACTATTTAGGGCCAAATTATTAGTGACACATTAACAGTCACATGCGAGTAATAAGGGGTTTATCGTGGCTGTTTGCGCGTCAGGTTTTCTGCTCGTATTACAAGATGAAAGTAAACGCCTTCACTTGAGCGCAATTGAAGTTAACGCGCGTCGGGTTAGTGCGACCTCAGAGTTCTGGTTAACTGTTTTGCGATACAAAAAAGTCTCACAAAACACATCAAAAATACATATAAAGTACACTTACACTCATAATAACATTATATGATAAAAATATATTTTTTTAAATTTCACAAAAATAGTTATAAAGGCTCAAAGATATAAGGTCTAAGGTGTTAGAAAAAAAAAGCAGGCAAATAGCTTTGACATTGAGATACATACATATACATGTTTAAATATAAATATGTATGTGTGTGCATATATAAATATATATGTGTATATATATCTATAAATGTGTACGTATGTATTTATAGACATATATACAGTATATATATATATATATATATATATATATATATATAAAAATATAGACACATAAATACATATATATATATATAAGTGCATTAGAGCCCTTTGTAGTTAAGTAGATGAAAACATATTTATGCAACATTCACATTTAATAAAGTATTATAGTGTGTACTTATTGTAAACATTTCACATTCCAATGTTCTGCACATAGGGGAATATTCTCTATTTATTTATAAGTCGATATTCCTATATATATCTGTATGTCTATACATAATACATAATTTATGTAAGAACTTACCTGATAAATTCATTTCTTTCATATTGGCAAGATTCCATGAGCTAGTGACGTATGGGATATACAATCCTACCAGGAGGGGCAAAGTTTCCCAAAACTCAAAATGCCTATAAATACACCCCTCACTACACCCACAATTCAGTTTAATGAATAGCCAAGTAGTGGGGTAATAAAATAAGGAGTAAAAAAGCATACAAAAAGAGGAACTGGAAATAAAATTGTGCTTTTATACAAAAATCATAACCACCAAAAAAAGGGTGGGCCTTATGGACTCTTGCCAATTTGAAAGAAATTAATTTATCAGGTAAGTTCTTACATAAATTATGTTTTCTTTCATGTAATTGGCAAGAGTATGGGATAGAAATACCCAAGATGTGGAAGACCACAGAAGAGTCACTAAAGACGGATAAAATAAAAACAGTTATTTCCTGCTGAAAACTTAAATCATAAGCAGAAGAATCAAACTGAGACAGCTGCCTGAAGAACTTTTCTACCAAAGACTGCTTCAGAAGAAGCAAATACATCAAAATGGTAAAATTTAGTAAATGTATGCAAAGAAGACCAATTTGCTGCTTTACAAATTTTATCAACCAAAGCTTCATTCTTAAAAGCCCAAGAAGTGGCGACTGATCTAGTAGAATGAGCTGTAATTCTCTGAGGCTGAGACTGTCCCGCCTCTAAACAAGCCTTGTGAATCAAAAGTTTTAGCCAAGATGCCAAAGAAATGGCAGAGGCTTCCTGACCTTTCCTAAAACCAGAAAAAACAACAAATAGCCTAGAAGTCTTCCTGAAATCTTTAGTAGCTTTGACATAATATTTCAAAGCTCTTACGACATCCAAAGAATGTAAAGATCTTTCAAGAGTATTCTTACGATTAGGACACAAGGAATGAACAATAATTTCCCTACTAATGTTGTTAGAATTCACAACCTTAGGAAGAAATTTAAACGAAGTCTGCAAAACAGCCTTATCCTGATGGAAAATCAGAAAAGGAGACTAACAAGAGAGAGCAGACAATTCAGAAACTCTTCTAGCTGAAGAGATAGCCACAAGAAACATCACTTTCCAAGAAAAAAGTTTAATATCCAAAGAATGCATAGGCTCAAAAGGAGGAACCTGCAAAGCCTTCAAAACCAAATTAAGACACCAAGGAGGAGAGATTGATTTAATAACACACTTGATACCAACCAAAGCCTGAATAAAAAAGTGAATATCAGGAAGTTTTGCAATCTTTCTATAAAATAAAACAGAAAGTGCAGAGATTTGTCCCTTCAAAGTACTTGCAGACAAACCCTTACCCAAACTGTCCTGAAGAAACTGTAAAATTCTAAGAATTCTAAAAGAATGCCAAGAGAATTTATGAGAAAAACACCATGAAATATAGGTTTTCCAAACCCGATAATAAATCTTCCTTGAAACAGACTTACGAGCCTGTAGCATAGTATTAATTACTGAGTCAAAGAAACCTCTATGACTAAGTACTAAGCGTTCAATCTCCATACCTTCAAATTTAGCGATTTGAGATCCTGATGGAAAAATGGCCCTTGAGACAGAAGGTCTGGCCTTAAAGGAAGTGGCCAAGGTTGGCAACTGGACATCCGGACAAGATCTGCATACCAAAACCTGTGAGGCCATGCGATTGTTCCATTATGATCTTGGAGATCACCCTTGGAAGAAGAACTAGAGGCAGAAAAATGTAAGTAGGTTGGTAAAACCAAGGAACTGCTAACGCATCCACCATCTCTGCCTGAGGATCCCTGTACCTGGAAAGGTACCTGGGAAGCTTCTTGTTTAGATGGGAAGTCATCAGATCTATTTCGGGAAGACCCCACATCTGTACAATCTGACAAAATACATCTGGCTGGAGAGACCACTCCCTTGGATGTAAAGACTGACGACTGAGATAATTCGCTTCCCAATTGTCTACACCTGGGATATGTATCACAGAAATTAGACAGGCATTGGATTCCGCCCAAGAAAGTATCCAAGATTCTTATTTCATCACTAAAGGACTGCGAGTCCCCCCCTGATGATTGACATATGCCACAGTTGTGATATTGTCTGTTTGAAAACAAATGAATGATTCTCTCTTTAATAGAGGCAAAGCCTGAAGAGCCTGAAAATAGCACAGAGTTCTAAAATATTGATTGGTAACCTCGTCTCTTGAGGATTCCAAACTCCTTGTGCTGTCAGAGACCCCAAGACAGCTCCCCAACCTGTGAGACTTGCACCTGTTGAAATCACAGTCCAGTAAGGACGAACAAAAGAGGCCCCTTGAATAATCCGATGATGGTCCAACCACCAGGACAGAGAGAGTTGAATATTGGTATTGAAGTATATACACTGTGATATCCGAGTATAATCTCTGCACCATTGATTTAGCATGCAAAGCTGCAGAGGTCTCATATGAAAACAAGCAAAGGGGATAGCACCTGATGTGGAAGTCATGAGACCTAGAACTTCCATGCACATAGCCACTGAAGGGAATGATTGAGACTGAAGGTTTCGACAGGCAGAAACCAGTTTCATTCGTCTCTTGTCTGTTAAAGACAGAGTCATGGACACTGAATCTATCTGGAAACCCAAAAAGGTGACCCTTGTCTGAGGAATCAAGAAACTCTTTGGTAAATTGATCCTCCAACCATGTTTTTGAAGAAACAACACAAGTTGATTCGTGTGAGATTCTGCTAAATTAAAAAAATTGAGCCAGTACTAAGATATCGTCCAAATAAGGAAACACCGCAATACCCTGCTCTCTGATTATAGATAGAAGGGCACCGAGAACCTTCAAAAAGATTATTGGAGCTGTTGCTAGGCCAAATGGAAGAGCAACAAATTGGTAATGCTTGTCTAGAAAAGAGAATTTCAGAAACCGATAGTGGTCTGGATGAATCAGAATGTGAAGATATGCATCCTGTAAGTCTCTTGAGGACATGTAATGACCTTGCTAAACAAAAGGCAGAATAGTCCTTATAGTCACCATCTTGAAAGTTGGGACCCTTACAAATTGAATAAAATACTTCAGATCCAGAACTGGTCTGAAAGAATTTTCCCTCTTCAGGACAATGAATAGATTTGAATAAAAACCCAGACCCTGTTCCAGAAGTGGAACTGGTACAATTACTCCTGAAAGCTCTAGATCTGAAACACACTTCAGAAAGGCCTGAGCTTTAACAGGAATTTTTGGAACGTTAGAGAGAAAAAAATCTTCTCACAGGAGGTCTTATTCTGAAACCTATTCGATACCCCTCAGAGACAATATTCTGAATCCAATGATTCTGAACGGAACCTGCACAAATATCCTGAAATAAATTCAATCTGCCAGCAGAACTGGATTGTGGGCCACACCTTCATGCAGTCTTGGGGGCTGGCTTTGGTTTCTTATAAGGCTTGGGTTTATTCCAACTCGAAGATGGCTTCCAATTGGAGCCAAAGTCCTTAGGGGAAGGAGTGGTTTTCTGTTCTCTATTCTGACAAAAGAAACAAAACCGATTTGAAGCTTTAAATTTACCCTTAGACTTTTTATCTTGGGGCAAAAAACTCCCTTCCCCCCAGCAATAGTGGAAATAATAGAATCCAACTGGGAACCAAACAAATTATTACCCTGGAATGATAGAGATAGTAACCTAGATTTAGATGCCATGTCAGCATTCCATGATTTGAGCCATAAAGCTCTTCTAGCTAAAATAGCCAAAGACATAGATTTAACATCAATCTTGATGATGTAAAAAATAGCATCACAGATAAAATGATTTGCATGTTGAAGCAAAAAGATTTGGATTTGGTTAATTCTACATAGAATCAACATACACGGCTAGATTTAGAGTTTTGTCGGTAACGACCCGCGTATCTAACGCTGGCTTTTTTCTGGCCGCACCTTTAAAATAACTCTGGTATTGAGAGTCCACAGAATGGCTGCGTTAGGCTCCAAAAAAGGAGCGTATAGCATATTTAACGCAACTTCAACTCTCGATACCAGAGTTGCTTACGGACGCGGCCAGCCTCAAAAACGTGCTCGTGCACGATTCCCCCATAGGAAACAATGGGGCTGTTTGAGCTGAAAAAAACCCTAACACCTGCAAAAAAAACGCGTTCAGCTCCTAACGCAGCCCCATTGTTTCCTATGGGGAAACACTTCCTACGTCTGCACCTAACACTCTAACATGTACCCCGAGTCTAAACACCCCTAACCTTACACTTATTAACCCCTAATCTGCCGCCCCCGCTATCGCTGACCCCTGTATATTATTTTTAACCCCTAATCTGCCGCTCCGTAAACCGCCGCTACTTACATTATCCCTATGTACCCCTAATCTGCTGCCCTAACATCGCCGACCCCTATATTATATTTATTAACCCCTAATCTGCCTCCCACAACGTCGCCTCCACCTGCCTACACTTATTAACCCCTAATCTGCCGAGCGGACCTGAGCGCTACTATAATAAAGTTATTAACCCCTAATCCGCCTCACTAACCCTATAATAAATAGTATTAACCCCTAATCTGCCCTCCCTAACATCGCCGACACCTAACTTCAATTATTAACCCCTAATCTGCCGACTGGAGCTCACCGCTATTCTAATAAATGTATTAACCCCTAAAGCTAAGTCTAACCCTAATGTACCCCTAATCTGCTGCCCCTAACATCGCCGACCCCTATATTATATTTATTAACCCCTAATCTGCCCCCCACAACGTCGCCTCCACCTGCCTACACTTATTAACCCCTAATCTGCCGAGCGGACCGCACCGCTTTTATTATAAAGTTATTAACCCCTAATCCGCCTCACTAACCCTATAATAAATAGTATTAACCCCTAATCTGCCCTCCCTAACATCGCCAACACCTAACTTCAATTATTAACCCCTAATCTGCCGACTGGAGCTCACCGCTATTCTAATAAATGTATTAACCCCTAAAGCTAAGTCTAACCCTAACACTAACACCCCCCTAAGTTAAATATAATTTTAATCTAACGAAATTAATTAACTCTTATTAAATAAATTATTCCTATTTAAAGCTAAATACTTACCTGTAAAATAAATCCTAATATAGCTACAATATAAATTATAATGATATTATAGCTATTTTAGGATTTATATTTATTTTACAGGTAACTTTGTATTTATTTTAACCAGGTACAATAGCTATTAAATAGTTAAGAACTATTTAATAGCTAAAATAGTTAAAATAATTACAAATTTACCTGTAAAATAAATCCTAACCTAAGTTACAATTAAACAATACACTATCAATAAATTAATTAAATAAAATACCTATAATTATCTACAATTAAACCTAACACTACACTATCAATAAATAAATTAAATACAATTCCTACAAATAAATACAATGAAATAAACTAACTAAAGTACAAAAAATAAAAAAGAACTAAGTTACAAAAAATAAAAATATTTTTTACAAACATTAGAAATATATTACAACAATTTTAAACTAATTACACCTACTCTAAGCCCCCTAATAAAATAACAAAGCCCCCCAAAATAAAAAAAATGCCCTACCCTATTCTAAATTACTAAAGTTCAAAGCTCTTTTACCTTACCAGCCCTGAACAGGGCCCTTTGCGGGGCATGCCCCAAGAAGTTCAGCTCTTTTGCCTGTAAAAAAAAACATACAATACCCCCCCCCCAACATTACAACCCACCACCCACATACCCCTAATCTAACCCAAACCCCCCTTAAATAAACCTAACACTAAGCCCCTGAAGATCTCCCTACCTTGAGTCGTCTTCACCCAGCCGAGCCAAATTCTTCATCCAAGCGGAGCAAGAAGAGGTCCTCCATCCGGTAGAAGTCTTCATCCAAGCGGGGCAGAAGAGGTCTTCCATCCGATTGAAATCTTCATCCAAGAGGCATAATATTAACCAAAGTGTGATAAATCAGTTGCGCCTAAAAACAACAAATACAAATAATAAATCTGATAAAAAAATATGTGCAAAAGAATATGTGCAATAAAACATATATAAGTGCATAAACACAATAATATGATGCCCACACGCTAGATTGTGTGAGGTGAAACTCACAAACAATGATATCAATCAAACCAAGAACCTGGTGTGTGAACACAAAAGTCCAAAGTTCAAATAATGAAGGTGTGGCGGCAAAAACTTCTTCCAAAAGTTGAAGGCAATTCAAACGAAGCAAATCTGTATAGAACACAAAAAAGAAGAAGGCGCCAACATAGTGTGAATCTGTATTGAAAGTTGTTCACTCCCCACACATAAATTCTACTTACAAGAAGTCAGGCACTTGAGAAGTGCTACAACGGCTTTCTGGAGCATTAACAGCTGTCCAGGTAGCTGCTCTCTCGTAGTAAAGATGTAATCCTTGGTGCTGCGTACGATCTGCAGGAATTTTGCAGCTTGACCCCTTTAGCCGGCTACTTTCTCTCGTAATATTCGTGATAGGAGAGAAGCCCAAACCAGGTGGGCTAGCAGCTATATTCGGATGCCAAGTATTGTAAAATTGTCACACATATAAAATATCACTCCAGCCGTGATAAAGATATAGTTAAAAACAAATGTTTATTTAGTAAACATGTATCACAACGCGTTTCCCGGTCTACCAAGAGGCATCTTCTATCGTCATCCATCCGGAGAGGAGCGGCAGCATCCTTAAGACCTCCGACGCGGAACATCCATCCTGGCCGACGACTGAACGACGAATGACGGTTCCTTTAAATGACGTCATCCAAGATGGCGTCCCTCGAATTCCGATTGGCTGATAGGATTCTATCAGCCAATCGGAATTAAGGTAGGAATATTCTGATTGGCTGAATCAAGTTCAATCCGATTGGCTGATCCAATCATTGAAGGTCTCTTCCTCCACCCAGCCACGTACAACACCAAGGGTCCCCGAAAGGTGACAACAAGCCCCCTGGGACGCCTGCTGTGTTTGGTCTTCCACCTTCTCAAAGCCACCTTCCTCCACTGACTCCTCTTCTTCAGACTCCTCTCCCTGCATTGCCTCTCTCTGCGTTATTATAAGGTGTGTTAAGTAGTACTATTCCTATCAGTTTAATCCCTGTTACGTCCCCTATCAGGGGACGTGTATATGGCATCGATTTTAGGAACCAGGAGATGGAAAAAGATGCTTGGTCGGTCCTCCTACTTCAAATTTAGGGCACTGCGCGTGCAATCTAATGTGCCACCAGATAGGAGTGGTGTGTTAAGTAGTACTATTCTTAGCAGTTTAATCCCTGTTACATCCCCTATCGGGGGACGTGTATATGGCATCGATTTTAGGAACCGGGAGATGGAAAAAGATGCTTGGTCGGTCCTCCTACTTCAAATTTGGGGCACTGCGCATGCAATCTAATGTGCCACCAGATAGGAGTGGTGTGTTAAGTAATTCTATTCTTATCAGTTTATTCCCTGTTACGTTCCCTATCAGGGGACGTGTATATGGCATCGATTTTAGGAACCGGGAGATGGAAAAAGATGCTTGGTCGGTTCTCCTACTTCAAATTTGGGGCACTGCGCGTGCAATCTAATGTGCCACCAGATAGGAGTGGTGTGTTAAGTAATACTATTCCTATCAGTTTAATCCCTGTTATGTGCCTTTTTTTGGTTTGGTTTTTGAAGCCACAGTGCAGCACCAGAGGCCAGAAAAATTAGGCATGTACACATGCCTGAAAAAATTAGGTATTGTTGCAGCCACTGCTGTAGCAGCGGCCAGAAAAATTGATGTTTGTTTCCCAGGCAGAAAGTGCCCTAAAACATTGCGGCTTGAACCCTAGTTGGTGGCGGATAAGTCACGCAAGTCATCCGGCATTCAGAGATAAAATACAGCAGCGTGTGGACCATTTTTAGCCCAAGGCAGCTCATCTCATCAGGCCTTTTTTAGTTGAATGTATCGCCCACTGTCAGTCCCTTCGGGATCCATCCCTCATTCATCTTAATAAAGGTGAGGTAATCTAGACTTTTTTGACCTAGGCGACTTCTCTTCTCAGTGACAATACCTCCTGCTGCACTGAAGGTCCTTTCTGACAGGACACTTGAAGCGGGGCAGGCCAGAAGTTCTATCGCAAATTGGGATAGTTCAGGCCACAGGTCAAGCCTGCACACCCAGTAGTCAAGGGGTTCATCGTTCCTCAGAGTGTCGATATCTGTAGTTAAGGTGAGGTAGTCTGCTACCTGTTGGTCGAGTCGTTCTCTGAGGGCGGACCCCGAAGTGCTGTTGTGATGCGTAGGACTTAAAAAGCTCTGCATGTCCTCCATCAACAACACGTCTGTAAAGCATCCTGTTCTTGCCGGCGTGGTCGTGGGAGGAGGAGGATTACTTTCACCTCTTCCCCTGTTAGATTCCCGTTGTGCTGTGACATCACCCTTATATGCTGTGTAAAGCATACTTTATAATTTAGTTTGGAACTGCTGCATCCTTTCCGACTTGCGGTAATTCGGTAACATTTCAGGCACTTTATGCTTATACCGGGCGTCTAGTAGCGTGGACACCCAATACAGGTCGTTCTCCTTCAGCCTTTTTATACGAGGGTCCCTCAACAGGCACAACAGCATGAAAGACCCCATTTGCACAAGGTTGGATGCCGAGCTACTCATGTCCCGTTCCTCGTCCGCAGTGATCTCACTGAAGGTATCTTCTTCCCCCCAGCCACGTACAACACCACGGGTACCAGATAGGTGACAACGAGCACCCTGAGATGCTTGTTGTGGTTGGTCTTCCTCCTCCTCCTCAAAGCCACATTCCTCTTCTGACTCCTCTTCCTCACAATCCTCTTCCAGCGTTGCCGCAGGTCCAGCAAGCGATGCTGATAAGGCTGTTTCTGGTGGTGATGGTGACCACAACTCTTCCTCTTCCTCTTCACGCTCATCTACAGCCTGATCCAGCACTCTTCGCACGGCACGCTCCAGGAAGAAAACAAATGGTATGATGTCGCTGATGGTGCCTTCGGTGTGACTGACTAGGTTTGTCACCTCCTCAAAAGGACGCATGAGCCTACAGGCATTGCGCATGAGCGTCCAGTAACGTGGCAAAAAAAATCCCAGCTCCGCAGAGGCTGTCCTAGCACCCCGGTAATATAAATAGCCATTAACGGCTTTTTCTTGTTGGAGCAGGCAGTCGAACATTAGGAGTGTTGAATTCCAACGTGTCGGGCTGTCGCAAATCAAGCGCCTCACTGGCAGGTTGTTTTGCCGCTTGATATCTGAAAAGTGCGCCATGGCCGTGTAGGAACGCCTGAAATGGCCACACACCTTCCTGGCCTGCTTCAGGACGTCCTGTAAGCCTGGGTACTTATGCACAAAGCATTGTACGATCAGATTACACACATGTGCCATGCACGACACATGTGTCAACTTGTCCAAATTCAATGCCGCCAACAAATTTCTTCCGTTGTCACAAACCACTTTGCCGATCTCCAGTTGGTGCGGAGTCAGCCACTGATCCACCTGTGCGTTCAGGGCGGACAGGAGTGCTGGTCCGGTGTGACTCTCTGCTTTTAGGCAAGTCAACCCCAAGACGGCGTGACACTGCCGTATCCGGGATGTGGAATAGTACCTGGGGAGCTGGGGGGGTGCCATTGATGTGGAGCAAGACGCAGCAGCAGAAGAGGACTCAGCCGAGGAGGTTATGGAAGAGGATGGAGTAGGAGGAGTAGAGGAGGTGGCAGCAGGCCTGCCTGCAAGTCGTGGCGGTGTCACCAACTCCTCTGTAGAGCCACGCATTCCATGCTTGGCAGCCGTCAGCAGGTTTACCCAATGCGCAGTGTAGGTGATATACCTGCCCTGACCATGCTTTGTAGACCAGGTATCAGTGGTCAGATGGACCCTTGCCCCAACACTGTGTGCCAGACATGCCATTACTTCCTTTTGCACAATTGAGTACAGGTTGGAGATTGCCTTTTGTGCAAAGAAATTTCAGCCGGGTACCTTCCACTGCGGTGTCCCAATAGCTAAAATTTTTTTGAACGCCTCAGACTCCACCAGCTTGTATGCTAAAAGCTGGTGGGCTAAGAGTTCAGACAAGCCAGCTGTCAGATTCCGGGCAAGGGGGTGACTTTGTGACATTGGCTTCTTACACTCAAACATGTCCTTGACAGACACCTGACTGTGGGCAGATGAGCAGGAACTGCTCAAGGCGAGACACGGAGTGGCGGATGGTTGAGAGGAGGCAAGGAGGACAGCAGTGGTTGACGTGGCTGAATATGCTGGACCAGGAGGAGGATGGCGGCTTTAAGTTTGTGTGCTGCTTGTACTCATGTGTTGATCCCATAGGCGTTTGTGATGTGCGATCATGTGCCTTCGCAAAGTAGTTATACCTAGGTGGGTGTTGGACTTCCCACGACTCAGTTTCTTTTGGCACAGGTTGTAAATGGCATCGCTGTTGTCAGAGGCAGACACACAAAATGCCACACTGCTGAGCTCTGCAATGACGGCATTCTGGTGGTGGCAACAGCATGCGTTGATTGGCGTGCTGTCTGGCTGACCCCGGGTGCCGATGCATGCTGTCTGACTGTGCCACTAGCTCCTTGCGACGACCTCCCCCTGCTTCCAACTCGTCTCTTCCTCCTCTCTGTCTCCCCATCTAAACTTTCCCCCTCTTTTTCTCTTCTAGCGGGCACCCACGTGACATCCACGGATGCATCGTCATCATCAACCGCTTCACTTGTATCTGACAACTCAGCAAAGAAAGCAGCAGCGGGTACAACATCATCATCATCACACCGTAACGTCCATGTGTGTAATGCTGCCTGACTGAGACATAGCCCTGTTATCTACATTCTCTGGCAATAATGGTTGCGCATCACTATCACTCATTTCTACCAACTGATGTGTAAATAACTCCTCTGACAGATCAAGTGAAGCGGCTGTGGTGCTAGTGTTGGTGGTGGTGGCAGGCGGGGGAGTGGTAACTTGAGAGGTGCCCGAAGCTAAGCTGGAGGAGGATGGTGCATCAAGGTTCCGAGCGGAAGCTGTAGAAGATTGGGTGTCCTGTGTTAGCCAGTCAACTATGTCCTCAGAACTGTTCAAGTTTGGGGTACGTGGCCTCTGAACACTGGGCATTATTCTAGGGCCAAAGGGAATCACAGCACCACGACCACGACGGCCGCTGTGCAAGCTACTGTGACAACACATATGAGTGGCACTGTGCACTGGCAGAAGTTGGCAGAGTAGACGCTGTAGGCCTGACAAACACGCTTGCAGACAACTAACTGCTATTCAATCTATTACAGTCAAAATTATATATATTTTTTTAAATGTACACTACTGTTACACCAGATATGAGTTGCACTGGTGTGACACTGTGCCCTGGCACTGAAACGCACAGGTGTGAAGGAAACTGAATGCTATTATTTCACAGTCAAAAAAGTTTTTTTTTTTAAAATGTACACTACTGTTACACCAGATATGAATTGCACTGGGGTGACACTGTGCCCTGGCAGGCACTGAAACGCACATGTGTGAAGGAAACTGACTGCTTTTATTTCACAGTCAAAAAAGTGTTGTTTTTTTTTAAATGTACACTACTGTTACACCAGATATGAGTTGCACTGGGGTGACACTGTGCCCTGGCAGGCACTGAAACGCACATGTGTGAAGGAAACTGACAGCTATTATTTCACAGTCAAAAAAGTGTTGTTTTTTTAAAATGTACACTACTGTTACACCAGATATGAGTTGCACTGGGGTGACACTGTGCCCTGGCAGGCACTGAAACACACAGGTGTGAAGGAAACTGACTGCTATTATTTCACAGTCAAAAAAGTGTTGTTTTTTTAAAATGTACACTACTGTTACACCAGATATGAGTTGCACTGGGGTGACACTGTGCCCTGGCAGGCACTGAAACGCACACGGGTGAATGAAACTGACTGCTATTATTTCACAGTCAAAAAAGTGTTTTTTTTTTAAATGTACACTACTGTTACAACAGATATGAGTATTGGCACTGGTGTGACACTGTGCCCTGGCAGGCAGGCAGGCACTGAAACGCAAACGTGTGAAGGAAACTGACTGCTATTATTTCACAGTCAAAAAAGTGTTTTTTTTTTTTTAAATGTACACTACTGTTACAACAGATATGAGTGGTGGCACTGGTGTGACACTGTGCCCTGGCAGGCAGGCACTGAAACGCACACGTGTGAAGGAAACTGACTGCTATTATTTCACAGTCAAAAAAGTGTTGTTTTCTTTAAATGTACACTACTGTTACACCAGATATGAGTTGCACTGGTGTGTTACACTGTGCCCTGGCAGGCAGGCAGGCACTGAAACGCACACGTGTGAAGGAAACTGACTGCTATTATTTCACAGTCAAAAAAGTGTTTTTTTTTTTTAAATGTACACTACTGTTACAACAGATATGAGTGGTGGCACTGGTGTGACACTGTGCCCTGGCAGGCAGGCACTGAAACGCACACGTGTGAAGGAAACTGACTGCTATTATTTCACAGTCAAAAAAGTGTTGTTTTTTTTAAATGTACACTACTGTTACACCAGATATGAGATGCACTGGGGTGACACTGTGCCCTGGCAGGCACTGAAACGCACACGTGTGAAGGAAACTGACTGCTATTATTTCACAGTCAAAAAAGTGTTGTTTTTTTTAAATGTACACTACTGTTACACCAGATATGAGTTGCACTGGGGTGACACTGTGCCCTGGCAGGCACTGAAACGCCCACGTGTGAAGGAAACTGACTGCTATTATTTCACAGTCAAAAAAGTGTTGTTTTTTTTAAATGTACACTACTGTTACAGCAGATATGAGTGTTGGCACTGGTGTGACACTGTGCCCTGGCAGGCAGGCAGGCAGGCACTGAAACGCAAACGTGTGAAGGAAACTGACTGCTATTATTTCACAGTCAAAAAAGTGTTTTTTTTTTTAAATGTACACTACTGTTACAACAGATATGAGTGGTGGCACTGGTGTGACACTGTGCCCTGGCAGGCCGGCACTGAAACGCACACGTGTGAAGGAAACTGACTGCTATTATTTCACAGTCAAAAAAGTGTTGTTTTCTTTAAATGTACACTACTGTTACACCAGATATGAGATGCACTGGGGTGACACTGTGCCCTGGCAGGCACTGAAACGCACACGTGTGAAGGAAACTGACTGCTATTATTTCACAGTCAAAAAAGTGTTGTTTTTTTTAAATGTACACTACTGTTACACCAGATATGAGTTGCACTGGGGTGACACTGTGCCCTGGCAGGCACTGAAACGCCCACGTGTGAAGGAAACTGACTGCTATTATTTCACAGTCAAAAAAGTGTTGTTTTTTTTAAATGTACACTACTGTTACAACAGATATGAGTGTTGGCACTGGTGTGACACTGTGCCCTGGCAGGCAGGCAGGCACTGAAACGCAAACGTGTGAAGGAAACTGACTGCTATTATTTCACAGTCAAAAAAGTGTTTTTTTTTTTAAATGTACACTACTGTTACAACAGATATGAGTGGTGGCACTGGTGTGACACTGTGCCCTGGCAGGCCGGCACTGAAACGCACACGTGTGAAGGAAACTGACTGCTATTATTTCACAGTCAAAAAAGTGTTGTTTTCTTTAAATGTACACTACTGTTACACCAGATATGAGTTGCACTGGTGTGACACTGTGCCCTGGCAGGCACTGAAACGCACACGTGTGAAGGAAACTGACTGCTATTATTTCACAGTCAAAAAAGTGTTGTTGTTTTTAAATGTACACTACTGTTACAACAGATATAAGTGGTGGCACTGGGCAAGTGGGCACAGTATACGCTGTGAGCCTGACACACACGCTGGCAGGCAAATGCAATTAGATTAAACTGAAAAAAAAAAGCAGACTGATGTTTTAGCCCTAAAAAGGGCTTTTTGGGGTGCTGTCCTTACAGCAGAGATCAGATGAGTCCTTCAGGACTGTAGTGGACACTGAATACACTAGCCTAGCTATCGATTTCCCTATTAAATCAGCAGCAGCTACACTGTCCCTCCTCTCACTAAGAATGCAGCTTCCGAATGAATCTAAAATGGATGCTGTCCAGGAGGTGGGAGGGTCTGGGAGGGAGGGACTGCTGCTGATTGGCTGGAATGTGTCTGCTGACTGTGAGGTACAGGGTCAAAGTTTACTCAATGATGACGTATAGGGGGCGGATCGAACATTGCATATGTTCGCCCACCGCGGCAAACGCGAACAAGCTATGTTCGCCGGGAACTATTCACCGGCGAACTATTTGCGACATCACTAGTTGCAATGTCTTTTACATCTATGTGTCAGATTAAAAATAGGAAATAAGGCAAATAAATATATTGTAACAATACCTTGATTCCTTGGGACCTAGTTATCAAGCCGTCAACCTCAAATACGCTGGAATTCTGCAGTATATTTGTGGCGAGGCTGATTATCCTTAGTTATCAAGCCCTAGATACCAGCAAAAGTAGAATTTAGTGACGTAAGCTTCTATCCGCCGGACTCAGTCCGACACAGATCGATTCTTACGTCACTACAGATGTTCCGCACACAAGTGCGGCACAATCTGACTACTTTTGCTAGTTATCAAAAAACTAGCAGGTACGCTCGGCACTTTTCCGGCCCAGCGTACCTGGTTTTCAATGGAATCAATGGGAGTCTGACCATAGCGAAAGTTCATGCTCGCTGCTGCCCGACATCCCATTAATTCCTATGGGAGATGTCTGCTCCTAACACCCTAACATGTACCCCGAGTCTAAACACCCCTAATCTCCCCCCCCCTACACCGCCGCAACTAAATAAAGTTATTACCCCCTAAACCGCCGCTCCCGGAGCCCACCGCAAGCTATAATAAATATGTTAACCCCTAAACCGCCGCTCCCAGAGCCCACCGCCACTCAAATAAACTTATTAACCCCTAAACCGCCGCTCCCGGAGCCCACCGCAAGATATACTAAATATGTTAACACCTAAACTGCCACTCCCGGTCCCCGCCGCAACTATAATATATGTATTAACCCCTAAACCGCCGCTCCCAGACCCCGCTGCCACCTACATGATACCTATTAACCCCTATACTGCCCCCCTATACCGTCGCCACCTATAATAAATTTATTAACCCCTATCCTGCCCCCCCTACACCGCCGCCACTGTAATAAAATTATTAACCCCTATCCTGCCCCCCCTACATCGCCGCCACTGTAATAAAATTATTAACCCCTATCCTGCCCCTAACTACACCGCCGCCACTGTAATAAAATTATTAACCCCTAAACCTAAGTCTAACCCTAACACCCCCTAACTTAAATATTAATTAAATACATCTAAATAATATTTCTTTTATTAAATAAATTAATCCTATTTAAAACTAAATACTTACCTTTAAAATAAACCCTAATATAGCTACAATATAAATAATAATTATATTGTAGCTATCTTAGGATTTATTTTTATTTTACAGGCATCTTTCAATTTATTTTAACTAGGTACAATAGCTATTAAATAGTTATTAACTATTTAATAGCTACCCAGCTAAAATAAAGAGAAATTTACCTGTAAAATAAAAACTAACCTAAGTTACAATTACACCTAACACTACACTATACTTAAATAAATTATTCCTATTTAAAACTAAATACTTACCTGTAAAATAAACCCTAAGATAGCTACAATATAATTAATAATTACATTGTAGCTATTTTAGGATTTATATTTATTTTACAGGTAACTTGGTATTTATTTTAGCTAGTTAGAATAGTTATTAAATAGTTATTAACTATTTAATAACTACCTAGCTAAAAGAAATACAAAATTACCTGTAAAATAAATCCTAACCTAATTTACAATTAAACCTAACACTACACTATCATTAAATTAATTAAATAAATTACCTACAAATAACTACAATTAAATACAATTACATAAACTAACTAAAGTACAAAAAATAAAAAAGCTAAGTTACAAAAAATAAAAAAAATAACTTACAAACATTTAAAAAATATTACAACAATTTTAAGCTACTTACACCTAATCTAAGCCCCCTAATAAAATAACAAAGCCCCCAAAATAAAAAAATTCCATACCCTTTTCTAAATTAAAAAGTTCAAAGCTCTTTTACCTTACCAGCTCTTAAAAGGGCCTTTTGCAGGGCATGCCCCAAGGAATTTGACTCTTTTGCCTGTAAAAGAAAAATACAAACCCCCCCAATATTAAAACCCACCACCCACATACCCCTAATCTAACCCAAACCCCCCTTAAAAAAACCTAACACTACCCCCCTGAAGATCATCCTACCTTTAGTCGTCTTCAGCCAGCCGACCATCGATGGAACCAAAGAGGAGATCCGGAGCGGCAGAAGTCATCATCCAAGGAGCGCTGAAGAAATCTTCCATCCGATGAAGTCATCATCCAGGCAGCGCTGAAGAATTCTTCCATCCGGGCAATGTCATCTTCCAAGCGGCGTCTTCAATCTTCATCCATCCGGAGCGGAGCGGAGCCATCTTCAGACGAGCCGACACGGAGCCATCCTCTTCTTCCCGACGACTACCGACGAATGGATATTCCTTTAAGGGACGTCATCCAAGATGGCGTCCCTTCAATTCCGATTGGCTGATAGGATTCTATCAGCCAATCGGAATTAAGGTAGGAAAAATCTGATTGGCTGATTGGATCAGCCAATCGGATTGAACTTCAATCTGATTGGCTGATTCAATCAGCCAATCAGATTTTTCCTACCTTAATTCCGATTGGCTGATAGAATCCTATCAGCCAATCGGAATTGAAGGGACCCCATCTTGGATGACGTCCCTTAAAGGAATATCCATTCATCGGTAGTCGTTGGGAAGAAGAGGATGGCTTCGCGTCGGCTCGTCTGAAGATGGCTCCGCTCCGGATGGATGAAGATTGAAGACGCCGCTTGGAAGATGACATCGCCCCGATCGAAGAATTCTTCAGCGCCGCCTGGATGATGACTTCATCGGATGGAAGATTTCTTCAGCGCCCCTTGGATGATGACTTCTGCTGCTCCGGATCTCCTCTTCGGTTCCATCGATGGTTGGCTGGCTGAAGACGACTAAAGGTAGGATGATCTTCAGGGGGGTAGTGTTAGGTTTTTTTTAAGGGGGGTTTGGGTTAGATTAGGGGTATGTGGGTGGTGGGTTTTAACCCCTTAATGACAACTGACGTACCAGGTAAGTCATGCATTAACAAGCAGTTAATGACAATGAACGTACCTGGTACGTCAGTTGTCTAACAGAGTGCTGGAAGTGATCACAATCACTTCCAGCAGCTCTGAGGGTATTGCAGTGATGCCTCGATATGGAGGCATCCTGCAATACCCCTTTACAAGACTCCGGTGGCACTGGTGTGACACTGTGCCCTGGCAGGCAGGCACTGAAACGCACACGTGTGAAGGAAACTGACTGCTATTATTTCACAGTCAAAAAAGTGTTGTTTTCTTTAAATGTACACTACTGTTACACCAGATATGAGTTGCACTGGTGTGTTACACTGTGCCCTGGCAGGCAGGCAGGCACTGAAACGCACACGTGTGAAGGAAACTGACTGCTATTATTTCACAGTCAAAAAAGTGTTTTTTTTTTTAAATGTACACTACTGTTACAACAGATATGAGTGGTGGCACTGGTGTGATACTGTGCCCTGGCAGGCAGGCACTGAAACGCACACGTGTGAAGGAAACTGACTGCTATTATTTCACAGTCAAAAAAGTGTTGTTTTCTTTAAATGTACACTACTGTTACAACAGATATAAGTGGTGGCACTGGGCAAGTGGGCACAGTATACGCTGTGAGCCTGACACACACGCTGGCAGGCAAATGCAATTAGATTAAACTGAAAAAAAAAAAGCAGACTGATGTTTTAGCCCTAAAAAGGGCTTTTTGGGGTGCTGTCCTTACAGCAGAGATCAGATGAGTCCTTCAGGACTGTAGTGGACACTGAATACACTAGCCTAGCTATCGATTTCCCTATTAAATCAGCAGCAGCTACACTGTCCCTCCTCTCACTAAGAATGCAGCTTCCGAATGAATCTAAAATGGATGCTGTCCAGGAGGTGGGAGGGTCTGGGAGGGAGGGACTGCTGCTGATTGGCTGGAATGTGTCTGCTGACTGTGAGGTACAGGGTCAAAGTTTACTCAATGATGACGTATAGGGGGCGGATCGAACATTGCATATGTTCGCCCGCCGCGGCAAACGCGAACAAGCTATGTTCGCCGGGAACTATTCACCGGCGAACTATTTGCGACATCACTAGTTACAATGTCTTTTACATCTATGTGTCAGATTAAAAATAGGAAATAAGGCAAATAAATATATTGTAACAATACCTTGATTCCTTGGGACCTAGTTATCAAGCCGTCAACCTCAAATACGCTGGAATTCTGCAGTATATTTGTGGCGAGGCTGATTCTCCTTAGTTATCAAGCCCTAGATACCAGCAAAAGTAGAATTTAGTGACGTAAGCTTCGATCCGCCGGACTCAGTCCGACACAGATCGATTCTTACGTCACTACAGATGTTCCGCACACAAGTGCGGCACAATCTGACTACTTTTGCTAGTTATCAAAAAACTAGCAGGTACGCTCGGCACTTTTCCGGCCCAGCGTACCTGGTTTTCAAACCGCCGCCCTGGAGGCGGCGAATCCCATAGGAATCAATGGGAGTCTGACCATAGCGAAAGTTCATGCTCGCTGCTGCCCGACATCCCATTAATTCCTATGGGAGATGTCTGCTCCTAACACCCTAACATGTACCCCGAGTCTAAACACCCCTAATCTGCCCCCCCCTACACCGCCGCAACTAAATAAAGTTATTACCCCCTAAACCGCCGCTCCCAGAGCCCACCTCAAGCTATAATAAATATGTTAACCCCTAAACCACCGCTCCCGGAGCCCACCGCCACTCAAATAAACTTATTAACCCCTAAACCGCCGCTCCTGGAGCCCACCGCAAGATATACTAAATATGTTAACCCCTAAACTGCCGCTCCCGGTCCCCGCCGCAACTATAATATATGTATTAACCCCTAAACCGCCGCTCCCAGACCCCGCTGCCACCTACATGATACCTATTAACCCCTATCCTGCCCCCCTATACCGTCGCCACCTATAATAAATGTATTAACCCCTATCCTGCCCCCCTACACCGCCGCCACTGTAATAAAATTATTAACCCCTATCCTGCCCCCCCTACATCGCCGCCACTGTAATAAAATTATTAACCCCTATCCTGCCCCTAACTACACCGCCGCCACTGTAATAAAATTATTAACCCCTAAACCTAAGTCTAACCCTAACACCCCCTAACTTAAATATTAATTAAATAAATCTAAATAATATTTCTCTTATTAAATAAATTAATCCTATTTAAAACTAAATACTTACCTTTAAAATAAACCCTAATATAGCTACAATATAAATAATAATTATATTGTAGCTATCTTAGGATTTATTTTTATTTTACAGGCATCTTTCAATTTATTTTAACTAGGTACAATAGCTATTAAATAGTTATTAACTATTTAATAGCTACCTAGCTAAAATAAAGAGAAATTTACCTGTAAAATAAAAACTAACCTAAGTTACAATTACACCTAACACTACACTATACTTAAATAAATTATTCCTATTTAAAACTAAATACTTACCTGTAAAATAAACCCTAAGATAGCTACAATATAATTAATAATTACATTGTAGCTATTTTAGGATTTATATTTATTTTACAGGTAACTTGGTATTTATTTTAGCTAGTTAGAATAGTTATTAAATAGTTATTAACTATTTAATAACTACCTAGCTAAAAGAAATACAAAATTACCTGTAAAATAAATCCTAACCTAATTTACAATTAAACCTAACACTACACTATCATTAAATTAATTAAATAAATTACCTACAAATAACTACAATTAAATACAATTACATAAACTAACTAAAGTACAAAAAATAAAAAAGCTAAGTTACAAAAAATAAAAAAAATAACTTACAAACATTTAAAAAATATTACAACAATTTTAAGCTACTTACACCTAATCTAAGCCCCCTAATAAAATAACAAAGCCCCCAAAATAAAAAAATTCCATACCCTATTCTAAATTAAAAAGTTCAAAGCTCTTTTACCTTACCAGCCCTTAAAAGGGCCTTTTGCAGGGCATGCCCCAAGGAATTTGACTCTTTTGCCTGTAAAAGAAAAATACAAACCCCCCCAATATTAAAACCCACCACCCACATACCCCTAATCTAACCCAAACCCCCCTTAAAAAAACCTAACACTACCCCCCTGAAGATCATCCTACCTTTAGTCGTCTTCAGCCAGCCGACCATCGATGGAACCAAAGAGGAGATCCGGAGTGGCAGAAGTCATCATCCAAGGAGCGCTGAAGAAATCTTCCATCCGATGAAGTCATCATCCAGGCAGCGCTGAAGAATTCTTCCATCCGGGCAATGTCATCTTCCAAGCGGCGTCTTCAATCTTCATCCATCCGGAGCGGAGCGGAGCCATCTTCAGACGAGCCGACACGGAGCCATCCTCTTCTTCCCGACGACTACCGACGAATGGATATTCCTTTAAGGGACGTCATCCAAGATGGCGTCCCTTCAATTCCGATTGGCTGATAGGATTCTATCAGCCAATCGGAATAAAGGTAGGAAAAATCTGATTGGCTGATTGGATCAGCCAATCGGATTGAACTTCAATCTGATTGGCTGATTCAATCAGCCAATCAGATTTTTCCTACCTTAATTCCGATTGGCTGATAGAATCCTATCAGCCAATCGGAATTGAAGGGACCCCATCTTGGATGACGTCCCTTAAAGGAATATCCATTCATCGGTAGTCGTTGGGAAGAAGAGGATGGCTTCGCGTCGGCTCATCTGAAGATGGCTCCGCTCCGGATGGATGAAGATTGAAGACGCCGCTTGGAAGATGACATCGCCCCGATCGAAGAATTCTTCAGCGCCGCCTGGATGATGACTTCATCGGATGGAAGATTTCTTCAGCGCCCCTTGGATGATGACTTCTGCCGCTCCGGATCTCCTCTTCGGTTCCATCGATGGTCGGCTGGCTGAAGACGACTAAAGGTAGGATGATCTTCAGGGGGGTAGTGTTAGGTTTTTTTTAAGGGGGTTTGGGTTAGATTAGGGGTATGTGGGTGGTGGGTTTTAACCCCTTAATGACAACTGACGTACCAGGTAAGTCATGCATTAACAAGAAGTTAATGACAATGGATGTACCTGGTACGTCAGTTGTCTAACAGAGTGCTGGAAGTGATCACAATCACTTCCAGCAGCTCTGAGGGTATTGCAGTGATGCCTCGATATGGAGGCATCCTGCAATACCCCTTTACAAGACTCCGGTGGCACTGGTGTGACACTGTGCCCTGGCAGGCAGGCACTGAAACGCACACGTGTGAAGGAAACTGACTGCTATTATTTCACAGTCAAAAAAGTGTTGTTTTCTTTAAATGTACACTACTGTTACACCAGATATGAGTTGCACTGGTGTGTTACACTGTGCCCTGGCAGGCAGGCAGGCACTGAAACGCACACGTGTGAAGGAAACTGACTGCTATTATTTCACAGTCAAAAAAGTGTTCTTTTTTTTAAATGTACACTACTGTTACAACAGATATGAGTGGTGGCACTGGTGTGACACTGTGCCCTGGCAGGCAGGCACTGAAACGCACACGTGTGAAGGAAACTGACTGCTATTATTTCACAGTCAAAAAAGTGTTGTTTTCTTTAAATGTACACTACTGTTACACCAGATATGAGTTGCACTGGTGTGTTACACTGTGCCCTGGCAGGCAGGCAGGCAGGCAGGCACTGAAACGCACACGTGTGAAGGAAACTGACTGCTATTATTTCACAGTCAAAAAAGTGTTTTTTTTTTTAAATGTACACTACTGTTACAACAGATATGAGTGGTGGCACTGGTGTGACACTGTGCCCTGGCAGGCAGGCACTGAAACGCACACGTGTGAAGGAAACTGACTGCTATTATTTCACAGTAAAAAAAGTGTTTTTTTTTTTTAAATGTACACTACTGTTACAACAGATATGAGTGTTGGCACTGGTGTGACACTGTGCCCTGGCAGGCAGGCACTGAAACGCACACGTGTGAAGGAAACTGACTGCTATTATTTCACAGTCAAAAAAGTGTTGTTTTTTTTAAATGTACACTACAGTTACAACAGATATGAGTGGTGGCACTGGTGTGACACTGTGCCCTGGCAGGCAGGCACTGAAACGCACACGTGTGAAGGAAACTGACTGCTATTATTTCACAGTCAAAAAAGTGTTTTTTTTTTTTAAATGTACACTACTGTTACACCAGATATGAGTTGCACTGGTGTGACACTGTGCCCTGGCAGGCAGGCACTGAAACGCACACGTGTGAAGGAAACTGACTGCTATTATTTCACAGTCAAAAAAGTGTTGTTGTTTTTAAATGTACACTACTGTTGCAACAGATATAAGTGGTGGCACTGGGCAAGTGGGCACAGTATACGCTGTGAGCCTGACACACACGCTGGCAGGCAAATGCAATTAGATTAAACTGAAAAAAAAAAGCAGACTGATGTTTTAGCCCTAAAAAGGGCTTTTTGGGGTGCTGTCCTTACAGCAGAGATCAGATGAGTCCTTCAGGACTGTAGTGGACACTGAATACACTAGCCTAGCTATCGATTTCCCTATTAAATCAGCAGCAGCTACACTGTCCCTCCTCTCACTAAGAATGCAGCTTCCGAATGAATCTAAAATGGATGCTGTCCAGGAGGTGGGAGGGTCTGGGAGGGAGGGACTGCTGCTGATTGGCTGGAATGTGTCTGCTGACTGTGAGGTACAGGGTCAAAGTTTACTCAATGATGACGTATAGGGGGCGGATCGAACATTGCATATGTTCGCCCGCCGTGGCAAACGCGAACAAGCTATGTTCGCCGGGAACTATTCACCGGCGAACTATTTGCGACATCACTAGTTACAATGTCTTTTACATCTATGTGTCAGATTAAAAATAGGAAATAAGGCAAATAAATATATTGTAACAATACCTTGATTCCTTGGGACCTAGTTATTAAGCCGTCAACCTCAAATACGCTGGAATTCTGCAGTATATTTGTGGCGAGGCTGATTCTCCTTAGTTATCAAGCCCTAGATACCAGCAAAAGTAGAATTTAGTGACGTAAGCTTCGATCCGCCGGACTCAGTCCGACACAGATCGATTCTTACGTCACTACAGATGTTCCGCACACAAGTGCGGCACAATCTGACTACTTTTGCTAGTTATCAAAAAACTAGCAGGTACGCTCGGCACTTTTCCGGCCCAGCGTACCTGGTTTTCAAACCGCCGCCCTGGAGGTGGCGAATCCCATAGGAATCAATGGGAGTCTGACCATAGCGAAAGTTCATGCTCGCTGCTGCCCGACATCCCATTAATTCCTATGGGAGATGTCTGCTCCTAACACCCTAACATGTACCCCGAGTCTAAACACCCCTAATCTGCCCCCCCCTACACCGCCGCAACTAAATAAAGTTATTACCCCCTAAACCGCCGCTCCCGGAGCCCACCGCAAGCTATAATAAATATGTTAACCCCTAAACCACCGCTCCCGGAGCCCACCGCCACTCAAATAAACTTATTAACCCCTAAACCGCCGCTCCCGGAGCCCACCGCAAGATATACTAAATATGTTAACCCCTAAACTGCCGCTCCCGGTCCCCGCCGCAACTATAATATATGTATTAACCCCTAGACCGCCGCTCCCAGACCCCGCTGCCACCTACATGATACCTATTAACCCCTATCCTGCCCCCCTATACCGTCGCCACCTATAATAAATGTATTAACCCCTATCCTGCCCCCCCTACTCCGCCGCCACTGTAATAAAATTATTAACCCCTATCCTGCCCCCCCTACATCGCCGCCACTGTAATAAAATTATTAACCCCTATCCTGCCCCTAACTACACCGCCGCCACTGTAATAAAATGATTAACCCCTAAACCTAAGTCTAACCCTAACACCCCCTAACTTAAATATTAATTAAATAAATCTAAATAATATTTCTCTTATTAAATAAATTAATCCTATTTAAAACTAAATACTTACCTTTAAAATAAACCCTAATATAGCCACAATATAAATAATAATTATATTGTAGCTATCTTAGGATTTATTTTTATTTTACAGGCATCTTTCAATTTATTTTAACTAGGTACAATAGCTATTAAATAGTTATTAACTATTTAATAGCTACCTAGCTAAAATAAAGAGAAATTTACCTGTAAAATAAAAACTAACCTAAGTTACAATTACACCTAACACTACACTATACTTAAATAAATTATTCCTATTTAAAACTAAATACTTACCTGTAAAATAAACCCTAAGATAGCTACAATATAATTAATAATTACATTGTAGCTATTTTAGGATTTATATTTATTTTACAGGTAACTTGGTATTTATTTTAGCTAGTTAGAATAGTTATTAAATAGTTATTAACTATTTAATAACTACCTAGCTAAAAGAAATACAAAATTACCTGTAAAATAAATCCTAACCTAATTTACAATTAAACCTAACACTACACTATCATTAAATTAATTAAATAAATTATTTACAAATAACTACAATTAAATACAATTACATAAACTAACTAAAGTACAAAAAATAAAAAAGCTAAGTTACAAAAAATAAAAAAAATAACTTACAAACATTTAAAAAATATTACAACAATTTTAAGCTACTTACACCTAATCTAAGCCCCCTAATAAAATAACAAAGCCCCCAAAATAAAAAAATTCCCTACCCTATTCTAAATTAAAAAGTTCAAAGCTCTTTTACCTTACCAGCACTTAAAAGGGCCTTTTGCAGGGCATGCCCCAAGGAATTTGACTCTTTTGCCTGTAAAAGAAAAATACAAACCCCCCCAATATTAAAACCCACCACCCACATACCCCTAATCTAACCCAAACCCCCCTTAAAAAAACCTAACACTACCCCCCTGAAGATCATCCTACCTTTAGTCGTCTTCAGCCAGCCGACCATCGATGGAACCAAAGAGGAGATCCGGAGCGGCAGAAGTCATCATCCAAGGAGCGCTGAAGAAATCTTCCATCCGATGAAGTCATCATCCAGGCAGCGCTGAATAATTCTTCCATCCGGGCAATGTCATCTTCCAAGCGGCGTCTTCAATCTTCATCCATCCGGAGCGGAGCCATCTTCAGACGAGCCGACACGGAGCCATCCTCTTCTTCCCGACGACTACCAACGAATGGATATTCCTTTAAGGGACGTCATCCAAGATGGCGTCCCTTCAATTCCGATTGGCTGATAGGATTCTATCAGCCAATCGGAATTAAGGTAGGAAAAATCTGATTGGCTGATTGGATCAGCCAATTGGATTGAACTTCAATCTGATTGGCTGATTCAATCAGCCAATCAGATTTTTCCTACCTTAATTCCGATTTGGCTGATAGAATCCTATCAGCCAATCGGAATTGAAGGGACCCCATCTTGGGTGACGTCCCTTAAAGGAATATCCATTCATCGGTAGTCGTTGGGAAGAAGAGGATGGCTTCGCGTCGGCTCATCTGAAGATGGCTCCGCTCCGGATGGATGAAGATTGAAGACGCCGCTTGGAAGATGACATCGCAGCGATCGAAGAATTCTTCAGCGCCGCCTGGATGATGACTTCATCGGATGGAAGATTTCTTCAGCGCCCCTTGGATGATGACTTCTGCCGCTCCGGATCTCCTCTTCGGTTCCATCGATGGTCGGCTGGCTGAAGACGACTAAAGGTAGGATGATCTTCAGGGGGTAGTGTTAGGTTTTTTTTAAGGGGGGTTTGGGTTAGATTAGGGGTATGTGGGTGGTGGGTTTTAACCCCTTAATGACAACTGACGTACCAGGTAAGTCATGCATTAACAAGCAGTTAATGACAATGGACGTACCTGGTACGTCAGTTGTCTAACAGAGTGCTGGAAGTGATCACAATCACTTCCAGCAGCTCTGAGGGTATTGCAGTGATGCCTCGATATGGAGGCATCCTGCAATACCCCTTTACAAGACTCCTATGCAGAGAGAGCCATTCTGTGGCCCTCTCTGCACCGGTAGTGATGGTGCCGATGGTGCCTTTGTTCGGTGGGAGGAGGGAGCGTGTGCGCGCGTGTGCACGATGCGCGCACGTGCACGATGCGCACACACGTGCACGTGTGTGTGTATGCACGTGGGCGTGCGTGTGCACGTGGGCGCACGTGTGCACGTGCACGTGCACATGCGCGCATTAGCCACACTTACACCAATGAAAAAGGAAGGGGAAAAAGTTATAATTTTTTTTTTACATTTAAAAGGATCTGGGAGGGGGTGGGGGTATTGTGGGGGGGGGGGGCTGCTACACTACAGAAATAATTAAACATACAAATAAAAGTTATAAATAAAATTAAAATAGTTTGGTTTGTGGGGCCAAACTGGGTACTGGCAGACAGCTGCCAGTACCCAAGATGGCAGTAATTAGGTAGGGGAGAGGGTTAGAGAGCTGGAGGGGGGGATCAGGGAGGTTGGTGCTAAGGCAGGGGTCCATCACAACTAAAATATTTTATAATTTTTATTTAAAAAAAAAAAAACTCTTTTATTTAGTACTGGCAGACTTTCTGCCAGTACTTAAGATGGCGGTAACAATTGTGGGGTGGGGGAGGGAAGAGAGCTGTTTGGGAGGGATCAGGGGGTGGGATGTGTCAGGTGGGAGGCTGATCTCTAAAATTAACCCTGCAAGCTCCCTACAAGCTACCTAATTTAACCCCTTCACTGCTGGGCATAATTCACGTGTGGTGCGCAGCAGCATTTAGCGGCCTTCTTATTACCAAAAAGCAATGCCAAAGCCATATAAATCTGCTATTTCTGAACAAAGGGGATCCCATAGAAGCTTTTACAACAATTTCTGCCATAATAGCACAAGCTGTTTGTAAATAATTTCAGTGAGAAACCTAAAATTGTGAAAAATATAAATTTTTTTTTTTTATTTGCTCGCATTTGGCGGTGAAATGGTGGCATAAAATGTACCAAAATGGGCCTAGATCAATACTTGGGGTTGTCTACTACACTACACTAAGCTCCCTACAAGCTCCCTAATTAACCCCTTCACTCCTGGGCATAAAACATGTGTGGTGCGCAGCGGCATTTAGCGGCCTTCTAATTACCAAAAAGCAACCACAAAGCCATATAAGTCTGTTATTTCTGAAAAAGGGGTTCCCAGAGAAGCATTTACAACCATTTGTGCCATAATTGCAGAAGCTGTTTGTAAATAATTTCAGTGGGAAACCTAAAGTTTGTGACAAAATTTGTGAAAAAGTGAACTTTTTTTTTTTTTTTATCGCATTTGGCGGTGAAATGGTGGCATGAAATATACCAAAATGGGCCTAGATCAATACTTTGGGATGTCTTCTAAAACAAAATATATACATGTCAAGGGATATTCAGGTATTTCTGACAGATATCAGGGTTCCAAAGTAACTAGCGCTAATTTTGAAAAAAAGTGGTTTGGAAATAGCAAAGTGCTACTTGTATTTATTGCCCCATAAATTGCAAAAAAAGCAAAGAACATGTAAACATTGGGTATTTCTAAACTCAGGACAAAATTTATAAGCTATTTAGCATGGGTGTTTTTTGGTGATTGTAGATGTGTAACAGATTTTGGGGGTCAAAGTTAGAAAAAGTGTGTTTTTTTCCATTTTTTCCTCATATTTTATCATTTTTTTTTAGTAAATTATAAGATATGATGAAAATAATGGTATCTTTAGAAAGTCTTTAATGACGAGAAAAACAGTATATAATATGTGTGGGTACAGTAAACGAGTAAGAGGAAAATTACAGCTAAACGCAAACACTGCAGAAATGTAAAAATAGCCATTGTCATTAAGGGTAAGAAAATTGAAAAATGGTCCGGTCATTAAGGGTTTAATGTTGGGGGGGGTTGTATTTTTCTTTTACAGGCAAAAGAGCTGAATTCTTTGGGGCATGCCCCGCAAAAGGCCCTTTTAAGGGCTGGTAAGGTAAAAGAGCTGGTAACTTTTTAATTTAGAATAGGGTAGGGCATTTTTTTTATTTTGGGGGGCTTTGTTATTTTATTAGGGGGCTTAGATTAGGTGTAAGTAGCTTAAAATTGTTGTAATATTTTTTAAATGTTTGTAAGTTATTTTTTTTATTTTTTTGTAACTTAGCTTTTTTTATTTTTTGTACTTTAGTTACTTTATGTAATTTTATTTAATTGTAGTTATTTGTAGGTAATTTATTTAATTAATTTAATGATAGTGTAGTGTTAGGTTTAATTGTAACTTAGGTTAGGATTTATTTTACAGGTAATTTTGTATTTCTTTTAGCTAGGTAGTTATTAAATAGTTAATGACTATTTAATAACTATTCTAACTAGCTAAAATAAATACCAAGTTACCTGTAAAATAAATATAAATCCTAAAATAGCTACAATGTAATTATTAATTACATTGTAGCTATCTTACGGCTAGATTTAGAGTTTGGCAGCCAAAGGGGTGCGTTAGCTACGCGTGCTTTTTTTCCCCCGCACCTTTTAAATAACGCTGGTATTTAGAGTTCACAGAATGGCTGGGTTTTCAGTGCGTTAGGCTCCAAAAAGGGAGCGTAGAGCATAATTTAACGCCACTGCAACTCTCGATACCAGCGGTGCTTACGGATGCGGCCAGCTTAAAAAACGTGCACGTGCACGATTCCCCCATAGAAAACAATGGGGCTGTTTGAGCTGAAAAAAAAAGCAGTGTTCAGCTCCTAACGCAGCCCCATTGTTTCCTATGGGGAAACACTTCCTACGTCTGCACCTAACACTCTAACATGTACCCCGAGTCTAAACACCCCTAACCTTACACTTATTAACCCCTAATCTGCCACCCCCGCTATCGCTGACCCCTGCATATTATTTTTAACCACTAATCTGCCGCTCCGTACACCTCCGCCACCTACATTATCCCTATGTACCCCTAATCTGCTGCCCTAACATCGCCGACCCCTATATTATATTTATTAACCCCTAATCTGCCGCCCCCAACGTCGCCTCCACTTAACTACACTTATTAACCCCTAATCTGCTGACCGGACATGAGCGCTACTATAATAAATGTATTAACCCCTAATCCGCCTCACTCCCGCCTCAATAACCCTATAATAAATAGTATTAACCCCTAATCTGCCCTCCCTAACATTGCCGACACCTAACTTCAAGTATTAACCCCTAATCTGCTGACAGGAGCTCACCGCTACTCTAATAAATGTATTAACCCCTAAAGCTAAGTCTAACTTTAACCCTAACACCCCCCTAAATTAAATATAATTTAAATCTAACGAAATAAATTAACTCTTATTAAATAAATTATTCCTATTTAAAGCTAAATACTTACCTGTAAAATAAACCCTAATATAGCTACAATATAAATTATAATTATATTGTAGCTATTTTAGGATTAATATTTATTTTACAGGCAACTTTGTAATTATTTTAACCAGGTACAATAGCTATTAAATAGTTAATAACTATTTAATAGTTACCTAGTTAAAATAATTACAAAATTACCTGTAAAATAAATCCTAACCTAAGTTACAATTAAACCTAACACTACACTATCAATAAATTAATTAAATAAAATACCTACAATTATCTACAATTAAACCTAACACTACACTATCAATAAATAAATTAAATACAATTCCTACAAATAAATACAATTAAATAAACTAACTAAAGTACAAAAAATAAAAAAGAACTAAGTTACAAAAAATAAAAAAATATTTACAAACATTAGAAATAAATTACAACAATTTTAAACTAACTACACCTACTCTAAGCCCCCTAATAAAATAACAAAGAACCCCAAAATAAAAAAATGCCCTACCCTATTCTAAATTACAAAAGTTCAAAGCTCTTTTACCTTACCAGCCCTTAAAAGGGCCCTTTGCGGGGCATGCCCCAAAGAATTCAGCTCTTTTGCCTGTAAAAAAAAAAAACATACAATACCCCCCCCAACATTACAACCCACCACCCACATACCCCTAATCTAACCCAAACCCCCCTTAAATAAACCTAACACTAAGCCCCTGAAGATCTTCCTACCTTGTCTTCACCATGCCAGGTATCACTGATCGTTCCAGGCTCCGAAATCTTCATCCAAGCCCAAGCGGGGGCTAGACATCCATCATACGGCTGAAGTCTTCTATCAAGCGACGGCTGAAGAGGTCCAGAAGAGGCTCCAAAGTCTTCATCCTATCCGGGCAGAAGAGTAGATCCGGACCGGCAACCATCTTCTTCCAAACGGCATCTTCTATCTTCATCCGTTGACGACCGGCTCCATCTTGAAGACCTCCACCGCGGATCCATCCTCTTCTTCCGACGACTTCCCGACGAATGACGGTTCCTTTAAGGGACGTCATCCAAGATGGCGTCCCTCGAATTCCGATTGGCTGATAGGATTCTATCAGCCAATCGGAATTAAGGTAGGAAAATTCTGATTGGCTGATGGAATCAGCCAATCAGAATCAAGTTCAATCCGATTGGCTGATCCAATCAGCCAATCAGATTGAGCTCGCATTCTATTGGCTGTTCCGAGCTTTATTGATAACTTAGGCGAAATTTTTCAGGTCCGCGGCGTCGATGGTAGGCGAGCTTAGGCGGGCGTATTGAACCGGCGAAGGCAGGTAAAGTAGACGCGTTGATAACTAGGCCCCCTTATATCTAACTTGTTGCTCCGTGTTCGCCTTCTCTTTGAATTTTGGTTTTGTCATTTATCACATGACCTACGTTTAGCCACCAATAAACAAGCATAACCTAGGTTCTCAAACAAAAATTCATAGAGGGTTATTAAAAAGGTATATTGTTAAAAAAATAAACATTGTTCACAAAAACATTAATAGCACTAAAACAGGTAATAATCTTCAATTGGTATAAAGTGGATTCAAGAGTGATGACATTTCTATAAAGAAGGGATAGTGGACCCATGTAACAGACTTTCAATAGAGTACAAGACTAAAAGGGAATTCAATAAAGTCTAGGATATGCATAGGAATTAATTAAAGGGGCAAGAAACCCCCAAATTTTCTTTTATGATTTGGATAGAACGTACAATTTCAAACAACTTTCCAATTTACTATTATAAAATTTGCTTCATTATCTTCTCATCCTTTCCTTTTTATCCTTTCCTGAAGGAACATCATTGCACTAATGGCGGATAGTTGAACACATCTAGCTAAGTTAGCCAATCACAAGAGACAAATGTGTGCAGGTACCAATCAGCAGCTAGCTTCCGCTAGTGTAGGATATGTATGTATTCTTTTTCACCAAGAGATACCAAAAGAACAAAGCACATTTGAACATATAAGTGAAAATAAAAGTGTCTTAAAATGCTCTGTCTGAATCATGCAAGTTTAATTTTGACTCTCCTATCCCTTTAAGCTTACACTTCATTATAGGCAGATTTGATAAATCAAAGGAAATCAAGTCACAACACATCTTCAAAATTGCAAATAGGGGAAAGATCCTAAAGTTCAGTGGAACATTGGAAAAACATTTTTTTAAATGAAGAAACAAAATGAGAAGGGTAAAACTTTTTTGTCATATATGGGAAAAAAACCAAGTAAAGGGAGATTGAAAAGATATGAGGAAATGTTGTTTCCATAAAGTAACATAAGGATTAAAACAACAACAAAAAGAAGACAGTTACATCTATGTCACCAGTTAAATTTAACAGGTTGGTAGGTACCATGGGGTAGAGTTGTATTTGGTAAAAGTCTGCTTGTCTGCTTAAAGGGATACTAAACCCAAATTTTCTCTTTCATGTTTCAGATAGAGCATGCAATTTTAAGCAACTTTCTAATTTACCCCTATTATCAATTTTTCTTCATTCTCTTGCTATATTTTTTTAAAAAAAAGTAGGATTGTAAAGCTTAGGAGCCACCAATAAGCAAGCGTAACCCAGGTTCTGAACCAAAAATTCCTGCTTTTTAAATAAAGATAGCAAGAGAACAAAGAAAATAATAATATAGGAGTAAATTAGAAAGTTGTTTAAAATTGCATGCTCTATCTGAATCATTAAAGAAAAAAATTGGGTTTAGTATCCCTTTAATAGATTTATAGCATTCAGCTACATTAAACATCTGCCATGTGACTGTCCATGTATTTCGCTACAATATTTTCATGCTTAAAAAGCTAAATACAACAAATCACAGTGTCCCATGATTCACAAATATGGATCCATATTTTACACCAATCAAAAACTCTACCAATAGGAAAACTACAAGTAAAAACCATGTGAACGCTTGCATATTCAGTAACAACTTATGAAAGATTGTTTCTTTGCTTGGAAACCAAATAAAATTGTAATTTATTTAGATTTTTAGCGAGAATACTATTTTATATATATATATATATATATATGCAAAATTGCCGCCTTTTATTCATTGGTTATATGTAATTGTTGCATTGTGCTCCGATGACAGATCAATGCCATAAAAGAAGTGGAGATGATTTTTCTGTGCATGACTCTTTCTTGGCTTTTTTTTGCCCTTTCGCTTACAATAATGTTTTTGCAGATGGAGAACTTTCGTAGAATAATTATAATGGAGATGAGTGTGCTTTAGACACTTCTGATTGTTTTTTCTAGACATTGGGCTCCATGTACTAAGCTGTCTGCGAGGTCTTCGTGACTATTTCCGTCTAAATTTCTGCGTGCGGATCAATAACCGTATGTACTATGCCACAAATCCATTGAAAACCTTACATTAACATATGTCGAGCGAACTTGTCCGCAACTCTTGAATTCCAGTCTTTTTTGTAGCTCGAAAATACTCGCTCGACATAAATCTCGCACAAAACAGTAATTACTAAACTATCTATTTATACGCTCGTGAATTTCTCCGCACCTACCTCGTGAAAAATCCCTCGCCAGCTAATAGGTGGCGAGCACTATAATAAACAATAGGGTCGATAAGATAAACGCCTACAACTGATTTAAAAGAGGGGTACAATTGAATCGTTACTCACTTTTGATCCTGCTAGCCATGGAGACACTTCTTCAACTTTATATTATTATATTGAGGCCCATTTATCAAGCTCTGAATGGAGCTTGTGGGCCCGTGTTTCTGGCGAGTCTTCAGACTCGCCAGAAACAGTAGTTATGAAGCAGTGGTCTAAAGACTGCTGTTCCATAACCTGTCCACCTGCTCTGATGAGGCGGACAGAGATCGCCTCAATTCAACCCGATCGGGCTGATTGGCACCCCCCTGCTGGCGACCGATTGGCCGCAAATCTGCAGGGGGCGGCGTTGCACCAGCAGCTCATAAGAGCTGCTGGTGCAATGCTGAATACGGAGAGCGTATTGCTCTCCACATTCAGCGATGTCTGTCGGATCTGATCCGCACTATCGGATCAGGTCTGACAGACATTTGATAATTAGGCCTCATAATGGATGTCTGAGGCGGGAAAAAGTTGCATTGTGTTGTTTCCTGCAACAATCAAGAGGTCTGGGGTAGTGTAGGGTATGTGAGAACATGCACATGTTATTTCTGCAGTTAAGTGTGATTTTGAATAAATGGTGCCTGTATTTCACACAGGTTTTATTCCATGTTATTACTCTCAGATGTACATTAGGAGAACAATTACAAATCTCCCTAATTCATACTGGTTTAGAATTTTTTTTCAAAAGATGATCAACATTAATATTACCCCAAAAAAAAAAAAAATAAGTGTTGCCAATTTAGAAAAAACCCCCACAAAATTTGATTTTCACTTTTATCACAGTTATAGGGGCCAATTTATTATTGTGCGGGGGGACATCGATAAATGCCAACAGCATACGCTGTCAGCATTTATCATTGCAGAGCATCCGCTGCTTCATAAATCGACCCAATAGAGCTTTAAGGGACACTGAACCCAAATTTTTTCTTTCATGATTCAGATAGAGCATGCAATTTTAAACAACTTTCTAATTTACTCCTATTGTCAATTTTTCTTCGTTCTCTTGGTATCTTCATCTGAAAAAAGAAGGCATCTAAGCTTTTATTTTTGGTTCAGACTCTGGACAGCACTTTTTTATTGGTGGATTAATTTATCCACCAATCAACAAGGACAACCCAGGTTGCTCATCAAAAATGGGCCAGCATCTAAACTTACATTCTTGCATTTCAAATAAAGATACTAAGAGTATGAAGAAAATTTGATAATATGAGTAAATTAGAAAGTTGCTTAAAATTCCATGCTCTATCTGAATCACAAAATTGGGTTCAGTGTCCCTTTAAAGTGATCTGACATGGTAAAGTAAAATATGCTTATTAGAGATAGATGAAACTGAAAGACTCCTGGTTTCAGTACTTGCTTACCAGAAATTCAAAACTTGAACTTTAAGCTTAAATTCTTGAATGAATAAATGAATAAACCTCTTTTTTTACTGTTTATTCAATGTTTTTTTTTTTAAATACTGTTTGTGCTGACGGTTGATCACATCTGTTTATAGCTTGCAGCATATTTTTATGTGCCCTTTGAAAACAAATTGAAAATACTGATATAAGAAAGTCACCTTCAATTCCATGTAATTTATCTGTATATCTCTTTTTTTTTTTTTTACAATTTCTTAAGACTTCTATCTTTCAACTGTATTAAGTTCCTTTTTTGTTGGTTATTTCTCTCTAATAAATGTACATTTTATGTCTTCATTATATTAGCCTTAGGGTGTAATCCCAATTCTAATCAAATAATCATTAGTTGTAACCTTCAGGAAGCCTTCAGCAATGTGAGAACTCTTTATATAACTGACTTTTTGAATCTCTAAATCCCATAAAATACATGTACAATTTTAGAAATGTTGTAGCAGTAACTGAAGCATAAACGTGTTTTTTTTTTGTTTTTTTTTAGTAGAATAAACGATTTTATTTCTTATATGGCTGATATTTATGAATTCGGAATGTTGGTGTTGATGACATTTACTGCATAGAGAGCAGAAGAATATAGTTTTTTTATATATGAATGGACATAAAATACTAATAGTATGACACAAATGTATTGTTTTATTCCAAATGACGCCATTTGTATTAAGGTGTTTTGACCTCTGTTCCTTGTATCTGAATGCCCAGTTTTCTCTCTTTGACAAAATACGATCTGGTTTATATACTTTCATGTATGGCTATCTACAGACATTTGTCTTGAGAAGGGATGGACTCAAAAACAAAAAAGTAAATAAATAAAATGCCCGGAACATAATAATATGAGTAGAAATATATTTAACATGAGAGATTTGGTCCCGTTATTTTAAACATGGTAGCTCACTGGCATAAAAAGTGACTAAATTGGGTGTATACACTTGGGTCGAGAGAGTACATTTCTGCGGGTTTGGGAAGGGGAAGGACATTTAATTCGTTTTGCCACCCACCCCAGAAACCCATGCCTCCACTGGCTCATTAGCAATTTTTAAGTGTTTGCAATGTAAGAATTTTAAACTCATTTTTGTTTATATTGACACTTTTCAAATTAACTAGAACTGTGTCCAAATTAGCTATCAAATGTAAGTTAAGTATGTAATAAATCTGGAACATCTAGATTTCCAAAATTTGAATGATTAAGGGCCAGATTACAAGTGGAGCGCTAATTTATTCTGCGTCAGCAAATTCGCCTGTTTGCGGGCCGGTGATAAATAACCAGCCATTACAAGTGGCTGGTTATTGCTACAGTGAGCTCTCAGTAACAATCCTGGTTGAAAAATGTGCCCCAAATGCCCCAAAACTTAAATGTGAGGATGTATAATAATAAAAAAAGAAAATCATAGAACAAAGCAGTATTTAGAGGTTAAAGTAAGCAGATCAGTGGTGTTTACATTTACAAGTGCCTTTACATTGCGGTCTATGGGAACATACGCCTAGATTTAGAGTTTTGTCGGTAAAGATCCGCGTAGCTAACGCTGCTTTTTTTCCCAGCGCACACTTAAGACAACGCTGGTATTTAGAGTTGTCTGAGTGGCTGCGTTAGGCTCAGAAAAGGGAGCGTTGAGCATAATTTAGCGCCACTTCAACCCTCAATACCAGCGTTGCCTACGGTAGCGGTAAGCTGAACTGGCTGAATGCAGCCACATTGTTTCCTATGGGGAAACACTCTCTAAGTCTGCACCTTACACCCTAACATGAACCCTGAGTCTAAACACCCCTAACCTTACACTTATTAACCCCTAATCTGTCGACCCTAACATCGCCGACCCCTGCATTATATTATTAACCCCTAATCTGCCGCTCCGGACACCGCCGCCACCTACATTATAGCTATGAACCCCTAATCTGCTGCCCCTAACACCGCCAACACCTACATTATATTTATTAACCCCTAATGTTCCCCCCCAATGTCGCCGCTTCCTACCTACACTTATTAACCCCTAATCTGCCGACCGGACCTCACCGTCACTATAATAAATGTATTAACCCCTAAACCGCCGCATTCCTGCCTTGCAAACACTATATAAAAAATTATTAACCCCTAATCTGCCATCCCTAACATCGCCGCCACCTACCTATAATTATTAACCCCTAATCTCCCACCCGCAACGTCGTCGTTACTATAATAAATGTATTAACCCCTAAACCTAAGTCTAACCCTAACCCTAACATAAATATAATTTAAATAAAACGAAATAATATTCCTATAATTAAATAAATTAATCCTATTTAAAACTAAATACTTACCTAGAAAATAAACCCTAATATAGCTACAATATAAATAATAATTACATTGTATCTATTTTAGGATTTATATTTATTTTACAGGCAACTTTGTATTTATTTTAACTTGGTACAATAGCTATTAAATAGTTATTAACTATTTAATAGCTACCTAGTTAAAATAATTACAAAATTACCTGTAAAATAAATCCTAACCTAAGTTACAATTAAACCTAACACTACACTATCATTAAATTAATTAAATAAATGAACTACAATTACCTACAATTACATTTAATTAAAGAAACTAATCTATAATACAAAAACAAACACTAAATTACAGAAAATAAAAAAATATTACAAGAAGTTTAAACTAATTACACCTAATCTAAGCCCCCTAATAAAATAATAAAGCCCCCCAAAATAAAAAAATTCCATACCCTATTCTAAATTACAAAGTAATCAGCTCTTTTACCAGCCCTTAAAAGCCCTTAAAAAAAAACTAAGTTATAAAAAATAAAAAAATATTACAAGATTTTTAAGCTAATTACGGGCCTTTTGCGGGCATGCCCTAAAGTAATCAGCTCTTTTACCTGTAAAAAAAAATACAACCCCCCCAACATTAAAACCCACCACCCACATACCCCTACTCTAACCCACCCAATCCCCCCTTAAAAAAACCTAACACTAACCCCCTGAAGATCTCCCTACCTTGAGCCGTCTTCACCCAGCTGAGCTGAATTCTTCATCCAATCCGGGCGATGTGGTCCTCTATTCAGGCAAAGTCTTGATCCATGCAGCAAAGAAGAGGTCCTCCATCCGGGCAATGTCTTCCTCCAAGCGGCATCTTCTATCTTCTTTCTTCCGGCTCCATCTTCAGACCACCGACGAGGAACATCCTCCTTCCCCGACGAATGAGGGTTCCTTTAAGGGACATCATCTAAGATGGCGTCCCTCGAATTCCGATTAGCTGATAGGATTCTATCAGCCAATCGGAATTAAGGTAGGAACAATCTGATTGGCTGATTCAATCAGCCAATCGGATTGAGCTCGCATTCTATTGGCTGATCGGAACAGCCAATAGAATGCAAGCTCAATCCGATTGGCTGATTGGATCAGCCAATCGGATTGAACTTCAATCTAATTGGCTGATTGAATCAGCCAATCAGATTTTTGCTGATAGAATCCTATCAGCCAATCGGAATTCGAGGGACGCCATCTTGGATGACGTCCCTTAAAGGAACCGTCATTCGTCGTTAGTCCGTCGGGGAAGGTGGATGTTCCATGTCGGCGGTCTGAAAATGGAGCCGGAAGAAAGAAGATAGAAGATGCCGCTTGGAGGAAGACATCGCCCGGATGGAGGACCTCTTCTTTGCCGCTTGGATCAAGACTTTGCCCGGATGAAGGACCACATCGCCCGGATTGGATGAAGAATTCAGCTCGGCTGGGTGAAGACGGCTCAAGGTAAGGTGATCTTCAGGGGGTTAGTGTTAGGTTTTTTTTAAGGGGGGATTGGGTGGGTTAGAGTAGGGGTATGTGGGTGGTGGGTTTTAATGTTGCGGGGTTTATTTTTTTTTACAGGTAAAAGAGCTGATTACTTTGGGGCAATGCCCCGCAAAAAGCCCTTTTTAAGGGCTGGTAAAAGAGCTGATTAATTTGTAATTTAGAATAGGGTAGGGAATTGTTTTATTTTGGGGGGCTTTATTATTTTATTAGGGGGCTTAGATTAGGTGTAATTAGTTTAAACTTCTTGTAATATTTTTTTATTTTCTGTAATTTAGTGGGGGTTTTTTTTGTATTATAGATTAGTTTATTTAATTAAATGTAATTGTAGGCAATTGTAGTTAATTTATTTTAAGGAACAGTATACACTCATTTTCATATAACTGCATGTGATAGACACTACTATAAAGAATAAGATGCACAGATACTGATATAAAAATCCAGTATAAAACTGTTTAAAAACTTACTTAGAAGCTCTCAGTTTAGCTCTGTTGAAAAGGCAGTTGGAAAGCCCACTGCAAGTGGGAAATAAGACACTCCCCCCTCCCCCTTCTTTTGCATATGAAAAGACCCTTTACACAAACAGGAGCAAGCTGGAGAAGGTAGCTGACGGTATTCACATAAAAGCTATGTTAAAAAACCCTAGGAGCGCCTAACAGAGGCCGAGGAAATAAAGTAAACAAAATATAGCTGAGTAAAAACCCCTTGAATCATGAATATATGGTAAATGATAGATATGAAAAGTCACTCTGTGAAGTACATAATAGAAAAAAGGCTCTATTTGCTTAAACAGGGTTAACACAAATTTAATAAATGACAGATTATGTTAAAATCATGGATCCATGGTACAATAAAATCAAAAAACAATATAATGGCTAATAGTTCATCTGGTTGGGGAAATGGTAATTCCTGTGAACAATGTGAAGTGTCCAATGAGTCAGTGAGAAAAAATAATAATAAAAAATCAAATTTGTTGTAAAATTTTTTTTTAGAAATCCATAAAAATCAAATTGTAGTAGCAGTGATCAAAAAACAGTGATCAAAATAAGTGATCAAAAAAGAAAAAGAAAAAGCAGGTGAAACGTGGAAAAATTTGTGAATAAAATATCCCAATTTAGAAAAAAACTCGTATCTGTTAATTAATCCTCCTTGTGAGTGTGTCCTCAATAAGTCAATACAAGGTGTTTATGTGGTGTAAGGTGAAGGGATATCCGGTAAACACTGGGCTCAATCCCTTAATAAAACCTGTAAAAGAAATATGACATAGTGCAATGATGCTAACAAATAAACAAGTTGATAAGAAAAGTGCTCACCAATTTCTGCCAACACGTTTCGGCTCTACTTTGGGCCTTTTTCAAGACTATCAAGGTCCTAGGTATCCTAGGTTTTTTAACATAGCAATTACTCATATCTAAGGGCTAGCTAAGTACCCTTTTACCCAGGAGCCAGTAGGAACATTGTTTGAGCGCTGTGAGATATAACATTAGCATGGTATTCACATAAAACTTTGGGGCTTGGTTAGGAGTCTGAAAATCAGAGCAATGTTATTTAAAAATAAGCAAAACTATACATTTATAAAAAAAAACTTTATGGGCTATATAAATAGATCATCTACAAAACATTTATGCTAAGAAAAAAATTAGTGTATAATGTCCCTTTAATTAATTTAATGATAGTGTAGTGTTAGGTTTAATTGTAACTTAGGTTAGGATTTATTTTACAGGTAATTTTGTAATTATTTTAACTAGGTAGCTATTAAATAGTTAATAACTATTTAATAGCTATTGTACCAAGTTAAAATAAATACAAAGTTGCCTGTAAAATAAATATAAATCCTAAAATAGATACAATGTAATTATTATTTATATTGTAGCTATATTAGGGTTTATTTTCTAGGTAAGTATTTAGTTTTAAAAAGGATTAATTTATTTAATTATAGGAATATTATTTTGTTTTATTTAAATTATATGTATGTTAGGGGGGTGTTAGGGTTATGGTTAGACTTAGGTTTAGGGGTTAATAACTTTATTATAGTAGCGGCGACGTTGCGGGCGGGAGATTAGGGGTTAAAAATTGTAGGTAGGTGGCGGCGATGTTAGGGACGGCAGATTAGGGGTTAATAATTTTTTATATAGTGTTTGCGAGGCGGGAGTGTGGCGGTTTAGGGGTTAATACATTTATTATAGTGGCGGCGAGGTCCGGTCGTCAGATTAGGGGTTAATAATTGTAGTTAGGTAGCGGCGACATGGGGGGGCAGATTAGGGGTTAATAAATATAATGTAGGTGTCGGCGATGTTAGGGGCAGCAGATTAGGGGTTCATAGCTATAATGTAGGTGGCTGCGGTGTCCGGTCGGCAGATTAGGGGTTAAACATTTTTATTAGAGGGTTTGCAATGTGGGGGGGGGGGCTCGGTTTAGGGGTTCATAGGTAGTTTATGGGTGTTAGTGTACTTTATAGCACAGTAGTTAAAGAGCTTTATGTTCTGGCGTTAGCCCATAAAGCTCTTAACTACTGACTTTTTTAGGCAGTAGGAGTGGTAGACCCTTTCCTGCCTGACTCTAAATACCAGCGGACGGTAAAAAGCAGCGTTAGGACCCCTTAACGCTGCTTTTGATGGCTAACGCCAAACTCTAAATCTAGCCGTATGTGTTCTCAATAAATATATATGTATATACTTATAATATACACATATTAACAAATAAATATATATGTATATGCTTATAATATACACATATTAACAAATAAATATATATGTATATGCTTATAATATACACATATTAACACATAAATATATATGTATATGCTTATAATATACCCATATTAACACATAAATGTATATGTATATGCTTATAATATACACATATTAACAAATAAATATATATGTATATGCTTATAATATACACATATTAACACATAAATATATATGTATATGCTTATAATATACACATATTAACACATAAATATATATGTATATGCTTATAATATACACATATTAACACATAAATATATATGTACATGCTTATAATATACACATATTAACACATAAATATATATGTATATGCTTATAATATACACATATTAACAAATAAATATATATGTATATGCTTATAATATACACATATTAACAAATAAATATATATGTATATGCTTATAATATACACATATTAACAAATAAATATATATGTATATGCTTATAATATACACATATTAACACATAAATATATATGTATATGCTTATAATATACACATATTAACACATAAATATATATGTATATGCTTATAATATACACATATTAACACATAAATATATATGTACATGCTTATAATATACACATATTAACACATAAATATATATGTATATATTTATATACATATATATTTAAAATTGCTGCCCATCGCTGCATGACTTACCCCCTTCACTGTGCTAGTTCTCATGCCATGTCGCACAGCATGAGAAAGAGTCTCCAATTGGAACCTATGGAAGCGAATTCTTCCTTGCAATGTGAACACAAGGTTCACATTGCACCTCACTTGTAACACCAGCTCACATTAGCATACGCTAGCATTACTAAATTGAGGGCAAACATTGCTTTCGCAGAACCGATATTTTTGCACTCATCTTGTAATCTAGCCGTAAACAAGTTAAAAACCTTTAAGAAAGGTGTTTTTGTTGGGTTTTCTCAGTCACACCAGAACCAAAACTATTGTAGTCAATAGTAAGAGTGAACAGTATGCATTAGCTGAATGATTGTTTGTTTGATTGCAGTTTATTTAATATTCCTAACAAGTTCAATTAAATACATGTGCAATTAACCCTTCCCTTTCAAATTTCACTAACATTTTGAACATCCAAATGGTTAATTACAGCAATGAACAAACATTCAGATTATCAAATTATTTTTTTGAACTTGTTTAATAATTTTATAGTATGATTTGAGCACAATGTTTACAAAACGAGAAAACAATTGTTTAGAAATTAGCTTGAGCAAAGTTAAAACCATCTAAAAAAAGTGCAAAAAAATCTAAAATCGATAGTAAGATAAAAAAAAATCATGCTAAAACTGGTTCAAGCAGGGGTCAAGTTGAGCTGGAACGCATGGGAATGGAGTTCCTGCACTATTTTTGTGGGTGGAACTAAGTTCACCCTGGACAGAGAACAGAAACTCTACAGTTAACACTGCTGCTGCTGTTGGCAGGAACTGGAGTACAGTCTGGTTAGAGGGATAGTAAGATCCTCTAGTAATGGGCAGTAACACTTCCTACAATACACTAAATGCAAGCCTGTCAACGGTCCTGCTATGTGATCACCCTGCACTGTGTGGAACACATGGTGCTTACAAATCTTTGTGGCTTGCTCTGGGGTTATTTAGCTCCCCTCAGCAGACATAGGACTATTCCACCTTAAGTGGCGGAGACTCTGTAGCAGAGGTGGAGTCTGGAGTTGATGTCATACACTGAGGTCTCAGCCTGCCCTGGAAAGGAAAGAGGGGGGAAGAAGGGGGATGTGAGGAACTGAAGGTAGGCTGGCTATGCACCATGTGAGTTAAAAAACAATTATGGACACCCTTGTTCTTGACTTTAAACAACAGGTGTTCATGTGTGTTATGTTTAGTTATATAAAAGTTGTTTAAAAAAAAAGTTCAGTGTTTCAACAAAGAAAAACATGTCTTTCCAGCTTCCTTTCTTAATGGAATTCCTTCTAGAGATAGCTGGGGTGAGGTTTGAAAGGGAAATACATGTGTACACATAAAGGAAAATAGTCCTTGCAATTAAAGGTGTTTGTGAAAAATCTTGTAGTAGGATAAGCCCAATTACTTTATTTTATACATTATTATATTTGCTGCAGAATGCTGACCTGGGCAAGATAATGTATCTGCTGCAGAATCAACCTTACCAGTTTCATCCCAAAGTGAAAAGTGACCTGTTTTGCTTTCAATATTACTGTGCCCTCATGCAGCCTGCTTCCTCTGTCAGTGTTACTTCCCTCACATTTACTTGCCTTGTAACCTTAATTTTAATTTAAATCACATTATCATTGTTTCTTACTGCGGAGTGAGTGCACACACAAACCTTATCAAGATCATGATATCAGATGTTTATATTACAGAGCCTTACACATCCTGAGAGCCAGGGAGTAACATCTCCTAAAATTTTACTAAGGCTCTTAGCTTTTTGGATTTTTCAACATCATCAATATACAAATGCCCCTTCATATGTTCTAAAAAGTATGTGCCTGACGTCTAAGTATTCAGTATCAGCTGAATCCTAAATTACAAATACAAATTTCACACCTGTCCATCCTCAGGCCCAAAGTCGACCATTCAGCCAAAGTGTATAGATTTTATACTTACAGTGTGTGTGTATAAAACAATATTAATTGTGAGGGAGTAGAAGTCTTGTTGAGTTCCCACATTTTTTTGTTAGACTTGACCCCTTGGTGCAAGAATATTTTTCTAATGCATTTGGGAAATGCTTGTGCAATGTGAAATGCCGACAGTGTATGCTGTCGGCAATTTAGCGAGGTTGAGCGGACATGATTCGCTTCAGAGAATCATGTCTGCTTGACCCATAATAAATCTACCTCTGTATTCCTTTTCCTATGTGCTGGGTCCATACATATTGTGTGAAAGACAGCACACATCAAGAATTGATAACAGCAGAAAGAACATGGAATAGTAAAGTACCAGGGCTGGACAAGGAATAAAAATTAGCCCTGGACAAATATGAAGACCAGTCCATATAATGCGCATGCCCCCTTTTTCTCAGAGGAAATTTCTGGGAAACCCCTTCCCTCAAATTAAATTATACTAGTTTGTATTAAATAAATGTGCCAGGTTTTTGTTATATAGGCACCCTACAACCCAACTGCATCCATTAATCACCCCTATAAATTGTAGCTTTCCAGCCCCAGTGGCTGCAGCCCACCGGGAAATCTCCTGGTAGGCCAATCCAGCCTTGTAAGATACAGCTGCAGAGCAGGCGTATGCTTTGATATGGGTATGTTGCTGACATAGAAGCTTCTGGGTCATGAAGTTTTGTTTGTTGTGGATATGTGGCTGACCGAGTGTCATGGTAACAGGGGTGTCCCCTTAACTGAGCGCTGACGGAGGGCTCAGCAGGTGCAGTCATGGTACTTCCCTGCAACTGGCATAGCGTCCGCGGGTGTTTTCACGAATGTGCGCACATGCACGGGTGCCATGCACAGTGCGTCCATGGCTGATGACAGGCTGGGGAAGTGTCTTGTGATTACATCTTCATGCACTGTACCTCCCATAGGAGCTCAGGTAACTGTTACACCTGGGTTACTTAAGCAACAGGGGAGATCCTGACCCTTGCAGAGTTTAAAGCACTGACATTCTTCTCACTCATTGCTGAGTTATTCTGCTGACTGGTTCACAGATTCTAAGGCCTCTATGTATGAAGCCGTCTACTTTCCTGCAGTCGCCGGCCCAATACGCTCGCCTAATCTCGCCTACCATCCCCGCCGCAGACCTGAATACGTTCGCCAAAGTTATCAAAAAATCTGTCAAGAAGCCGTGCACCAAGTACGGAGCGATGAGCAGCGGACTGTTGTTAACTGACAGTCATCGATCTCGCTGCTCATCGGCTTCTTCGCAGCTTTTTTGATAGCCTATCACTAAGCACCCACACTAAACTACACTGTTTTACCCCCTAAACCGCCGCTCCCGGAGCCCCCCACAACTAAATAAAGTTCTTACCCCCTAAACCGCCGCTCCTGGACCCCGCCGCAACTATAATAAATGTATTAACCCCTAAACCGCCGCTCCCGGACCCCGCCGCCACCTACATCATATCTATTAACCCCTATCCTGCCCCCCACTACACCGCCGCCACCTATATTCAAGTTATTAACCCCTGTCCTGTGGATCCCGGACCACCTATATTAAAGTTATTAACCCCTATCCTGCCCCCCACTACATCGCTGCAACCTACATTAAACTCATTAACCCCTAAACCGCCGCTCCCGGACCCCGCCGCCACCTATATTAAACTTATTAACCCTTAAACCTAAGTCTAACACTAACACCCCCTAACTTTAATATTATTTTAATAAATCTAAATAAAACTTACTATTATTAACTAAATTATTCCTATTTAAAACTAAATACTTACCTCTAAAATAAACCCTAAGATAGCTACCATATAACTAATAATTATATTGTAGCTATTTTAGGATTTATTTTTATTTTACAGGCAACTTTGTATTTATTTTAACTAGGTACAATAGTTATTAAATAGTTAATAACTATTTAATAGCTACCTAGCTAAAATACTTACAAAATTACCTGTAAAATAAATCCTAACCTAAGTTACAATTAAACCTAACATTACACTATCATTAAATAAATTAAATAAATTACCTACAATTAGCTAAAATTAAATTAAATAAACTAAACTATAGTACAAAAAAAACAAACACTAAATTACAGAAAATAAAAAAGAATTACAAGAAGTTTAAACTAATTACACCTAATCTATGCCCTCTAATAAAATAATAAAGCCCCCCAAAATAAAAAAATGCCCTACCCTATTCTAAATTACCAAGTAACCAGCTCTTTTACCAGCTCTTTTACCAGGGCTTTTTGCGGGGCATTGCCCCAAAGTAATCAGCTCTTTTACCTGTAAAAAAAATTCAACCCCCACAACATTAAAACCCACCACCCACATACCCCTACTCTAACCCACCCAAACCCCCCTTAAAAAACCTAACGCTAACCCCCTGAAGATCACCCTACCTGGAGCTGTCTTCACCCAACAGGGCCGAAATCTTCATCCAAGGTGCGCAGAGGAGGTCCTCCATCCAGCAGAAGTCTTCATTCAAGCGGCATCTTCAATCTTCATCCATCCGGAGCGGAGCCATCTTCAAAGGAACAGCCAATAGAACAGCCAATAGAATGCGAGCTCAATCCGATTGGCTGATTGGATCAGCCAATTGGATTGAACTTCAATCTGATTGGCTGATTCAATCAGCCAATCAGATTTTCCTACCTTAATTCCGATTGGCTGATAGAATCCTATCAGCCAATCGGAATTCGAGGGACGCCATCTTGGATGACGTCCTTTAAAGGAACCTTCACTCGTCGTTCAGTCGTCGGTTGAAGAGGATGACTCCGTGTCGGCTCCTTTGAAGATGGCTCCGCTCCGGATGGATGAAGATTAAAGACGCCGCCTGGATGAAGACTTCTGCTGGATGGAGGACCTCCTCTGCGCTCATTGGATGAAGATTTCGGCACGATTGGGTGAAGACGGCTCCAGGTAGGGTGATCTTCAGGGGGTTAGCGTTAGGTTTTTTAAGGGGGGTTTGGGTGGGTTAGAGTAGGGGTATGTGGGTGGGGGGTTTTAATGTTGGGGGGTTGTATTTTTTTTTTCAGGTAAAAGAGCTGATTACTTTGGGGCAATGTCCCGCAAAAAGCCCTTTTAAGGGCTGGTAAAAGAGCTGGTTACTTGGTAATTTAGAATAGGGTAGGGCATTTTTTTTATTTTGGGGGGCTTTATTATTTTATTAGGGTGCTTAGATTAGGTGTAATTAGTTTAAACTTCTTGTAATTCTTTTTTATTTTCTGTAATTTAGTGTTTTTTTTTTTGTACTATAGTTTAGTTTATTTAATTTAATTTTAGGTAATTGTAGGTAATTTAGTTAATGATAGTGTAATGTTTAATTGTAACTTAGGTTAGGATTTATTTTACAGGTATTTTTGTAAGTATTTTAGCTATGTAGTTATTAAATAGTTATTAACTATTTAATAGCTATTGTACCTAGTTAAAATAAATACAAAGTTGCCTGTAAAATAAAAATAAATCCTAAAATAGCTACAATATAATTATTAGTTAGCAGGATTGGGTTTAATAACTTTAAGATCGGTGGCGGCGGGGTCCGGGAGCGGCGGTTTAGAGGTTAAACAATTTATTTAGTTGCGGCGGGGTCCGGGATCCACAGGATAGGGGTTAATAAGTTTATGTAGGTGGCGGCGGTATAGGGGGTGGCAGATTAGGGGTTAATATGTATAATGTAGGTGGCGGCGGGGTCAGGGAGTGGCAGTTTAGGGGTTTACGTGTTTAATATAGTTGCGGCGGGTTCTGGCAGCGGCGGTTTAGGGGGTAATAAATGTATTTAGTTGCGGCGGTGTAGGGGGGGGCAGATTAGGAGTGTTTAGACTCGGGGTACGTGTTAGGGTGTTAGGTGCAGACATCTCCCATAGGAATCAATGGGATATCGGGCAGCAGCGAACATGAGCTTTCGCTATGGTCAGACTCCCATTGATTCCTATGGGATCCTCCGCCCTCCAGGGCGGCGGATTGAAATCCAGGTACGCTGGGCTGGAATAGTGCCGAGCATACCTGGTAGTAGTTTGATAACTACCAAAAGTAGTCAGATTGTGCTGAACTTGCATTCGAAACATCTGTAGTGACGTAACCATCAATCTGTGTTGGACTGAATCCGGCGGATCGTAGGTTACGTCACTATATTCTACTTTTGCCGGGCAGTAGGGGTTGATAACTATGGCGAATCAGCCTCGCAACAAATACGCTGCGGAATTCCAGCGTATTTGCGGTTGACGGCTTGATAACTAGAGGCCTAAGCGTCTTATATCATTGTTCCTGTTTCCTCTTCCTTGGTTTTGGACTTCCTGGTTTTTGACTCCTAGTTTGCCTTTCTGACGATCCTCCTTAGCTGCCTGCCCTGACCTCGGATATTTCTGACTACATGTACAGCCTTATCCTTGCATGTTACCTTGCTTTTGGACTTTACCTGTTTCTCTGCCATTGGGTTCTGCTCCTGCAACTGGGAAGCTCCACTTCCCATGACACTGTGGATCTCACTTTTCATAGCATTGTCCCATGACACTGTAGTCTCACTTTTCATAGCATTGCTTTGGCATAGTGCTCCTAAAAGGTTGCCCTCTGCATTGTTTGCTTGTGCTGTTTTATGAACATGAACATCTAACCATGTACCAAGATTTGTCTATCCGTGTCTACAGTACTGCTATGTGCTCCACCAAATGCTTGGATTGTGCAATCTCTTTCTATTTTACTCTGTCTGTTAATGGTCTTTATAAAAGTTAAATAGGTTTATAGAGAGTGACATACTAACTTTAACATCCTAGATTTTTATCTGATATTACTTCTTGTACCATCATTACTAATAGTGCCATCAATTCTGTAAATTAGAAAAAAGCTGTTGTATACAACTCATATATTACAAACACATTTTACTTCTATAAACATTATCTGAACACGCTAGGGGGCTTTTTTAAATTGTGTAAAACAGTCAATTCACACCTTGGTTTTAAACTGAAATAAACACTTTTGGCATGTAAAATCTAGTTATTTTTTCCCTATACGACTGAATAACTACAAATGTATTATTGTTTTAAATTCCTTGTAGATTTCTTGTCAGAATGTACTAATAAGTGTTTACATTCTGACAATACAGTTATAGTAAACTGCACTTTTGTCACACAGTGCAAGGTTATGTGAATCATATTGCCACCATGTTGTCTTTTTGTGACATATGTCGCTAATACATTTAACAAGGCAAACAAACATATTCGAGTTTTACAAAGAATATGGACTGATAAAAAGCAAATGCAAAACATAAAAGAGTATACACAATCCAGTTGTGCTATCTTCCATGCTAATAGGCAAAGAGAGTCACACTAAGGGGCATATTTATCAATGTGCGAGCGGACATTATACGAAGTAGCGTATCATGTCCGCCACACATCGATAAATGCCGACAGTATAGCATAAATGCCGACAGCTCTTGTGAACTGCTGGTGCAATGCCGCCCCCTGCAGATTTGCAGCCAATCGGCCGCTAGCAGGGGGTGTCAATCAACGATCATATTTGATCAGGTTGATTTCTTTCCACAGCCTCAGAGCAGGTGGACAAGTTATGGAGCAGTGGTCTTTAGACAGCTGCTTCATTCGCCGGAAACAAGGGGCATCAAGCTGATAAATATGCCCCATAAGATAAACAATGCACTAATGTGAATATGTAAAGTTTCCAAATATGCTGCATTTTGCAGGATTATCATAGCTAGGAACACCTAGGGGACCCAGCGACAAACTTAAATAAGTCTTGCCCAGAAAGGTAAGACCATGCTCCTGAACCACTCAAGAGATGCTTCCAAGTCCTTGGTCCTCACCCCAGAACCCCTCAACCCTCCTGTGTTGTGACTTTGCCCCTAGCCTCCTGGTCCTGTTATAAAAAAAAAAAAAAAAAAATGGTGTTTAAAGGTATACAATGTAAAATGTAAAAAATGCAAATATTTAAATAATTCCATACAAGTAAATTGTGCCAGTTTCTTATATTACTTTAAAGGCATATATTACTAAAATGTTTGCTACCATATATATGAAATATCAACAGTTAAATGGAAAAAAGAAGTTAAAGCTATTTAAATTTAAAATGCAACTAAATAGAAGTGCATGTTTGTGTACAACTAGTACAATTCCCACATACAAAAAATGTTTTATTTAACACAAAAACAAACCCAATTAAAAGACTAAAATACATTTAAAATATCCTATTTAAGATGGCCCAGAGAACGTTTTGGAGTACAACGTCCCTTTAATTATTTATAATTATGTGCCTGTAGTTAACTGGGTCACAGCACAGACAAATATTTCAAAACAAACTTTCTTCTTTCCTAAGTAAAAACAGCACTTTTACAATATGTGACCTTTGTTGGACAGTCCAGAAACTCCTGGTAGTGTATTTTCAGTAGAGATGTGCAATTGGCAGTCTCGTTCACTGCCGAATACCGAAGATGAAGTCTAGTTTTGATATTCAGCTCTTTTCGGAGTTAAATACCCTCTTGTGCAAGTGAAACACACTAAGATCTCTGTGCCAATCCACATCTTAGTGTGTTTCCCTTGCATAAGAAGATATTTAGCTCCGTAAAGAGACAAATATCGCAAGCAACCTTTGACTTCCGCATTTGGCCAATTGCAAATTTTTAATTTTTCAGCTGATTTTTGCTCTTTAATTTTGTTTAATGAAAGTAAAAAGAAATGTTTTTTTCCCACTTAGAAATCTTAAAAAAAAATCCAAGTGTTGATATTGTAATATAAATTATATTAATGACAACATAATGATAATACCATGACTATTACTTTTTCTTCATTACAAAAACTGAAGATAATTTAAATCAGTATTCCAATATATCAGTACATAACTCACTGCTAGTAACTTTGATAGTATGGTGTTTTTGATAACCAGGTAAATGAAACGTATAGTTCTCTATCTATGAAGTTGATTGTGCAACTAGGGAACCGTTTTTCGGCTCAGGCTTGCTCATCCAATCTGCATGTTAAGAAGTACCAGCTGCTATAGCAAATCATGTTTTCTCGACATCGCTAAATGCGGACAGTGTACACTGTCCACATTTATCATTGCACAATCAGTTCTAGTGAAATGCTTGTGCAATGCCGCCCCCTGCAGGGGCTGTCAATCATCCCGGTCATATTAGATTAGGATGATTTAAATTCGCCACCTAAAAGGTGGCGGACAGGTTAAGGTGCAGCGATCTTATGACTTACTAACTTCCATTTTAGACGAGCCTGAAACGATGGGCCTCCAAAGCAGCACTCACTGCTTCATAAATGGAGCCCCTAGACTTTCCACTACCTGAGAGATTTAATCGTCCAGAATGATTGACAAGTCCTGCTCCCATGTTAATGGTTGCATAAGAGCAGGGTGAGGGCCCACATAAGCATTTACTTGTACAATGTTAAATGTGGGCTACAGATGCTTCTTGCTTACCCTGAACACAGGTAGGCAGGTTCCCTTGCTGCTAACCTTGTCCGCTTGAGAAAAGGAACTGATATTACTGTTTGAGATGTTTTTTATTGACTTTAACTTAAAGGGATATTAAATGCAAAATGAATCCCTTCAAAATTGTTGATGCTGCATAATAAAAAACAACTATGTAATTTTTTGTTATTTATTTTAGCAGCTTTTCATATGATTTACTTATAGATATTGTAGTTCAGACAATGAGGCTAGAGTGCATGATCCTACACAATCCCTGCTGCATGTTACACAGTGATTGATTGATCAGTACAGGAGAGAAGGTAAGATATGCAAACTAACGCCTAGATTACGAATTTTGCAGTAACAGGGGTGCGGTGCTAACTTGCAGTTTATTCTCACCGTTCACTTCCCTGCAGCGCTGGTATTACGGGTTTTTATCAACCCGGCGTTAATAGGCAATAAGTGAGCATAGAGCAAAATTGCGCTCCACACTGCACTCCAATACCAGCGCTGCTTAAGTGAGCGGTGAGCTGGTTATACGTGCTTGTGCACGATTTCCCCATAGACATCAATGGGGAGAGCCGGCTGAGAAAAAGTCTAACACCTGCAATAAAGCAGCGTAAAGCTCAGTAATGCAGCCCCATTGATTCCTATGGGGAAACTAAATTTATGTTTACACCTAACACCCTAACATGAACCCCGAGTCTAAACACCCCTAATCTTACACTTATTAACCCCTAATCTGCTCCCCCGACATCACCGACACCTACATTATATTTATTAACCCCTAATCTGCCGCCCCCGACATCGCCGCCACCTACATTATACTTAACCCCTAATCTGTCACTCTGGACATCGCCACCACCTACATTATACTGATTAACCCCTAATCTGCTGCCCCCAACATCGCCAACACCTTCATTATATTTATTAACCCCTAATCTCCCGTCTCCAATGTTGCCGCATCCTACCTACATTTATTAACCCCTAATCTGCCACCCCCAACGTCGCCGCCACTATTCTAAATTTATTAACCCCTAAACCTAAGTCTAACCCTAACCCCCCCTAACTTTAATATAATTAAAATAAATCTAAATAAAATTCCTATCATTACCTAAATTATTCCTATTTAAAACTAAATACTTACCTAAAAAAAAAAAAATCCTAAAATAGCTACAATATAACTTATAGTTACATTGTATTTAGCTTAGGGTTTATTTTTATTTTACAGGCAAGTTTGTATTTATTTTAACTAGGAAGAATAGTTAGTAAATAGTTATTATCTATTTAATAACTACCTAGCTAAAATAAATACAAATTTACCTGTAAAATAAAACCTAACCTAAGTTACACTAACACTATTATTAAATAAATTATCTAAATTAAATACAATTAAATAAATTAAATACAATTAGCTCAATTACAAAAAAAACAAACACTAAATTACAGAAAATAAAAAACAAATTACAAGATATTTAAACGAATTACACCTAATCTATTAGCCCTATCAAAATAAAAAAAAGCCAGGCAGAAGTCTTCACCCAGACGGCATCTTCTATCTTAATACTTCCGACGCGGAACGGCTCCATCTTCAAGACATCCGGCGTGGAGCATCCTCTTCAATCGACATCTTCTTCGGAATGAAGGTACCTTTAAGTGACGTCATCCAAGATGGCGTCCCTTAGATTCCGATTGGCTGATTCTATCAGCCAATCGGAATTAAGGTTGAAAAAATCTTATTGGCTGATCCAATCAGCCAATAGGATTAAGCTCACATTCTATTGGCTGATTGGAACAGCCAATAGAATGCGAGCTCAATCCTATAGGCTGATTGGATCAGCCAATAGGATTGAAGTTCAATCCTATTGGCTGATTTCATCAGCCAATAGGATTTTTTCAACCTTAATTCCGATTGGCTGATAGAATTCTATCAGCCAATCGGAATCTAAGGGACTCCGTCTTGGATGACATCACTTAAAGGTACCTTTATTCCGAAGAAGACGTTGATTGAAGAGGATGCTCCACGCCGGATGTCTTGAAGATGGAGCCGCTCCGCGTCACAAGGATGAAGATAGAAGATGCCGTCTGGGTGAAGACTTCTGCCCATCTGGAGGACAACTTCTGCCCATCTGGAGGACCACTTCTGCCGACTTCGTTGAGGACATCTTGCTGCTTGGATGAAGACTTCTCCCAGTAAGTGAATCTTCAGGGGTTAGTGTTAGGATTTTTTAAGGGTGTATTGGGTGGGTTTTATTTTTAGGTTAGGGCTTTGGGCAGCAATAGAGTTAAATGCCCTTTTCAGGGCAATGGGGAGCTTAGGTTTTTTTAATTAGGGTTTTATTTGGGTGGTTGGTTGTGTGGGTGGCTGGTTTTACTGTTGGGGGGTTGTTTGTATTATTTTTTTACAGGTAAAAGAGCTGATTTCTTTGTGGCAATGCCCCGCAAAAGGCCCTTTTAAGGGCTATTGATAGTTTAGTTTAGGCTAGTTTTTATTTTTATTTTGGGGGGGCTCTTAGATTAGGTGTAATTAGTTTAAATATCTTGTAATTTGTTTTTTATTTTGTGTAATTTAATTTTTTTTTGTAATTTAGCTAATTGTATTTAATTTATTTAATTGTATTTAATTTAGGTAAGTTATTTAATTGTAGTGTAGTGTTAGTTGTTAGTGTAACTTAGGTTAGGTTTTATTTTACAGGTAAATTTGTATTTATTTTAGCTAGGTAGCTATTAAATAGTTAATAACTATTTAGTAACTATTCTACCTAGTTCAAATAAATACAAACTTGCCTGTAAAATAAAAATAAACCCTAAGATAGCTACAATGTAACTATTAGTTACATTGTAGCTAGCTTAGGGTTTATTTTATAGGTAAGTATTTAGTTTTAATTAGGAATAATTTAGTGAATGATATTAATTTTATTTTGATTTATTTAAATTATATTTAAGTTAGGGGGTTTTAGACTTAGATTTAAAGGGTTAATAAATTTAGAATAGTGGTGGCGACGTTGGAGGTGGCAGATTAGGGGTTAATAAGTATAATGTAGGTGGCGGCGATGTTAGGGGCGGCATATTAGGGGTTAATAATATTTAACTAGTGTTTGCAAGGCGGGAGTGTGGCGGTTTAGGAGTTAATATGTTTATTCTAGTGGCGGTGATGTCCCGAGTGGCAGATTAGGGGTTAATATTTTTTTTTTAGTGTTTGCGATGCGGGAGGGCCTCGGTTTAGGGGTTAATAGGTAGTTTATGGGTGTTAGTGTACTTTTTAGCACTTTAGTTATGAGTTTTATGCTACAGCTTTGTAGCGTAAAACTCATAACTACTGACTTTAAAATGCGTTACGAATCTTGGCGGTAGAGGCTGTACCGCTCACTTTTTGGCCTCCCAGGACAAACTCGTAATACCGGCGCTATGGAAGTCCCATAGAAAAAAGCCTTTACGAAATTTACGTAAGTTAGTTCACAAGAAATGCTTGTGCAATGATAAATGCAGACAGTGTATGCTGTCTGCAGTTATCGATGTCCGCCCGCACAATGATAAATTGGCCCTTATGAGTCTGGGCAACTCTGAGACAGCAAAATAATGCAAAGTTTGCTAACAAAGGCGATGATTACATTTTGTTTTAGGAAAGGTTATCTAATCATTTATCTACAAAATTCACCATTAAAATCTATGGGGAAAACCTAACACCACACTCTTGAGCAAACCCAATTGCATTTTCTCATGTGCGCTAATTCGACATGAAAATACAAATATTTCACATTCCAATGTTCTTCACATAAAAGATATGTTATATGTATTCATAAATATATATTTATACATATAACTAACGGTATTCTGGTACAATATACTGTATATCTATACCTAAATATATACTTATATATAGGTATAAAATAGATATATACAGATATATAGAGGAATATCTATTTAAAAATACTTATAACATATTCTGCTATGTCCAGAACATTGGAATGTGATGTTTTTACAGTAAATACATAGTTAAAACTTTTATTAAATACTAATTTTGCATAAATATGCTTTTACATGTTTTCATCTACATAACTGCAAAGGGCTCCAATACACTTTTATATATATATAACACGCCGCCGCCGCTGCCACCCACATCGTTGACACTAAATAAAGCTATTAACCCCTAAACCGCTGTCCCCCCACATAGTCGACACTAACTAAACCTATTAACCCCTAAACCACAGTTCCCCAACATCGCCGACACTAACTAAATCACTAAATAAAGCTACTAACCCGTAAACCGCAGTTCCCCCACATCGCCGACACTAACCAGACCTATTAACCCCTAAACTGCCGTTCCCAAACATCGCCAACACTAACTAAACTTATTAATCCCAAAACCGCAGTTCCCCGACATCACCAACACTAACTAAACATACTAACCCCTAAACTGCAGTTCTCCGACATCGCCGACACTAAGGAAACCTATTAACCCCTAAACTGCCATTCCCAAACGTCGCCAACACTAACTAAACCTATTAACCCATAAACCGCAGTTACCCGACATCGCCGACACGAACTGAAACATTAACTAAACCTATTAACCCATAAACCGCCGTTCACCCAAAAGGCCAACACTTACTAAACCTATTAACCCCTAAACCGCCAGCCCCCACATCGCAACAACCTAAATTAAACTATATTAACCCCTAAACCTAACACCCCTAACTTTAACATAATTAAAATAGACCTAAATTAAAGTTACAATTATTAACTACCTATTTAAAAATAAATACAAACTTACCTGTGAAATAAAAATAAAACCTAAGCTACCTACAATATTAGTTAAAATAAATACAAACTTACCTGTGAAAAAATAAAACCTAAGCTTGCACTAAAACTAACATTACTAAAAATAAAAAACCTAACATTACTAAAAATAAAAAAACCTAACATTACTAAAACATTAAAACTACAATTACAAAAAATAATAAACACTAAAATTACAACAAATAAAAAAACTACCACTACAAAAAAAATAACAAATAAAATTATCCAAAAAAAATAAAAATTATTCCTATTCTAATACCCTGTTTTAAAAAAAAAAAAACCCCGAAAAAACCCCCCTAATCTATAATAAACTACCAAGGGCCCTTAAAAAGGCCTTTTGTAGGGCATTGCCCTAAAGTTAACAGCTCTTTTGCAAAAAAATAAAACACCCCAAAAATAAAAAAAATCCGATTACAAAAAATAACAAACGAAATTATCCAAAATAATAAAAATTATTCCTATTCTAATACCCAGTTTAAAAAAAAAAACACACACTCCAAAATAAAAAAACCCCTAATCTATAATAAACTACCAATGGCCCTTAAAAGGGCCTTTTGTAGGGCATTGCCCTAAAGTTAACAGGTCTTTTGCTAAAAAAAATACAACAAACACCCCCTAACATTACAAACCCCCGCCCTCCCAAACCCACAAAAAAAAAACCTAACTTAAAAAATCCTAATCTACCCATTGCCCTGAAAAGGGCATTTGTATGGGCATTGCCCTTAAAAAGGCATACAGCTCTTTATCGGCCCATTAAAATAAAAAAAGCATCCCCCAAAAATAAACAACAACTAACACTAACCCCAAAATCGGTACTCAGAGTTGCTGAAGTCCGGCGAACAATCTTTATCCCAGCGGGGAAGCATCTTCATTCAGGCGGCTCCATCTTCATCCATCGCTGGAACGGCATCTTCTTCATCCCATAATGCTCTTTCAGCCATAATGCAGGCAAAGCATCATGGGAGATATAGTCCATAACATCTGGAGGACCGGTAATTGCCCACCCTTGCCTTAGACTATCGCTCAAGCGTTAAAAAAATAACTTTGCACTTGTAATATGAGCACAAAAATAGAAGCGTATTGATAGCCCTCGAGCGATGTAAACACAAAATAACACTAATATTTTTGTGCTCTACTTTTAAAGTGAAGGTAAAGTTTTACCTACTAGTAAACGGTAACAAAGTCTTCATAGTTCAAATATTAAGATCCCTAACGTTTTTTTTGAAAAATTCCTTATTTAATTGCAAAATAATATTGTGCGTTTTTAACATACCGTTATGTTAAAAACTCCTCCTCACATCCATTTCCTGATCTTAGTGACAGTGACGTATAGAGCGGTCCCACCCGCTCTATACGTGTCTCAAAAGAGCGTTCAGGAGGATCCAAATGATCTGCGCATGCGCACAGCATTGTCTTCTAAGCAATGCGCATGCGGTAATCTTCTACAGCAAAAACAAAGGCTAAACGCCTGCGCAGATCATCCCTTAGGTGGATGACGTAATTTGACGGCCACCTAACGGCCAGGATTTCAATAGGCAGAAATAAAAACGTAACCTGCAGAGAAAAAAAAAATTATGACGGATTGAATTTTGTACTCAAAAGCAAGTAAGTTTACAGCTATAAAACTCACTTTATACTTAGAATTATAAAAAATCATGAATTAAAGTACTATTTATTTTGGGTAAAAAGTATAATTAGCTAATGTAATCGGGAAAACTTTACCTTCACTTTAATGTAACCCGAAAATGGTAATGGATATTAATATATTCTCTCTCTTTTTTTTTTTTAAATATCCCTTTAACCAATATACAGCAAGTTTAGAAAAATAGAATACAAGGGGTGTCTATTGAACTTGAAATACAGAACTAGCCTACCCACTGATCGTACTTCTCACAGGTTACGATCAAAATAGAAAGTTAGAACACACAAAGGATGTGGGTGGCACCTCCTGGCCGTCTTTTATAGGTTAAAACGGAGTGCAAAGAAATAGAAATATAAAAATTTACCTTGCTTACTTAGCAAATAATTGTAAGATTCTACAAATGATTGGCTAGCACATAAAACTAATCTAAATTAGAAATACAAATATGTATTAAAATATTTATATTTAAAAATATTAATTAACGAGTCTCAAGATTTAACCCCTTAATGACCGGACCATTTTTCAATTTTCTTACCCTTAATGACAATGGCTATTTTTACATTTCTGCAGTGTTTGCGTTTAGCTGTAATTTTCCTCTTACTCGTTTACTGTACCCACACATATTATATACCGTTTTTCTCGTCATTAAATGGACTTTCTAAAGTTACCATTATTTTCATCATATCTTATAATTTACTAAAAAAAAAACTAACTTTGACCCCCAAAATCTGTTACACATCTACAATCACCAAAAAACACCCATGCTAAATAGCTTATAAATTTTGTCCTGAGTTTAGAAATACCCAATGTTTACATGTTCTTTGCTTTTTTTGCAATTTATGGGGCAATAAATACAAGTAGCACTTTGCTATTTCCAAACCACTTTTTTTCAAAATTAGCGCTAGTTACTTTGGAACCCTGATATCTGTCAGGAATACTTGAATATCCCTTGACATGTATATATTTTGTTTTAGAAGACATTCCAAAGTATTGATCTAGGCCCATTTTGGTATATTTCATGCCACCATTTCACCGCCAAATGCGATAAAAAAAAAAAAAAAGTTCACTTTTTCACAAATTTTGTCACAAACTTTAGGTTTCCCACTGAAATTATTTACAAACAGCTTCTGCAATTATGGCACAAATGGTTGTAAATGCTTCTCTGGGATCCCCTTTTTCAGAAATAACAGACTTATATGGCTTTGTGGTTGCTTTTTGGTAATTAGAAGGCCGCTAAATGCCGCTGCGCACCACACATTTTTTATGCCCAGGAGTGAAGGGGTTAATTATGGAGCTTGTAGGGAGCTTGTAGGGTTAATTTTAGCTTTAGTGTAGTGTAGTAGGCAACCCCAAGTATTGATCTAGGCCCCTTTTGGTATATTTTATGCCACCATTTCACCGCCAAATGCGAGCAAATAAAAAAAAAAACTTTACATTTTTCACAATTTTAGGTTTCTCACTGAAATTATTTACAAACAGCTTGTGCTATTATGGCAGAAATTGTTGTAAAAGCTTCTCTGGGATCCCCTTTGTTCAGAAATAGCAGATTTATATGGCTTTGGCGTTGCTTTTTGGTAATTAGAAGGCCGCTAAATGCTGCTGCGCACCACACGTGAATTATGCCCAGAAGTGAAGGGGTTAAATTAGGTAGCTTGTAGGGAGCTTGCAGGGTTAATTTTAGAGATCAGCCTCCCACCTGACACATCCCACCCCCTGATCCCTCCCAAACAGCTCTCTTCCCTCCCCCACCCCACAATTGTTACCGCCATCTTAAGTACTGGCAGAAAGTCCCCCCTCCAGCTCTCTAACCCTCTCCCCTACCTAATTACCGCCATCTTGGGTACTGGCAGCTGTCTGCCAGTACCCAGTTTGGCCCCACAAACCAAACTATTTTAATTTTATTTATAACTTTTATTTGTATGTTTAATTATTTCTGTAGTGTAGCAGCCCCCCCACAATACCCCCACCCCCTCCCCCTCCCAGATCCTTTTAAATGTAAAAAAAAAACAAATCTTTTTTTCCCCTTCCTTTTTCAATGGTGTCAGTGTGGCTAATGTGCGCATGTGCACGTGCACGCTCGCCCACGTGCACATGCGTGCCCACCTGCACACGCACACCCGCACACGCGCGCATCCTGCACGCACGCGCACACGCTCCCTCCTCCCACCGGACAAAGGCACCATCGGCACCATCACTACCGGTGCAGAGAGGGCCACAGAGTGGCTCTCTCTAAATTGGAGTCTTGTAAAGGGGTATTGCAGGATGCCTCTATATCGAGGCATCACTGCAATACCCTCAGAGCTGCTGGAAGTGATTGTGATCACTTCCAGCACTCTGTTAGACAACTGACGTACCAGGTACGTCCATTGTCATTAACTGCTTGTTAATGCATGACGTACCTGGTACGTCAGTTGTCATTAAGGGGTTAATACATAAACATCAGTTTAAATATATATCAATAATAAAAAAGATTGTAATTTCTATAGACACTGGTGTCTGAGATTTAAATGTATATACACAGTAAAAACAAGCTCTAAAAACAACGTTGCAAAACTCTATATAAAAGGCCGATAAATTTATAAGGCCCAATCAATTAAACAAGACCAAAAGTTATAATTGTAAAACAAGTGTGCCATTTGTACATTGAAATTGCAGTTACAAAGTTAAAATTAACTACAACGTAGCTGAATCATATCCCCTCTAAATTACATTAGAACGGTTATTTTAAAAGGAACGGTTATTTTAAAACTTTAGTCTTTTAGACTTATTTTCCTTTGCAAAGTCTTAATTTGAGGAGCGATACTCTGTATCAAAGGTTAATAAAATGGGGATTATCCTAACTCAGTGAAGGAATAATATAGATTTTATTAAAGAGACAGAGACGAGTATTTTGAAATAACTTTCCATTTACTGAACAGACAGCAGTTAAAAGCATTGACAAATTTGAATAAATTAAACAGAAAACTTTTAACCAATTAGAATACAGATACATGTTATGCAATAAATAACATTGAATCAGATAACATCAAAAGGTATAAGTGGATAGAGGTATAACAGTTAATCCTCTTTGAGCTTTGCTGCTAATAACATAAAGAAAGAAGGAACAAAAAAGAAACAAAATTCTGAAACACATGCAAAAATGCAAAACAGAATCGTGAAGAATACAGGAAACTTGATGGAAGAAAGAAGTCTCCAGAGTCGAGAAGAACAATCTTGAAAAGGAGAGACGTCATCTTGATGTTGAGAAGAAAATCTTGATGAAGTATATGACACCAAGGCTCGATCACATTTGGAATCCTGAATTTGTTGGATTCTGAGCTGAAAAAGAGAAAATGTAAAATAATAATAACATAATAATAATATAAGATATAATCTCGGTTAAATGGGAGGGAAATAAATATGTAAAATTGACTAAAATACATAAAAGTAAGGGAGGGAAAATACTCGTCTCTGTCTCTTTAATAAAATCTAGATTACTCCTTCACTGAGTTAGGATAATCGCCATTTTATTACAAGGACAGAGACTCCTATTTTGCAAATTTAAAGCAAAGTAATCATGACAAAAAATGATGTGAAATTGAAGTAATAGGTTTGAAATAAAACTGACGAAAAACAGAATCAGATGACCAATCTGCTGCATTAAGAATTTCTTGTAAAGAAGCAGATTTAATAAAGTCTTTAGAAGCTGAAACACCCCTAACTGAATGTGCTGAAAACTTGTCTTCCACACCAGCTAGAGACATAATCCATTTAACCCACCTACTTATAGTGGTAGTTGAAACAGGCAGATGAGAAGAAACAAAAGAAATAAGAAGCTGACTTGAAGAAGATGATAATCTAAGAGGTAGAGTTCTAGACTCATATTCTTTCAGGCAGGAAACAACACACAATTTGGGGTACTCAAAAAAGTAAGGATAAAAAATAGATGATGAAAGAGATTTAGTTCTCCTAGAAAGAGAAAAAACTACACCTTGAGGAGTAAACATTTTAGAGTTGTAGTCTATTGCTCTAACATCAGAAAGTCTTTTACAAGAAAGTAAACATAATAAAGAAGCTAACTTGCAAGTCAGCTGTTTAAGACAAAGATCCATATTAGACGGCCAACTAATAAAGAAATTGATTAATAAATCTACATCCCAAAAATAAGAATGTTTAGGAACCGGAGGTTTTTTAACTCTGATTGCTTTAAGAAGTTTTTTAATGGAAGAAATCTGGCCAATAGGAATATTATTTAAAGGATAATGACCTGCTGAGATTGCCGATCGTGCCACATTAATAGACCTGTATGCTAAACCTGCTTTGAACAAAGTTGTCAAATAGTTAATTATATCATTCACAGGCTCTGAAAAGGGATCCAGGTCCCTGCAACTGCACCAATTAGACCATTTGATCCATGCATATTTGTAGAACTTCTTGGTTCCAGGAGCCCAAGAGTCTCGGAGTAATGATTTAGCTTCTTCCGAAAGACCCTCGAATGACCAGGATCCCCTGAAATCATCCAGGCAATCAAATTAAGAGATCCCTTAAGAATCAGGTTGTGAGGCTGACCTATAGCGTCCAATAGAAGATCTTGTTGGAGAGGAAGAAGAAGAGGAGGAAGGTAAGACATCTTTAGAAGGGCTGGAAACCAAGACTGAGCTGACCACCAAGGAGTTATTATAAGAATCGAAAGAAGATTCCTCCTGACAAACAAAATTGTTTGTGGAATCATTGAAAAAGGAGGGAATGCATAAGCTCCTAGAATTGGCCATTCTTGTAAGAAAGCGTCTGGTCTCCAACTGAAAAATGGAGTCAGTTGGTGATTCAAGCGAGATGCAAAGAGGTCTATAGAAAAGGGACCTCTAAGATAAGACAAAATATGAAATATTTTGGAATTCAGTTTCCAATCGCTGGAATCCTGAAGATGGCGAGAGCCCCAATCTGCCATAGTGTTGTTCTGACCCGGAACATATTCTGCTTGAATGAGAATATTGTGATCTAAACAAGAATGGATAAATTCTGATGTTAAATCCGACAATATTTTTGATGTAGTACCCCCCAAACGGTTGAGGTACTTGACAGCAGAAATATTGTCCATCTTTAGAAGAACAGAAATAGGACAATCGGATCGAACAAAACTCTTGACCGCATAAGAACCTGCTAATAATTCTAAACAGTTGATATGGAGGTTCTTTTCTTCTGAAGTCCATTTGCCTCCAGCTATGAGAGGACCAAATCTGGCTCCCCATCCTGAATTGCTGGCATCTGATTCCAAAACAATCTCGGGAGAACACCCAAAAATGGCTTTCCCATTCCAAGCTTCTAAATTTGCTAACCACCATAACAATTCTGACCTTGCTTCCTCTGACAAAGAAATCTTGTGACAATAGGAAAAACCTTTCTGAAGATAAAAAAATCTTCAATCTCTGAAGAGCTCTGTAATGAAGAGGAGCTGGAAAAATAGCTTGGATGGATGACGACAGGAGACCAATTTTACGAGCTAAATCGAAATGGGAAACCGAGGGATCCTGAGAACATAAGAAATCTCTTTCTTTATTTTCTTGACTTTCTCTAAAGGAAGACTCAAAGTAGCCAATTGAGAATCTATTAGAAACCCCAGAAATTTTATGGATTGGGAAGGATTGATTTCCGATTTTTTGAAGTTGATTACAAAACCTAAATTCTGAAGGAGACTTATGTTAAATTGAGATGAGAAGTTAATGAAAGACGATCTTGGTGCATGATAAGGATATCGTCTAAATAAATGATAAGACGAACACCTCTCATTTGAAGCCAAGCAACAACAGGGCGAAGAATCTTTGTAAATGCCCAAGGAGCTGAAGAAAGTCCAAAAGGAAGGCATGTGAATTGCTAAAGGTTGTTTTTCCACAGAAATCTTAAAAAATGTCTGAAAGAATGATGAATGGGAATAGAAAAGTATGCATCTTTCAGATCTAGACGGACTAACCAATCTTTTGGAAGAAGACAATCTCTGAGGAGAAGAATTCCTTCCATTTTGAAATGATTGTATTCTATATAATAATTGAGGTCCTTTAGATTTATAACAGGGCGGAAGGAACCCTCTTTCTTTTTTAGCAAAAACATGTTGCTGATGAATGATTTTTTATCTGAAGGAGCTATCTCTATAGCTTGTTTTTTGATTAGTTCTGTAATTTCTAAATCTAGATGGTGATAATCTGAATGGGAAAAAATTATGGGATTGGGAAGGTATGACTGATAGGGAATGGATATGAAGTTGAGATGAAGACCCAAAACTGTTTGAAGTACCCACGGGTCTTGAGATAATTTTTCCCAATTGTGAATAAATAAAGCAAGTCTGCCTCCTATCTTTTGAGGGAAAGAAAGCATGGAAAGTTCAAATTTACCTGAGAAGGGTCTTCTAGAAGATCTTCCTCTAGATGGTCTAGATGTCCATTGTCTGCCTCTTGTTGGGAAGAAACTGTTGAAGGAGGTAGATGGTATTGGGTTGCTCTGGTAGAGGGGTCTGGATGTATAGGATGAACGGCCAGGAAAGCGGCCCCTTCCTTTCCCGGCCCTGTCAAAAACTCTAGTGATTAAAGATTTTCTTTGTTTGAGATTTTCTTTTGTTCAAAGAATTTAGAGAAGAGATATAATTGGACAATTCTTTAAGTCCTGCATCACCAAATAAAAAACCTTTGGCCTTTTGACCCATTTCAGTGAGAGCGAAATCAGTTACTTTAGGGTCAAGTTTCCTTAACAAAATTCTTCTCCTTTGAGAAGACAAAGCTGAATTGGAATCACCAATTAAATATACAAGGCGTTGAACCCATTGTTTAATGATAGTGGGATCAATTTGAGTTTCTCTCAGGTCCTCTACGAATATTACATTTTTTTGTGCCAATATATTTAAGTAAGTTAAGATCAATTTCAGGAGTGGCATGAGCTAAATTTGTTAATTTGGGCCTAGGGCACTCTGCCCTTAAAATATTTTTTGATTTTTTAGATAACGGTCTCCTAATATAGTAAGCTATAAATTTAGAAACCCTTTTTGATGGTCTCCAATTAGAAGACCTAGGGTGTTCAATGTCATCTGGGTCAAGATAGGATTCTCCTGCATTGTCTAGTAATTTAGGTTTCTTGGACTTATTAGATTTTTTAGACCTCTTATATTTGGGAGAATCCCCATTAGAGGATGATGAGTCAGAAACATCCTCATACAAAGAATCCATAGCTTTAATATCATGAAATAATTTAGAATAATTGGAGTCTTCCGACTCAGATGTTGAAACTACGTCAACGTCATTTTTGTGCTTAGTTATATGTTTCTTCATTTTTTCAATAGCAGGCTCAGAATCCCCTGAGGAAAAATCCTGCAATTTTTTTGTGTAATGCAGACTCATTGTCTGAACCAGGCAGACCTTTATTAAAATTCTTAGAAATTATAGGGGAAATATCATCATTATTACAAAAATGCTTCCTTTTACAAGTTGCTTTCTTAGGAATTTTTGAAGCATCACTAACTGCAGCCATAACTGACTGCATTTGTTGCTGGAGAGAAGCCATAGAAGACATAATCTCTTGCAATGATTTATTTAAAACATCAGAAATGTGTTCATTAGACATAGTTAAAATAATTTTTTATGTGAGGGAAAATTATGCTCCCTAAAGTGTTCAAATAATGAAATTGAAAATGAAAAATTAAACCTAAGCACCTGCTAATCAGAACTATAAATATATTTAATAATGTAAATAAAATAGAATTAAATTAATTTTTTTAAAAATAAAGTATAAAAATATTTTTGCCTCAGAATCGAACCTGAGACTCTGAGGTACAGAACAGGCAAGCTAACCACTATGCTATCTAAATGACTAAAATTACAAGTAAAACTATCTTATATTTAACAAAGTAACTAGAAACGGTTTGACAAAATAAAAATTTTAAGAATCGCAACAATTGTTGCTAACGATAATGACAACCTGGCAGAGGAGTGGAAAGTCAGGGACGGATATTGAGAAGGCACTGAGGGCAGGAAACAGAGGAATGCAGATGCGTCACAAAGAGGGCAGAGATACGGCTGACAGGAAGAAGCCCTGAGATGCAAGAGAATAACGAACGAAGGAGAAAGGAAAAGACATAGGGTAGAATTTTTTACAATAATGAAACAAAATGGATTGATGAGGAAATAAAACCCATAGTAATAATGTTATATTGAAAAAGGGAATTAATAAAAGAATAATAGGAAAAAGCCTGTAAAAAGGACAATTTGGAACATAAAATTATATAATTTAAATAACAAACACAAGAATAAATGATTTAATGACAAAAATAAAAATTCAAATACGTAATGTCTGCTCAGCAAAGTGAAAAGAGGATTAACTGTTATACCTCTATCCACTTATACCTTTTGATGTTATCTGATTGGATGGTATTTATAGCATAACATGTATCTGTATTCTAATTGGTTAAAAGTTTTCTGTTTAATTTATTCAAATTTGTCAATGCTTTTAAGTGCTGTCTGTTCAGTAAATGGAAGGTTATTGGAAAATAGGAGTCTCTGTGCTTGTAATAAAATTTGAATTGCAATAGAGGCAGTCTTGGTCATAATGTATCAGTAGCTGTTTACCTCCTCTGTTATATTTGTGTCCGTTGTATTGGTAACACAAATTCCTAGTGGAAGTGTATAAAAAAAGTGCCTAATACTGTATCCGTTGGTTATTAGGTTTATATTGTTTGGAAACTTCCAAAGTTTATTCTATTAAAAAGTTCCAGTTGCAGATTAGCAAAAAATGCCACTTATATACATATTGTCTCTGAGTCTTATAGACTGTGGCAGTTTCTTTATTGCTTCAAATGTGTAAAACAGTGTGTGTAGCTGAGTATAATTGCACCCTTTCTTGGGTCTTCACAATTACTCACTGTTTCTCCGGCATCATCTCATCATGGTGTTGATGAGATGATGTAATAATCTCTTGTCCAATGGGATGTATCCAGCAAGTGTGCGCACTAGTTCAAATATATACAGAGTTGCTTCAAACTCCTACCGCTCCGTTCTAAGTTATAATTTAACGCAGCGGTTATGGGAGTTCATCCGGGATCCAAATAGAATTTGTCAGAAACTGTGGAAAAAGATACGTCTACGCGTTTCAGCTTCTCAAAGCCTTTGTCAAGATGATCTTTACTTAATGCTCTTCCTCTATATAGGGCTGATCATTAACCCCTCATTTTACACTCTGCTTTTGTTAATTGATTTTTCCTTTTATTTTAGAACATTAATGTTGCCGTTCCCATCTTTTAATAAAATATAATTTTATAACCATTCCTGAATTTATAACATTGCAATAATAATCTGGGGATTACTTAAAAAAAACTTACATTATTATATTCTAAAAAGACATATTTAGTTGAAAAACAAATCTATACCTTTAATAAATGAATTGATGAGTCTAAAATAAATTCTAAAAATTCATTATAGGTTGATGAGTTTGACAAATGAATTGATGTATACCTTTAACAAATGAGTTGATGAGTTTAAAAAAAAAAATCTAAGAATTCATAATTCTTCAGCTTCATGTATTTCTTGTAGCGCTGGTCTAATTTTAATAATTTAATTCCCACTATATTCTTTTTTATTTTTATATAAAATTCTGATTCTGAGTTTATCTTATTAAAAAGTTCAGATTCAATTCACTACTGAGACCTACTGGTGACTATGTCCCAACGTTATAAATAAGTTCTGCCTCGTGTCTTAATAATTTTTCTTCTATATTTCCCCTTCTTTCATCTTGCATTAATTTTTTAATTCCCCAGAATCTCAAATCTTCCACTCTACCTTGATGTATTTCTTGAAAATGCCTATAAAATGCAGTATCTGTCCTGCCATGTTCAATACCCAATAGATGTTCCCTTATACGTTCTTTTAACTTCCTGCTCATCTGACCAAAATATCTTAAATTACAGTTACACTCTAAAAGGTATCAGTCTAAAAAGACATCAGTGCATCTAATTATTCCATTGATTTTTAAAATTTTTCCTGTTTTTTCAGATTTTATACTTTTTAGCTTAGTACTGTATCTACATGATTTGCATTGATGGCAAGGAAAGAAACCTTCTATTGACATCACAATTCTGAGACTGCATCCTGTCTCACATGGATGATGTACACCAGTCTGGCCATAAAAGGAAGTGCAGGAAATGAGCAGCAACACACACTATGCACCAGAGTCAGCAAGAGAGGTGAATAAAATGGCTGCCAGCAGCACATGGCAAACAAAACAGGGAAAAAACCCTGACAGTACCCTCCCCTCAACGACTCCTCCCTCGCGGGAGGACAAAAGGCTTATTGGGGAAATGGGCATGGAAGGCACGGAGGAGGGCGGGAGCATGAACATCAGAGGAGGGAACCCATAAACGCTCCACCAGACCGTAGCCCCTCCAATAAACCAAATACTGTACACGGCCCCTGGACATACGAGAGTCAATAATGCTGCTGACCTCATACTCCTCATGGTTGTCAACAAAGATAGGATGGGGACAAGGCAACACAGTGGTAAACCGATTACAAACCAATGGTTTCAAGAGGGAGACATGAAAAACATTAGAGATGTGCATTGCAGGAGGAAGGTCAAGAGCATAGGCCACAGGATTGACCCGTCGGAGTATTCGAAAAGGACCAACATAACGGGGAGCCAGTATATTGGAAGGCACACAAAGGTTCAAGTTGCGGGAGGACAACCAAACTCTCTCACCAACCTGGTAGGAAGGTCGCGGGCAGACGCCTACGATCAGCCTGGAACTTTTGTCACTGCATAGAACAATGAAGGCAAACCTGAATCTGCACCTGTAAGATTTTAATGTGTATAAATGTAGTATTACTGTAGTTATAGAAAGATGGCATTATTACAGTTATAAAGAGGTTAATATGTTCTGTTTACTATTTTAAAACATCAGGCATGGAGCAATGCTGAGGTAGCCAGTTTACGTATACCAAGAGTTAAGATCATATATGGGTAGAGAAGATTGCTGTGAGTAGCAAGAGCTTACAATAGTGTAGAGCACCTTATTTGGAATAGAGCCAAAAGTGTATTGTCAGCAGTTTTAAAGTGTATAAGAATCAGGGAGAAATAATGGTAGACAGAGTTCATCTTTGAAAGGAAATCACCAACAGCTGTAGCCGGGACTCCCACAGGAAACAAACGGGGTAATATTCATTTATGTATTATTTCTCTGTTAAATTGTTTTTATGTGTTTAACCTTGTAAACAGTAACATGTAATCTTGTTATTTATCTGTTCTTTAATAAATGTGTGATGGTTTAAATAGTTGAAGGTAGTATGGTTGTCTGTTTCTGGAGGGTTTAAATAGATATACAGTACGGTATATGAAATTCGTTTGCACAGGGCCCATTATTGATATATGTATATATTAATTTTGCGACGTGGACAGCTTTTAACATAAGATCCTTTGGTTAGTTAAGAGTAACTTCTTACATTTTGGCGGCAGCAGGTAGGAGATTTGTTAAGATTCGTGTTCACAACAGATAGCTTTATTTTTAGGTTTTGTTAAAGAGAGATAGATTACTTGTGCTGAAGAATTAGCTAGCATTCTTTAGATGAGTAATTGTTTATAACATTCACAAGGTTAAAAGGTTATTGAGCTGTATTTGGGAAAAATCGCTTCAGTTAAAAACAGAATGAAATTTTAAACTGTATTGAAGGAGTTTTTAATCCATGGTCTAATGTGCAAGAGTATGTTAATAAATCTATTGACAATAAGATATTTTCCAAGTCTGAGGGAAAGAAAGCATTAATGTTTAGTGCATACAAAATAGCAGAGAATTATTCTAAAGTAACTGGAGAATTGCAGGATTTACAAAGACAGTTAACTGAGGTGAAATGTCGGAATGAATCTTTAAAAAATACTTCAGCTGTTTCTTTTAGTCAGGAAACTAGCGAAGCTTTGTTGACAAATAGAGAATTGAGTGCAGAGATTGGGTCTTTACAACAAATGTTACTTGATGCTTATGGAGCAATACAAGTTTTAAAACATTCAGGGCAAGTGTGTGTACCTGAGGATCATTCTAAATGTCATGAAATTATTAATGATTTACAAACAAAACTGGGTCAAAGAAATGCATTAATCGCTGCATGCAAAATACCAGTTAATTTTGTAAAGTCAGAGTGTGTGAGTGACAAAAAGAATGTGGAGAATGTAAAGATGGCATCAATTCTAGTTAAGGAACAGTTGGATGAAGAGGGAAAGATCATTTTATGTACTAAAATTAACCAGTCTTTGTCTAGCACAGAAATTGCTACATTAAATAAAGAACTAGGACAGTTTAAATTAAGCGATGATCCCTTAGATGTTATAATTAGGTTATCACAATTTGAAAGAATACACAAAGAATTGCAAACAAATGATATATGTGATATAATTGTAACAAGTATGGATGATGCACTAAAAGCAAGCATGCCTTCAGAGGTTTTTCTTAGACCAAGAGTTAAACAACAGTTAGTGCATGAGTTACTAAAAACATTAGGAATTGATAAAATGGATGTTCATTCAGCATATGGAAATTGCAAGCAGAGAAAGAATGAATCAGTGCAAGGATTTGCTGATAGACTGTTTGAAATTTATAAACTAACTTTGCCTGAAAATACTGAAGTAGATCATAACAATAAAATATATAAGCATGAGATAAACTGCGGTAATCCAGAAATTATAAAATTGTTTGATTTGACTGTGTTTTCAAGTAACACTTTTAACAAAATAATTGAATGTCTAAAAAGAGCAGAGTTGTGTAATGAAACTAACAAGGGAATAAAACAGAGAATGTCTGCAGTTGGAAAGCCATTCCCAGATAACAGAGAATGTACTAAAATCATTTCTAACAAGAAAATATTGGTAAACTTGAAGTATTATCTTTGTAAAAAATGGAGACATATTAATGCCAAATTTGTACAAAGATATAATACTGTTGTAGCAACATCTGCTGAACAATTTGAAACTAGTTACAAATTGGAAAATCTAAAAAAGGAACTGGAAAGAGTTAAATTGATTCAAATTACAAATAAAATTACCAGTTCTGAAAATGGGTAAAAAGGGATAATTGCCTCCAAATCATGTCTGGAGTGAGGTTCAGACGTAATGTATATAGTTGCCCAGTTTTTAAAGGAGTCGTGAATGGGGGCTCATGATGGAATATATTTTTAATAAATACTGGTGTGCCTATATTCATTATTTATACCTCACAAAACCTCAATCTAATCCATTGTTCGTAGGGGGGGAAAACAAAATTGTGTTGCAAGTTTTTCAATATTCATATAAAGATGTTTTAAAGCTAAAAATGATATGAATTTAATTGATAATGGTATTTTGAATTAGAAGAATATTTAGTGAATTTGTCTGATGAAATGTCAATTTTGGGTTATACATTTCTCACAAAATATAATGTTTTACTTTATTATGCTAATGGTAAAATATAGTTTAATACAGATGATAAACATTATGTTATTTCTGTTTCACATTATGTTTATAGTCTAAAGAAACATGACAAGTTAAGTTTACTTGTACATACAAATGCTAAGGTTACAAATATTTTGCAGGAGTTTGCACATGCATTTGCTGAACATAAATATGATTTGGGAAATTGCAAGAGGAGGAGTTTATCACAGGAAATGTACATTTAGCTATAAAAGCAATATCCATATTATTATTATTATATTATTAAGGAAAGTGAGCCATATGTACAGCAAATTATATATTATTTACTTGAACAAGGTGTATTGAGAAAATGTAAATCTGTTACTAATTTTAATATTTAGTTTATACAGAAACCTGATGGAAATTGGCATTTAACAATTGATTAAGGTAAATTACATCCAGTGACATCTGCCTAGGCATCAAAATGTCAGAGAGGTTCCTACTTTTTCCTTTATCCTACAAATACAAAGTTTTATTTAAGCCTTGATATAGCAAACAGTTATTGGTATGTATCTCTGCACCCAAAGTCACAATACAAGTTTGTCTTTAAGTGGAAAGAAGATCCTGAACAATTCAGCAACAATTTTCCATAAAAAGATGGCTACTATTCTATCAAGATTGTCAAGACTATTAGCACTTATGCAATATGTTGATGATTTGGTATGTACTACAGAAACAGAAAAAGAACATTTAAATTGCTTACAGAATTGTTGAAATTATTGTCAAATGCTGGACTAAAAGTGAATATAAAGAAATGCCAATTTTTACAGACAACAGTGAACTTTACATGAGTGACAATATCATCTGAAAGAAAGATTCCAGATCAACAAAAGTGGATGTCATAAAAAGACTAAACATACCTGTGTTGAAGACTGTTTTAAGATAATTTTGGGGATTGTTCCAATACCAAAGAGACTTTATTCCAAAGTTTAAAGTTTTGGCTGGACCCTTGTATGACTTACTAAAGAAAGAAAACATTTGAGAACCTAAAAAAAGGACCCCAGAAAAGTGTTTCAATTGGAAGTTACTACTTAAAAAAAAAAAAAAAAAAGAAAGACTTTATCTGCAGTGCTGTGTAAAGAGAAGTTTGGAAAACTGAAACCAGTGACCTGCATCACGACCTTTTGAAAATAACTGAAGGAAAGTATTCCTGTGTGAGGAACAGTTGTTGTCAGTATTCTGGACATAAGAACCTTTTAAATAATATGATTTCAAAAAGTGTTATTGCAAAGTTCACATTTTCCTTTGAACTTACTGGTGAAACTAAGAAACAGTATAATTTCATCTGCAAGATTTTAAAAGTGGGTGCTGATGCTAATGAAAAGAAATATAGACATTATATATAAAGGAAACAACTTTGTTGCCAGCATGTTTGCTATATGAAGGTGAACCACACACTTTTTTGTGTTATTTTTTTTCCCTCTCAATTCAAGTTTATATATTTTTGGTGCAAAGTACAGATGTTTACTGTGATGATTCTTTTTATCATAAGGATGGTAAAGCATATACAGGTTTTTCAATAATTTTACCTGATAAAATAGATATGCATTTATGTGAGATACATTATTCTCAATATGCTAAATTGGCTAATGTTTGTTGTACATTGGAACACTAAGCAGATATGGCTATTGACATTTATAATAATAGTGCATATGTGGTTAATACACTGACAATGCTTCCTTTGTATGTATATAATGGTTTTAAATCATATGATGAAAAACCATTGGTACATACAAATCTGTTGAAGTGTATTTCATATTTGCTAAATAAATGTAAATTGCCATATGCAATAATTAAAGTAAAAAGCTGACACTAAAAGTGATGAACATAATGGACAAAATAACCTAGTTGATGCTTGTGCTAAAAAGGCTGCAAAACAAGTAAAATTATGGGAGTTCAATGAGGAACCTGAGATTTCTGCAATTACATTAAAAAAATAAAATTAAAAAGATAAAATAAAAATAAAGCACATTTGGTGTCATTGCAAAATTCTTATATTTCTTATGTAATGTTAAAATAAAGGCATTTAGCAGGGAAATCTTTATCACTGCCAGTATCATGGGCAAATTACAAATTTATAAAATCTGAAGAAAATGGAACTTTAATGTGCTTAAATAAGTAAAATATGTTGTTTGTATTTCCAGTTGTTATATTCCTTAAAGAGACAGTAAACACCAGAATTTTGTTGTTTTAAAAGATAGATAATCTCTTAATTACCAATTTTCCAGTTTTGCATAACCAACATAGTTTTAATTATACAAGTTTACATCTGTAATTAATTTGTATATAAGCCTCAGAAGACTGCTCCCTTATTTCAGTTCTTTTGATAGACTTGCAGTTTAGCCAATCAGAGCTGTCTTTATGGTAAATTCACGTGCATGAGCTCAATGTTATCTATATGAAACACGTGAACTAATGCCCTCTAGTGGTAAAAAAATACCACAATGTATTTAGATTACAAGTGGTCTTCAAAGTCTAAGAAATGTAGATATAAACCTCATAGCTTTAGCTTTCAACTAAGAATACCAAGAGAACAAAGCAAAATTGGTGATACAAGTGAATTGTAAAGTTGTTTGAAATTACATGCACTATTTGAAACATGAAAGTTTACTTTCTCTTTAAGAATGTGTAGATTAATTTTCAAAAATATAATTTGCTCACTATAGGCGGACATTATTCTGCAGATAGAATATTTGACAAAAATACAGAAAAAATTGTAATGATGGCCATCAATGAAAGAGAATGTTTTTTGTATTTTTTGTTTTTATTTTCAACATATTCTAGATATTTGCCTTATCTGCAGGTTAATCCTCCAGCCAATACGAATCAATAATTGTTAAGATTTTTACCTTCCCCATGACAAACCTTGGATACAAATATAAATAAATCTTATTATTTTGTTTTGTTGGTTTTTACCTAGAATACTAGAAGAATACATGTATAGTTTAGTGGTAATAGATGTATTTACAAAATGGATTGAGGTTTTTTCCAAAAACAAATCAAGTAGTTTTTATAGTTGCATAGGTTATTTATTTGAGCTTTTCTCTAGATGGGAATGCCATTTGTAGTAGAAAGTAATAATGAGCCTGCATTTAGTGGGAAAATATTTCAAGGAAATTAATTAATCATTGGGAATTAAGCATAAATTATGTATTGCTTATAAACTGTAATCATCAGGAGCAGTAGAAAGGGATAATAAATACTATAAACAATTATAAACTAAAATTTGTAGTATTAAACTTTCAACATGAAAAAAATGTTAACTTTATGTTCAATAACCATAAGATATATCCTACATTCTACTACAGGTGTCACGCCATATCAAGTAATAACTTGTAGATTGAATAAAACATTTGGAAGGACTTTACTTTCAATTGCTACATCAAATCTACAAGGGGCAATAATAAAAATTTGGATAAAAACATAAATTATGCTTACCTGATAATTTTCTTTCTTTTTATGAAGAAAATGAGTATCATAGCATATTGACAATGTAAATATGTTGGTAGCTCAAAATATTGTAAGGAATAAAGCTCAAATAAAAACATATTTTGACAAAATATTGTAAGGAGTAAAGCTCAAATAAAAACATATTTTAACAAAATGTTAGACCTTTTGAAATATAATGTAATAGTTTTAGTAATGATAATGAGATTTTATGTCTAAAAAAGTCGCTCATTTGTTCCTAAAATGAATTGTTCTTTTTGTGTTTTGGATAAAGATAATCTTATTGTTTTATTTTTATGAAATAATGAATAAGAAAACAAAATACTATTTTAAATGGTATTGTTAAATAATTTTAAAAATATATGAATTAACAGATACTGCATTTGATTTTTCTTAGAAAGAATATGAAGAAATACCAAAAAGATGTTAACCTATCTTCAAGTTGGGAAAATCCATGTCCTAATGTTGTTATGGCTGATTATGGAGGGTTATGAAGGGTTTTGCTGGACGAAATTCTTTTGCATTTTCAGAGGACTGCATTGGTATTTTGGGTTTGACTCAGACAACTTCAAGATGGAAATCGTGATTGTGGTATCAAAGTCAATGTAACTGAACTAGTTTTTGGAAGATGATCAACAACATCAAAATAAACATTATGATCCTGAACGTATTAACATAGCATTGGACAAAGGCCGGTCTAATGTTACAAGTTGTACAAAATGGGTTAAATGTGGCAAAGAAACATTTATTTTTACGTTTATTTTTGCAAAATATAAAAGTCAAGAACAATGACATTATTTTGGGAACAAAAGAACGTTACAACATCCGATTGTACGATTTTACTTTAAAAATGTTAATTGTTGTTAAATGTATAATTATTTTGTTTATGTTAATTTTGTATAAAGAGAATAGTTTATAGAGTAATGTGCTAAACCTTACCGTTACACTATAAGGCCTAGCAAAGGGGTGGAATGTAAGATTTTAATGTGTATAAATGTAGTATTACTGTAGTTATAGAAAGATGGCATTATTACAGTTATAAATAGGTTAATATGTTCTGTTTACTATTTTAAAACATCAGGCATGGAGCAATGCTGAGGTAGCCAGTTTACGTATACCAAGAGTTAAGATCATATATGGGTAGAGAAGATTGCTGTGAGTAGCAAGAGCTTACAATAGTGTAGAGCACCTTATTTGGAATAGAGCCAAAAGTGTATTGTCAGCAGTTTTAAAGTGTATAAGAATCAGGGAGAAATAATGGTAGACAGAGTTCATCTTTGAAAGGAAATCACCAACAGCTGTAGCCGGGACTCCCACAGGAAACAAACGGGGTAATATTCATTTATGTATTATTTCTCTGTTAAATTGTTTTTATGTGTTTAACCTTGTAAACAGTAACATGTAATCTTGTTATTTATCTGTTCTTTAATAAATGTGTGATGGTTTAAATAGTTGAAGGTAGTATGGTTGTCTGTTTCTGGAGGGTTTAAATAGATATACAGTACGGTATATGAAATTCGTTTGCACAGGGCCCATTATTGATATATGTATATATTAATTTTGCGACGTGGACAGCTTTTAACATAAGATCCTTTGGTTAGTTAAGAGTAACTTCTTACACACCCACGTGGAACGGAGTTGCCGGAGATGCTCCTCCAAAGCCGGAATACCCTGAGACATGAATGAATCAGGCAACAAGGATGGTTGAAACCCATAATTCACCATGAATGGGGATAACGTGGAGGAAGCATTAATAGCACTATTACGAGCAAACTCTGCCCAAGGTAACAGTTCAGACCAATTATTGTGGTGATCTGAGACATAGCAATGGAGAAACTGTTCCAGAGCTTGATTAGACCGTTCCGCAGCCCCATTGGATTGAGGGTGATATGCTGAGGAGAAGGAAAGCTGGATCCCCATTTGAGTACAAAAGGAACGCCAAAATCTGGAGACAAACTGGCTACCCCGGTCCGACACTATCTCCTTGGGTAGCCCATGTAAATGGAAGACCTTCCGGGCAAAAATTGAAGCAAGCTCGTGAGCGGTAGGCAACTTCTTCAAGGGAATGCAATGTGACATTTTAGAAAAACGGTCAACCACCATAAGGATAACAGTATTGCCATTGGAAACAGGGAGCTCAACAATGAAGTCCATGGAAAGATGTGTCCAAAGACTCTCACCATTAGCAATAGGTTATAGAAGACCCACAGGAAGACGTCGAGGAGTCTTATTCTGTGCACAAACTGAGCAGGAGGCAACATACGCAGCAACACCAGAACGAAGACCTGGCCACCAGAATTGTCGAGTGACAGACAAAATTACTTGGTTCTTGCCTGGGTGACCTGCGGTTTTAGTATAGTGGTAAGTGTGCAAAAGTTTAGTTCAAAGATTCTCAGGAACAAAACACTTACCACTATTTTTCTCAGGAGGTGCATTGGTTTGTGCAGCCAGGATCTCCTCCCCCAAGGGAGAAGTCAAATTAGTACATATGGTAGCCAAAATATGTTCAGGAGGTATAACTGGAAAAGGTACAGACTCCTCCTTGGACAGAGGCGAAAATTGTTGAGAGAGGACATCAGCCCTAACATTCTTACTACCAGGCAGGTAGGAGACCACATAATTAAACAGAGACAAAAATAACGACCATCTGACCTGTCGGGGTGACAAACATTTTGCTTCAGATAGATAAGTTTAATTCTTGTGGTCAGTAGGAGACAACGGAAAAGGAGGCTTCCGCAAGCGCTCCTTGAAAGAGGGCCTCTCTCTGAGTCTGATGTCAATTAGGATAAAAAAAGACACCAATGCCTCGAGATCCTCTGGTAAATCTCTGGCAGCAACTTCGTCTTTAATCGCATCAGAGAGCCCATGAAAGAAGGTAGCAACAAGTTCCAACCTACCTCTGCGGCAAGCATACGGAACTCAGTGGCATACTGAGCAACAGATCTTGTACCTTGCTGAATGGACATAAGTCATTTAGCAGCAGAGGAGGAGCGAGCCGGAACATCAAATACCCTTCGAAAGGAGGCCACAAATTCAGGGTAATTTGAAATCACAGGTTTATTAGTCTCCCTCAAGGGATTAGCCCAGGCAAGAGCTGTGTCAGAGAGTAACGACATGAGAAATCCCACCTTAGCTCTGTCAGAGGGAAACGCTGAGGTAATATCTCAAAGTAAATGCCCACTTGGTTCAAAAACCCTCTGCACTGATTAGGATTGCCTCCATATCGCTGAGGTAGAGGTGCAGAACTGGACATGCTCCTGGTAGGACTAGGTGCAGCAGCGGATACAGGAGCAGCCAAAACTTGCGGGACACTTTGGTCCAAATGTGCAGTGCAAGTCAGCAGGGTTTGCAGGGCTAGTGCAAATTGATCCAAGCGGTGATCCTGTTCATCCATTCTGGAAATTATGGCAGGTAAAGGTGGATTATTAGCACCATCAGGATTCATGGCCCTTGCGTAATATCAGGATGCCAGGAATCAGACTGAGACGAGAAGTGCAAAAATAATCACACCTTTATTAATAGCAAAAAAAAATAAAAAGTCCATAAGTCAAATAACAAGCCAGGAATCAAAACAAGAGCTGGTAGTCAGACGAGCCGAGTCAGGAGCCAAAGCGAGTAGTCAGACGAGCCGGAATCAGGAACAAGGAGAACAACAGAGTCAGGAACAAGCCAGGGATGAGGAACCAGGAGGGACGTCAGACAGCCAGGTAATACACAGGAGCTCTCACAAACATATCTGAGACAACGCAAGGGCAAAGCATACTGAACAGAGGACCTTTAAATAATAAGTGATGACATCACAATTCTGAGACTGCAACCTGTCTCACACGGATGATGTACACCAGTCTGGCCATAAAAGGAAGTGCAGGAAATGAGCAGCAACACACAGTATGCACCAGAGTCAGCAAGAGAGGTGAGTAAAATGGCTGCCAGCAGCACATGGCAAACAAAACAGGGAAAAAACCCTGACACATGCATGCCATTGCATTTTGGTAACTAAATGGTGGCGAATTGCAGCTGCACAGCACACTTCTGAAATTCCTGGCAGTGAAGGGGTTAATCATGTAACTTGTAAGGTTTAGTTTAGCTGTAGTGTAGAGATTACCATCCCACCTGATACCTCCCACCCCCTGATCCCTACCTGATCCTTTCTAAAAAGCTCATTCCCCCCGCATCCTCCCACCTCCCTAATCCCCCCGAATAGCTCTCTAATCCTCCCCCTCTAACTAGTATCTGCCATCTTAGGTACTGGCTGCCAGTACCCAGTTCATATAAATTTTTACCTTTTTTTATTTATTTAAAATAAACAAACATTTTGCTGTAGTGTAGCACCCCCCTCACCCTCCCCACCTCCTTCCTCTAAGCGATGTTCTGTAGGGCCCCCTCTCCCAACACATTTTCTATCCCTCCCTCTCTCTCTCTCCCTCCCTAGGGAAATATTTTTCTGCTGTGTAGCAGTCCTGCCTGCTTCTGCATCCTTCCTCCATCTCCCACATCTACTCCAGCGATTGGCTGCCCACCCCACTCTCACCTGACACTCCAACACCGCCAACGCGTAGCACCACATCAAAACCTAAATGTAGCCACCAGTCAGCAAGCTCTACCCAAGGTGGTGAACCAAAAATGGGCTGGCTCCTAAGCTAACATTACTGCTTATTCAAATAAAGATACCAAGAGAATGAAAAAAAATGATAATAGGAATAAATTAAAAAGTTGCTTCAAATTGCATACTCTATCTGAATCATGAAAGAAAAAAAATGTGGGTTTCATATCCCTTTAAATGTGCTCTGGCTCTTTCTACTGGGGGCTGCCAGTTTGGAGATCAGGCATTCTCACAGCCTGTGACATAAAACAACTTTGTCATCATTAAAAGCAATAAAAAATACTGGAAATAAATCTATTAATATGGAATAAAGGAACACTTTTCTGTAATATGACCACACACACACAAAATCATTACATCTACATTTTGGTGCTAAATATCTCTAGAATTAAAGGGCCATAATACCCAAATGTTTAAACACTTGAAAGTGATGCAGCATAGCTGTAAAAAGCTGACTAGAAAATATCACCTGAACATCTCTATGTAAAAAAGATATTTTACCTCAAAAAATCCTCAGTAGCCACCTCCCATTGTAAAGGATTTCTAAGCAGCATATTAGTATGTCTGTCCCGGGACAACTGAAGGGATGAGCATCGTGAACTCTCATATTATTTCACCAATCAGGTAAAGGAAGCTTACTATGAAATCTCATGAGAGTTAAGTGAAATCTCATGAGACCACAGTAAGAGTTCATGACCTCAGCACTGTTGATGCTGATTGGCTTCTGTTCATTTCTTCTTCTTATTTTTTTTTTACCTGCAGCTGGGCAGCATTTGAGTATAACGTTTTACACAGAACTTACTCTGCTGAGCTGAGGAGATTGTGAGGTAAAATATCTTCTTTTTTAACATAGAGATGCTCAGGTGATATTTTCCTGTCAGCTTTTTACAGTTATACTGCATCAGTTTCAAGTGATTTAGCATATGAGTATTATGTCCCTTTAATAATTAATAGTTACTAACAAATGGGACCGAGTTTCATTGGCAAATGACAAGCAAGTAGATCCAGTAGTCTGGACTGTAGACATGGCAAACATTGTATTATTATAGTTTTTCTCTGTCAAATATATATATATATATAAAATCAATTAACAAATTAACTTAAATCAGTAGGGTCTGTGAAGGTTAACAATTGCTTCTGAGATTCCACATTTCAGCCAAATCAATAATTGTTGTCAACAGATCAAACTGTACAGTTATTTATTACATACATTATATTTTAAACCCCTCAATGGAATACCCTTATAAATTCCATAACTAACAATCCTGATAATGTTTCAAATCTAAATTGTAATTAAGACTTAATTTAAAATTAATGTGATTTATTTACTGTTCTATGTCTTTATTTGTAGTACACAATTCCCAATGAAATATACTCTAAGGTCTACTCTAAGGTCCTAAAGTTCAACAGAAGCAAATTATACATTTTATACCTTTTAAAATGCCTGGAGAATGTTTGAACCTGATCACCTTTACTAATAAATAAATCTTGTAGCTGTTGAAACATATGCTAGGTTTTTTACTTTCCTCCACAAGCTGTTTATAATAGCTGTACTAAAGTACATAAAATCCAACCAGTATGACAATTACAGCAAAATATAATCTCGTTTTTATTAACAGCAGCACTGATGACATTTGGCCCCAGTTACCTTTATGTGTACAGTAAATACAACACTCCTGAATGTTAAACTTATTGCTATTATTATTATAACATATTACTGAAATCGTGCTGTACACATACAACATGGTGTAGCTGTTTTAGTCTAGTAATTCATACTAGAAAATAAAAGTAATGCCGTAGGTATTGATTTATTTTATTGGACATGCTATATTAAAACACAAGATTATTTTAAATATTAAAAAAACTGTAGTTGAATCGCTTTTTGGTTAAAACTGTTACTCTAAAGGCAGGTGGGAAAGGCTTTAAAAAGTTCAAATATACACTATTTAGGAAGTAAACACTTCAAAATTTATATAATTCAATAACAATCTATCAATGTTCATGTCAATTGATTGATTCTGCTGTCAGCCAATAAGTATGTTAACTTTACTTTTGTTCTTGGGCAGTTCTGAACCCTTACAAATATATATATATATAAAAAAATGTATTGTGCTGCTGATGGCTTGTAGCAGTTGTACTAACTTGTAATTTAACTTTATTTAAGTTTAAGCTGCTTTCCAGCTGTTCCTCTGCTGCCTCTGCTGTTCTGAAATGCTTAGTCTGTGCATGTCTAGCATGCACTCTCTCCACACACAGGGGATGTTTAATATTCCTGATGACCATAGTTAATGCTAATACCCATCAACAACCCTAGAATACTTGTCTACAAAATGGTAGAAGCATTGATAAAAGGACATTAGGAGTACTAAAGAGATGGCTTAGATACTCACTGAAAAAAGGTTGCAAGAATAATCCTAGTGTGTTGAATATTCAATTCAAAATTGCTATCCATTTGGTTGGTGTTCTAGTAGATGACCTGCCTACAGTAAATGAAGATGGTGCAGTGTAAGTATATGTTGAGAAAAACAATCAAGAAGTAGTTGAAGCAAATGTCCAGCTGATTTAAAGGGACAGTCAACACCAACATTTTTGTTGTTTAAGAAGATAGATAATCCCTTTATTACCTATTCCCCAGTTTTGCATAACCAACACAGTCATAATAATACACTTTTTACCTCTGTGATTACCTTGTATCTAAGTCTCTACAAACTGCCCCCTTATTTCAGTTCTTTTGACAGACTTGCATCTTAGCCAATCAGTGCTGGTTCCTAGGTAACGTCACAAGTGTGAGCTCAGGGTTACCTATATGACAAACATGAACTAACGCCCTCTAGTGGTGAAAAACTATCAAAATGCATTCAGATTGGAGGCGGCCTTAAAGGGCTAAGAAATTAGCATATGAGCCTACCTAGGTTTAGCTTTCAACTAAGGATACCAAGAGAATAAAGCAAATTTGGTGATAAAAGTAAATCGGAAAGTTGATTAAAATTGCATGCCCTATTTGAATCATGAAAGTTTATTTTTGACTTGACTGTCCCTTTAAATGGAATATATAGTAAAACCATGCCAAAGCGGCAAAATATAATAAAAATAATTACATTTAACAGCATTTTAATGACTTTATTTCCATAGCATTTATCTGAAAAAACACGAGCCAATACATGAAATAAATCTCATCTGTTTCTTTCTTTTTAAAAGTAATTTGTATATGATGCTGGATAACATTCTTGAAATTTTTGCTTTGCAGAACTTAACTTCAGCATGATTCCTTTGTTTGACTATTGCGAAGCATAGTTGTGCATCAACAGAAATGGCTACTGAAAGGTCACAAATGAAATGTGTATGGGAGCATTTCGGTTTTAAATAAAAGCATTTTTGCAATATACTTCCATTAGCAAAAATGCTTTTAGTAAAAGTTGTTGTGTTTCAGTGACATACGCACATATGCTGTGAGGGCCTGTGCACTAGTATTCAAACTCAGAGAACTGGTGGTGGTGTGTATTGTGTCTATAAAGACTTGTGTCACACAAACCACTGCTGACTCTGTGAGAAGGAGTGCTATTTGAAACTGGTGCACAGGCCCTCAAAGCATATGTGCATATGCCACAGAGAAACAATAACTTGTTTTGCTAGAAGCGTTTTTGCTAATGGAAGTATATTGAAAAATTGGGTCTTTCGAAAACTGAAATTTTGACCTTTCTATCCCTTTACAAGTGTTACAAAAACAAAATATTTTTTCTTGAATTTAACTGATTAAAAAAGGAAAAGTAGCAAGTTCAAAAGTTTGGTTACCCTTCTAGTTGACCCACTAGTAATTACTTTGCAATGTCTCTGAACCTTTAAAGTCTAAATTGGCTTATCATGCCTTGATCTTAGTCTAGTGAAGACAGTTACAGAGTTTAATAAATTCTGTTGAACCTCTCAGGGTTTTGTGCTTACGCTCAACAGCCATTGTCTAAGCAGCTGACTGATGGTCAGAAAATAAAAATAACTGACTCTTACAAAGCAGGGCAAGGATATAAAAATACATCTAAACATTTCCTTTTTGCTTTTGTCTGAATTGTGTTTAACAAACAGAGAAACTGTTGAAGTCAAGAAAATAGGCCCTGAAGATCTCAACTCTCCACCCTGCAGAATTATCTAAGATGTCTTGTCAGTAATGCAAAGTCCCTGAAATAATAGCATTTTAGCTTTAGAGCTGTTTATCTCACTATACAGGGTTCTTGATGGGAAGGAGATACACCTGCATTAAAATATCATATGGAAAGAAAATAAAATGCAGACAATTCTAGAACTGCATGTTGGCTGGTGTCATGCATGTTTTTTTTTTTTGTTCTGCTATCTGGTTTTCAATGCCATTCATGGCTGCATCATTTTTTTAACGTCAGTCTCGGTTGCCTGATTTACACCATTTTCTTGTCGTTGACATTATTTATTGAGGTGGTCCATGGCCCTCTTTGTCTGATTATTTGACTTGGTCTCCTGGGTGTGCTTTTTGTTTTTATGGAAATGTTGTTAACTGGATTTGACCACTGCATTTTTTTACCACATTGTTGCTTACCATCTGAGTCCTGATTGTTTTGACCCCTAATTAAGATCACTCTTCTGCCTCGACCCCGGTTTCTGTTTTTGACCAATTGTTTGCAGACCCAGCTTGCCTGGTTACACTTCTGTATTTTCGTCCTATGATTCTTCCTCCGAGCAGAGTTGAGTTTGTGTGTCTCTATTACTTCCAAGCCTCAGGGTCTTAACCTGAACTGACTGTTGCTTTTGCCTGACAGTCTGTCAATGTTATTCCGTTTCCACGGTGTTTCTCCACCTGATGCTAACTAGCGGTCATCTGGTCTACGGTAGCCTGACAACTGGCCAGGAAATCCAAATAAAACTCCCAGATCAATGTGAAGAACCTGCAATAATATTTAACTAGCACGGGAGTAATGGTGAAGTGGTCTACTGTGCAGTGATGCTTGTACAAAAATGATTTGTATAGTAGGGTCAGTAGAAGAAAACCTTACCAGTAATCTCATAAAAAAAAGCAATGTCTGAAATATACAACATAACACAATGGATAAGCCAGAGCCATTTTGGAATCAAGTGATATTGGGGCCTAGTTATCAACGTGTCTACTTTCCTGCCTTCGCCGGCCCAATACGCCCGCCTAAGCTCACCTACCATCGCCGCCGTGGACCTGCAAAAATTCGCCTAAGTTATCAAAAAAGCTGTCAAAAAGCAGCGCACCAAGTACGGGGCGATGAGCAGCGGACTGTGATAGTTATCACTCATCCAATCTCGCTGCTCTTCGGCTTTTTTACAGCTTTCTTGCTAGCCTGTCACTAAGCACCCACACTAACTACACTGTTCTACCCCCTATACCGGCGCCCCCGGAGCCCCCCGCAACTAAATAAAGTTAGTAACCCCTAAACCGCCGCTCCTAGACCCCGCCGCAACTCTTATAAATGTATTAACCCCTAAACCGCCGCTCCCGGACACCGCCGCAACCTACATTATACCTAGTAACCCCTATCCTGCCCCCCCCTATACCGCTGCCCTCTATAATAAAGTTATTAACCCCTATCCTGCTGATCCCGGACCTCGCCGCAACTAAATAAATAGTTTAACCCCTAAACCGCCGCTCCCTGACCCCGCCGCAACTATAATATATGTATTAATCCCTAAACTACCGCTCCCAGACCCCGCGCAAACCTATATTAAATTTATTAACCCCTATCCTGCCCCCCCTACACCGTCGCCACCTATAATAAATTAATTAACCCCTATCCTGCCCCCCACTACACCGCCGCCACTGTAATAAAATTATTAACCCCTAAACCTAAGTCTAACACTAACCCTAACACCCCCTAACTTAAATATTAATTAAATAAATCTAAATAATATTTCTATTATTAACTAAATTAATCCTATTTAAAACTAAATACTTACCTTTAAAATAAACCCTAATATAGCTACAATATAAATAATAATTATATTGTAGCTATGTTAGGATTTATTTTTATTTTACAGGAAAATTTAAATTTATTTTAACTAGGTACAATAGCTATTAAATAGTTATTAACTATATAATAGCTTACCTAGCTAAAATAAAGAGAAATTAACCTGTAAAATAAAAACTAACCTAAGTTACAATTACACCTAACACTACACTATACTTTAATAAATTATTTCTATTTAAAACTAAATACTTACCTGTAAAATAAACCCTAAGATAGCTACAATGTAATTAATAATTACATTGTAGCTATCTTAGGATTTATATTTATTTTACAGGTAACTTTGTATTTATTTTAGCTACTTAGGATAGTTATTAAATAGTTATTAACTATTTAATAACTACCTAGCTAAAAGAAATACAAAATTACCTGTAAAATAAATCCTAACCTAAGTTACAATTAAACCTAACACTACACTATCATTAAATTAATTAATTAAATTAACTACAAATAACTACAATTAAATACAATGACATAAACTAACTAAAGTACAAAAAAAAAGCTAAGTTACAAAAAAAAAAAAAAAAAAGTTACAAACATTTAAAAAAATATTACAACAATTTTAAGCTACTTACACCTAATCTAAGCCCCCTAATAAAATAACAAAGCCCCCCATAATAAAAAAAATCCCTACCCTATTCTAAATTTAAAAAGGTCAAAGCTCTTTTACCTTACCAGCCTTTAAAAGGGCCTTTCGTGGGGCATGCCCCAAAGAATTCAGCTCTTTTGCCTGTAAAAGAAAAATACAACCCCCCCAACATTAAAACCCACCACCCACATACCCCTAATCTAACCCAAACCCCCCTTAAAAAAACACTACCCCCCTGAAGATCATCCTACCTTGAGTCGTCTTCACTCAGCTGAGCAGCGATGGAACCGAAGAGGAGATCCAGAGCGGCAGAAGTTATCCTCCAAGGGGCGCTGAAGAAGTCTTTGATCCGGGCGATGTCATCTTCCAAGCGGGGTCTTCAATCTTCTTCTTTAGGATCCATCTTGCAGACCTCCGACGTGGAACATCCTGCTGGCCCGACGGACTACCGACGAATGAAGGCTCCTTTAAGGGACGTCACCCAAGATGGCGTCCCTCGAATTCCGATTGGCTGATAGGATTCTATCAGCCAATCGGAATTAAGGTTGGAAAAATCTGATTGGCTGATTGAATCAGCCAATCAGATTGAGCTCGCATTCTATTGGCTGATCGGAACAGCCAATAGAAGGCGAGCTCAATCTGATTGGCTGATTGGATCAGCCATTCGGATTGAACTTCAATCTGATTGGCTGATTCAATCAGCCAATCAGATTTTTCCTACCTTAATTCCGATTGGCTGATAGAATCCTATCAGCCAATCGGAATTGAACGGACGCCATCTTGGATGACGTCCCTTAAAGGAGCCTTCATTCGTCGGTAGTCCGTCGGGCCAGCAGGATGTTCCGCATCGGAGGTCTGCAAGATGGATCCTGAAGAAGAAGATTGAAGACCCCCGCTTGGAAGATGACATCACCCGGATCGAAGACTTCTTCAGCGCCGCTTGGAGGATCACTTCATCGGATGGAAGACTTCTTCAGCGCTGCTTGGAGGATCACTTCATCGGATGGAAGATTTCTTCAGCGCCCCTTGGAGGATCACTTCTGCTGCTCCGGATCTCCTCTTCGGTTCCATCGCTGCTCGGCTGAGTGAAGACGACTCAAGGTAGGATGATCTTCAGGGGGGTAGTGTTTTTTTAAGGGGGGTTTGGGTTAGATTAGGGGTATGTGGGTGGTGGGTTTTAATGTTGGGGGGGTTGTTTTTTTCTTTTACAGGCAAAAGAGCAGTTTTCTTTGGGGCATGCCCCACAAAAGGCCTTTTTAATGGCTGGTAAGGTAAAAGAGCTTTGAACTTTTTTAATGTAGAATAGGGTAGGGCATTTTTTTATTTTGGGGGGCTTTGTTACTTTATTAGGGGGCTTAGATTAGGTGTAAGTATCTTAAAATTGTTGTAATATTTTTTAAATGTTTGTAACTTATTTTTTTTATTTTTTTGTAACTTAGCTTTTTTTATTTTTTGTACTTTAGTTAGTTTATGTAATTGTATTTAATTGTAGTTATTTGTAGTTAATTTATTTAATTAATTTAATGATAGTGTAGTGTTAGGTTTAATTGTAACTTAGGTTAGGATTTATTTTACAGGTAATTTTGTATTTCTTTTAGCTAGGTAGTTATTAAATAGTTAATAACTATTTAATAACTATTCTAAGTAGCTAAAATAAATACAAAGTTACCTGTAAAATAAATATAAATCCTAAGATAGCTACAATGTAATTATTAATTACATTGTAGCTATCTTAGGGTTTATTTTACAGGTAAGTATTTAGTTTTAAATAGGAATAATTTATTAAAGTATAGTGTAGTGTTAGGTGTAATTGTAACAGGTTAGTTTTTATTTTACAGGTTAATTTTTCTTTATTTTAGCTAGGTAAGCTATTAAATAGTTAATAACTATTTAATAGCTATTGTACCTAGTTAAAATAAATTGAAAGTTGCCTGTAAAATAAAAATAAATCCTAAAATAGCTACAATATAATTATTATTTATATTGTAGCTATATTAGGGTTTATTTTAAATGTAAGTATTTAGTTTTAAATAAGATTAATTTAGTTAATAATAGAAATATTATTTAGATTTATTTAATTAATATTTAAGTTAGGGGGGTGCTAGGGTTAGTGTAAGACTTAGGTTTAGGGGTTAATAATTTTATTACAGTGGCGGCGGTGTAGTGGGGGGCAGGATAGGGGTTAATTTAAAAATTTAATATAGGTTGCGGCGGGGTCCGGGAGCGGTGGTTTAGGGGTTAATACATATATTATAGTTGCGGCGGGGTCAGGGAGCGGCGGTTTAGGGGTTAACATGTTTATTATAGCTTGTGGTGGGCTCCGGGAGCGGCGGTTTAGGGGCTAAACACTTTATTTAGTTGCAGCAGTGTAGGGGGGGACAGATTAGGGGTGTTTAGACTCGGGTACATGTTAGGGTGTTAGGTGTAGACAGCTCCCTTAGGAATCAATGGGATTTCGGGCAGCAGCGAACATGAACTTTCGTTATGGTCAGACTCCCATTGATTCCTATGGGATCCGCCGCCTCCAGGTACGCTGGGCCGGAAAAGTGCCGAGCATACCTGCTAGTTTTTTGATAACTAGCAAAAGTAGTCAGATTGTGCCGCACTTGTGTGTGGAACATCTGGAGTGACGTAAGAATCGATCTGTGTCGGACTGAGTCCAGCGGATCGAAGCTTACGTCACAAAATTCTACTTTTGCCGGTATCTAGGGCTTGATAACTAAGGTGAATCAGCCTCGCCACAAATACGCTACGGAATTCCAGCGTATTTGAGGTTGACGGCTTGATAACTACCCCCCATTGCCTGATATGTTAAAAAAATGTAGCTCCTTCTAGCAGTTACTAATGGAACATTTAAAAAAAAGGAAAGACATTTGAAGCAAAGAACACCTTGCCAACTGTTAGACAAGACGATGGTTGATTGGTCGATTTTCACTTCTATGTTAATTGGTCCATTTTTTATTTGAATACAGATATTTAATGTTAAATGCATAAGACTGACTTTGTTAATTTAGAAAGTTTCACTTTTACAGAAATGTGTTCTATAGCATAAATAATAAGAATGGGGTGCAATATTTTCTTCATTCATGATAGAACTGTTAGCTTTTTACTTTCATGATCTCAATAGTTATCCACAAGCATCATTAAATATATATATAAAATATATCTGTATATATATATATATATATACACACATATATATATATATATATATATATATATATATATATATATATATATATATATATTTACTGTATATATATTATATATATATAAATAAATATATAATGTGTATATATATATATATATATATATATACTGTATATATACATATATATATATTTATATATATATAAACACACACACACACACACACACATATATATATATATATATATATATATATATATATATATATATATATATATATATATACAGGGAGTGCAGAATTATTAGGCAAATGAGTATTTTGACCACATCATCCTCTTTATGCATGTTGTCTTACTCCAAGCTGTATAGGCTCGAAAGCCTACTACCAATTAAGCATATTAAGTGATGTGTATCTTTGTAATGAGTAGGGGTGTGGTCTAATGACATCAACACCCTATATCAGGTGTGCATAATTATTAGGCAACTTCCTTTCCTTTGGCAAAATGGGTCAAAAGAAGGACTTGACAGGCTCAGAAAAGTCAAAAATAGTGAGATATCTTGCAGAGGGATACAGCACTCTTAAAATTGCAAAGCTTCTGAAGCGTGATCATCGAACAATCAAGCGTTTCATTCAAAATAGTCAACAGGGTCGCAAGAAGCGTGTGGAAAAACCAAGGCGCAAAATAACTGCCCATGAACTGAGAAAAGTCAAGCGTGCAGCTGCCAAGATGCCACTTGCCACCAGTTTGGCCATATTTCAGAGCTGCAACATCACTGGAGTGCCCAAAAGCACAAGGTGTGCAATACTCAGAGACATGGCCAAGGTAAGAAAGGCTGAAAGACGACCACCACTGAACAAGACACACAAGCTGAAACGTCAAGACTGGGCCAAGAAACATCTCAAGACTGATTTTTCTAAGGTTTTATGGACTGATGAAATGAGAGTGAGTCTTGATGGGCCAGATGGATGGGCCCGTGGCTGGATTGGTAAAGGGCAGAGAGCTCCAGTCCGACTCAGACGCCAGCAAGGTGGAGGTGGAGTACTGGTTTGGGCTGGTATCATCAAAGATGAGCTTGTGGGGCCTTTTCGGGTTGAGGATGGAGTCAAGCTCAACTCCCAGTCCTACTGCCAGTTTCTGGAAGACACCTTCTTCAAGCAGTGGTACAGGAAGAAGTCTGCATCCTTCAAGAAAAACATGATTTTCATGCAGGACAATGCTCCATCACACGCGTCCAAGTACTCCACAGCGTGGCTGGCAAGAAAGGGTATAAAACAAGAAAATCTAATGACATGGCCTCCTTGTTCACCTGATCTGAACCCCATTGAGAACCTGTGGTCCATCATCAAATGTGAGATTTACAAGGAGGGAAAACAGTACACCTCTCTGAACAGTGTCTGGGAGGCTGTGGTTGCTGCTGCACGCAATATTGATGGTGAACAGATCAAAACACTGACAGAATCCATGGATGGCAGGCTTTTGAGTGTCCTTGCAAAGGCAGGTGGCTATATTGGTCACTGATTTGTTTTTGTTTTGTTTTTGAATGTCAGAAATGTATATTTGTGAATGTTGAGATGTTATATTTGTTTCACTGGTAAAAATAAATAATTGAAATGGGTATATATTTGTTTTTTGTTAAGTTGCCTAATAATTATGCACAGTAATAGTCACCTGCACACACAGATATCCCCCTAAAATAGCTATAACTAAAAACAAAATAAAAACTACTTCCAAAACTATTCAGCTTTGATATTAATGAGTTTTTTGGGTTCATTGAGAACATGGTTGTTGTTCAGTAATAAAATGAATCCTCAAAAATACAACTTGCCTAATAATTCTGCACTCCCTGTATATATATATATACACACACACACACACACATACACACAGTACTATGCAAAACTCTTAGGCCACCATTAGATTTGTTGTTTTAGCAATGGTATAATTACCATATATAATTATTTCTCAGTTTCTTTATTAGAATACAACCAGAAAATACAGGATATTTGTATGCAGTATTAAAAAAAACAGAAAAAAATCTAATAAAATGCTTCTATAGGCTAAAGTGGCAAGTATTTATTGTGACTTCTCCTTACACTTGAGCAATAGCAGGGACCTGGCTCTGGTAAACCTAAATGTAATGGAACTCTAATTTATGTAATTGCTAACACCTACTACTATTTCATGTCAAAATGACTGCTGTGAAAAAGGTCTATTACACCAGGTTTGTGCAAGACATGCTTGAGCATTACATACACATGTGGTATAAGTTTAATTAATTGGAAGCTTGCTAATAAGACCAATTTTCAATCACATCATTCCATTCAAAATGCCAAAGATCACAGAATTTGACAGATATAAAATCATACTTTTGCATCAGAAAGGCCACTCTCAAAGGGAGATAAGCAAACAAACTGGATACTCAAGATGTGGTATTCAAGCTGGTTTAAACATTTTTGAAGAATCAGAAGTCAAGGACAAAAAAAGTACTGGAAGGCTAAGAAAACTTTCAAAATCTGATGAGAAGTTTCTCAGTGTTTCTTCTTTGATAGCACAGAAGAAGTCCAGCAAGGACCTGGCTCAGCATCTGGCAGCTTCATCGGGGTGCCAAGTTGACCATTCTACAGTCCAAAAAAGCTTGATCAGGACTGATCTTTGTGGAAGGGTAGCAGCCAAGAAACCACTTTTTCAGAAGGGGAACAGGGTGAAAAGGCTGATTTGTGCTAAAGTTCACAAAGATTGGAATGAAGATCAGTGGAAAAGAGTATTATGGAGTGACATTTTTGGGTCCAATTGTCAGCAATATGTGAGAAGAAGAGTTGGAGAGAGATGGAAGAATGAGTGCTTGTGGCCTTCAGTGGTGTTGGCGATATTCTCCGAATTGATGGAATTACAAATGCTGAAAAGTAGAGACAGGTTTTATTTCATCATGCCATTCCTTCTGGAAAGCGTCTGATTGGGAATGGTTTAATTTTTAGCATGATAATGATCCCAAGCACACTGCTAAAGCAGTGAAATCATATTTGGAGAGAAAAACAGCTGATAAAACAATGACAGTCATGGACTCTCCTCCAAAGAGTCCAGCCCTGAATATTATAGAGGCAGTATGGGATCACCTGGACAGAGAAATAAATAAAAGACAACCTAAATCTAAAGAACTCTGGGAAGTGCTGAAAGAAGCCTGGTATAATATGCCAGAAGATTACTTCAGGAAACTTCAGGACAGTCTCCCCAAAAAGAGTTTAAAATGTGCTTATTAACAAGGGAGGTCACACTAAATACTGACATTTGCCTGAAGAAGCCATTTTGTTCTGAAAACTGTGTTTTTTATATTTTGTGTATTTTCTGTTTATATCTTAATAAAGAGGCAACAAATAAATATGGATGATCACTTTGCTAAACAACAAATCTAAAGGTGGCCTAAGACTTTTGCACGGTACTGTATATAAATACAGAACTTTGGAAACCTTATCCAAGTTGCTCTTGTAACTAAAACAAACACCCCCTTCACTTGTGCTCTCTGGAACTCTCGCTCTCTCTGCAACAAGCTTACTTCTATCCATGACCTCTTCATCTCCCACTCCCTCAACACTCGGTCTCTTACAGAAACCTGTCTCTCTCCCTCAGAAACAACTTCCCCTACTGCACTGACTGTAATGCTTGTTGGATATTCCTCTATCAGAGCAAACTTGGTCAGTAGTCTTCTTATCCCGGCATCAAGTGGAATGATAGGAAATAGCCCAGAGCAGAGTAAGTTAGTGAAATGAGGTAAGCAGTACTCAGGGTAGACAGGGTAGTCCTTCAGGGCAATAAGAAGAAGACAGAGAATGATCAAGAGAGGCTGAGTCCGGCAAAAGGAAGGCAATCCAGCAGTAAAGCAGTTCAGGGGTGAACCAATAGAAAGAGCAGGAACAGGCAGGTCTTGGCATCAAAGGAAATCCAGCAGTGTAACAGTTCAGGGGTTAAGTAAGCAGAGTGGTCAGACAAGCAGAGTTCAATATCAGTATAACAATCCAGCAGTTCAGGGGTTAAGCAAGCAGAGAGGTCAGCCAGGAAGAGTTCAATAACAGTATAGCAATCCAGCAATTCAGGGGTTAAGTAAGCAGAGTGGTCAGAGAGGCAGAGTTCAATAACAGTATGGCAATCCAGCAGTTCAGGGGTTAAGCAAGCAGAGTGGTCAGCCAGGAAGAGTTCAATAACAGTATAGCAATCCAGCAATTCAGGGGTTATGCAAGCAGAGTGGTCAGAGAGGCAGAGTTCAATAACAGTATGGCAATCCAGCAGTTCAGGGGTTAAGCAAGCAGAGTGGTCAGACAGGCAGAGTTCAATAACAGAATTACAATCCAGCATACAGTAACACAGCACCCAGGAGCACACAAAGCAACACCTATACTTGGGGAATGTATGTAAGCACTGCAGGATCCGGCTTCAGAAGAAGAGACGTGCGATGATGACGTCATTGCCACACACTCACAGGAACCGCCGCATCCCTGGCAACAGCCAGAGCAGCAACCGCCGCGTCCCTGGGAACAGCAAGGGTGGTGCAGGAAGCTGTGTGACACTGACACATGGGAGTCTACACTTCAGCCCCACCCCAAGGCCAGGAAACCGTGAAGGAGGTTTTGTAGGTAGTTTACTTTCCTCTCGTTGTACCTTTCAACAAATACAACCCATCTTTTCCTTCGCATTTGCAATTGTATATCACCCCCCGGCTCCTCGACTCAATTTCTTGATCATTTTGCACTCTGGCTGTCTTATTTCCTCTCCTCAGACATCCCTGACCTCATTCTTGGGGATTTCAACCTCCCTGTCAGCAATCCAGCTGCCCCTGGTGCAAAGAAAACCCTCTCCAGCTCACTTCCTCTTACAGTCTGTCACTATGGTCTGACTCTCCCATTCACAAAGATGTATTTTCAGCTATCAATACACTCTCTCAAACTTCACAAATTCCCCCTTTCTTCTTTCTGACCATCATCTCCTTACTTGTAATATCACAGCATTTACTACTGCCCCCCTCCTTTTAACCCTCACACCAAATTCCACGGGAGCATTAAGTCACTTGATCGGCACATCTTTCAAACTCTCTCAAACCTCTGCTCTCTTTTATCTCCTATTTTACCTGACCTGATCAATCTATCTGTCACTATATTTCCACTCTTACAGCAGTCCTTGACAATTTGGCATCTCCTACCATACTCAAAAAGTCACACATTCATCCTGAGCCCTGGCATACTCCTTTGACACGCAGATGTTCCTGCACTGCTGAGCAACATTGGAGAAAGTCCCATTGTTCAGTTGACTTCCTTCATTACAATTTTCATTTTAATCTCCTACTATTCTGCCCTTAACATCTCCAAGCAGGACTACTTTTCTACTCTTATCTCTACTCTTTATTTAAACCCAAAACTTCTGTTCTCCACTATTAATACCCTTCTCCACCCACCCCCACCTCCTATTTCCACTTCTCTCTCAGCTCAAGATTTTGCCACTTCACCAGCAAAATAGATTCCATCAGAAACTAAATCATTGCTCAACACACTACCAGTCTCCAACCCCCTCAATCGATCACTGATGTCCAATACACGCAAAGCCACAGACTCAGCTTTTTTGCTCCCACTACTGAGGAAGAAGTTTCTGCCCTTATATCCTCCTCTCACCTCACTACCTGTCCCCTTGATCCCATCCCCTCACAATTACTGCCCTCTCTCTCTCTCCTACTCCTATCCTCACACATATTTTTAATCTCTCCCTCTGCACTGGTATCTTTTCCTCATCTCTTAAACATGCACTAATTACACCTATCCTTCAAAAAATATTCTCTTGATTCATCATCCCCATCCAACTACTGCCCTATTTCCCTACTCCCTCTCTCATCAAAACTTCTGGATACGCTCATATATACATGTTTATCACATGGATTTCACTCACAACACTCTACAAAAACTGCAATCATTAAGGTTACTAATGACCTAAATAAAGCAAGGTCAAAAGGTCACTTTTCTATGTTAATCCTTCTCAATCTGTCTGCAGCCTTTGACACTGTTGACCACACTCTCTTGCTCCAAACCCTCCAATATTTTGGCATTTATGACACAGCTCTCTCATGGCTCTCCTTTTACCTGTCTAACTGAACCTTTAGTGTAACCTTCTCTGGCACATCCTCTGACCCTTTACCACTTTCTGTTGGGGTAACACAAGGCTCTATTCTTGGTTCCCTTCTCTTCTCAATTTATACATCATCCTTAGGTTCCTTAATACAGTCCCATGGATTTCAATACCATTTGTATGCTGATGATACCCAAATCTACATCTCTGCACCAGACCTATTTCCTTCCTTACTAACTAGTGTTACTAACTATTTTTTAATATTTCATCCTAGATGTCCTCTCACTATCTTAAGCTAAATCTCTCCAAAACTGAGCTCCTGATTCCCCCCCCCCCTTTTTCCAAAATCCCTACCCCCAAATTTCTCTAACTGTTGATAATAACATCATTACTCCACCCTGCATGCCTAATGTCTTGGGGTCACACTTTACCCAGATCTCCCTTACACTCCCCACATCCAGTCTTTGGCCAATTCCTACATCAGAAAGATACAAAAAAGACCAGCACAATCTGCAAACTGGTGCATGCTCCAGGGGTCCTGCACAAAACCAGTCAACCAAAGAAGTAAGCAGCACCGTAAGTAAAGCTGTTCAATACTTATTTATTAGGGACATCATAAAGTCAAAAAGTACGACGGTTTGGTCTACCAGACCTTAATCATGTAATAAACAATAATGTCCTAACACACTCTTTATACACCCAAAGTGGGCGGAGTCAGGTACCTATACAGGTGTTCCATATACTTAACATTGCAAAATATTAATTGAAGGTCTCACAACTCCATCTAGTGGTAGAAGAAGGAACATCCATCTATATACATGTGAACTAAAAAGCAACACAAATTCACTTATACAATATATATATACAATATACAAAACTCATAGCATGATGATACATTTCAAGATAACAATATATATTAATACCTATCCCAGATAGCGAATTCCAAATGTACAAAGTAACCTGTCTATTCGTCAATCATTAGAGAAATTACAGAGTGACATTCCAGTCTAATTCTTTATTCATACCCAGCGGAATCAAAGATTGAAGTGTATAGATCTAGAATGTCTCTCTACTCTTAAGAATTTTCTGTCTATCACCCCCTCGACTAGGTCTCCTGACCTGTTCTATTATCTGGAATCTCAATTGAGAGATACTATGACCAGCCTGCAGGAAGTGATTAGAGACAAGAGCATCCTTATTACCACAACGTATGTTTGACTTGTGTTCATTTATTCTATCTCTGATTCTCCGGGTAGATTCCCCTATATAAATTTTGGAACAGGGGCATTTGATAAGGTATATAATGTATTCCGAATTACAGGTAAAGAAACCTGGAATCTTACATTTTCTCCCATTCAAGGGATGTACAAAGATGTCCCCCTTGATGATATTGTTACAGTTACAACATCCCAAACATGGGAAACAACCTACCTTGAGGGTAGAGAGATTTGGGTAGTTTTCTTCTTGAAACAATATCAGCTCTTACCAACACATCTCTATATTCCTACCCCGCCTATAGGCTGGCATTGGTAACTTATGAAACTCTATAATATAAGGGTTTAGATTTTTCAAAATAGAGCAGTGTTTTTTAATAATAGCCCTAATATCATCACTCAGGGGGCTATAGTGGGACACAAATACAAGTTGTTTATTCTCTTCTTTATCATTTTTCATTTTATTGTAATCCCCTTTAAGAATAGACTGTCTGGGTATAGTATCAATTTCATTAATTTTTCATTGTATAAGTGGCTCAGGATTATCTCTCTCAAGAAAAAGATCTCCCATTTCTATCAATCTGACTTGAGCCACCCTATCATCAGACACAATTTTCTTTACACGTAACAACTGACTTTAAGGAAGACTCTTAATTAAGGGAGGGTGATGGGCACTTTCATATCTCAACAGGCTGTTCCTGTCACTGTCCTTCCTATACAAATCTACCTCTAATTTCCTGTCTATCTTATATATGGTAGTGTCCAATAAATCAACTGCCTCCTCACTGTGTACTAACTTGAACTTAATGTGTCTGGTGGAAATGTTTAGATCAGCCACAAACTCTAGCAGGGAATCAATGTTGCCCCCCCATATGCCAAAAATGTAATCTATGTATCTAAACCAGCATATTCCATACTGTAAAAAAGCTTTATGAGTGTATACAAACCTCTCCTCATAGATATTCATAAAGACATTGGCATATGTGGGGGCGACATTTGATCCCATGGCCGTCTCCAGGCACTGAATATAGAATTGGTCCTGAAAAAGGAAGTAGTTACAATAAAGAACCAGCTGTAATAGTTCTAGAATAAATTCACATTGAAATTCAGAAAACCTCCTACTAGAAACAATAGATTGCCCCATAGCACCTAAACCACCAACATGTGTGATAGAGGTGTAGAGGCTTATTACATCTAATGAAAATAGAATCAATTAGTCACTCTGAATATCCATGGATTCTAATTTGACCAGAAAATCTCCAGTGTCCTTAATGTGATGCAGAAACTCTGTGATGTAATGATTGGATTACCTGACACAGCGTGGTAACGCTAACATGGTGGAGCAGTCTTGAGGTTGCGGTAACAATCGGTCGATACACCACTAGCGTGGCAAGTGAAGTGCTGCACAGGCTGGTTTGCATCACAGAGGAAGATACTGCGGAAGGGATCCATATGTGGAAGGTACCCGTAGTGATATTGTTAAAGTGAAGGTAAGCAATGCAGCGGAAAGTCTTGCAAACAGGGGTTCCCCGCAGGGGCGTATTAAGGTATAGGCCAACAAGGCCGGTGCCTAGGGCAGCAGATTTTTAAGGGGCAGCAGAATTTTGAGTCCCTAGGGCCACTCTACTGAACTCAGGGCCGGGTGACTAAATCAACCAATTACTAATGACTTAAATGGCTGGCCCGGCTATTGCTATCCTATGGGATTGTATGTGGGTGCGCATGACATGGTGACAGTGGAGGCAGAGATCACTTGCGCAGCCTGGTCTGAAATGAGAGGGAATGCGGTATTCTTCCTGGCTCCACCGCGTGATTGAGACTCACACACACTACACAGTGCAGTGTGCACTACAACGTGACCACTGTGAAACATCATATGCCTTTCTCCCTTCAATACATCTTCATTAGGCATTAAAATACTTAAACGGATTAGTCACTAAATACTTGTACATTTACTGTTTGTCTATCTGTCATACATGCAAAGAATAAGTATTTATTGCTGAATCTATACAACTATGTGACTTAAAACACAACTAAAAATATGTTGTATGCATTTAATACATTCAGGAAGAAAAAAAAGTATATACTTTATTATGATTGTATCATGTGACTTTATCCCCTAGGATACAATTCCTAAACCTATCATAACTACTGTTGTATTTTTTAAGTACTTTTAAAGGCCAGTTTGTATATTCATTACATATTTATCCAAGCAGATATTTTGCTTAAATAACTGTCAATCACCAAAGAAGATGTTTAAGGTTAAACAATTACCTACTGACAAACTATCATACAGTGAAGGATATTTTTTTTCTGATATAAACACTTTAATCATCTGACTTGCAAAATAATTTCTTTATATATATATATATATATATATATATATATATATATATATATATATATATATATATATATATACAGGGAGTGCAGAATTATTAGGCAAATGAGTATTTTGACCACATCATCCTCTTTATGCATGTTGTCTTACTCCAAGCTGTATAGGCTCGAAAGCCTACTACCAATTAAGCATATTAGGTGATGTGCATCTCTGTAATGAGAAGGGGTGTGGTCTAATGACATCAACACCTTATATCAGGTGTGCATAATTATTAGGCAACTTCCTTTCCTTTGGCAAAATGGGTCAAAAGAAGGACTTGACAGGCTCAGAAAAGTAAAAAATAGTGTGATATCTTGAGGGATGCAGCACTCTTAAAATTGCAAAGCTTCTGAAGCGTGATCATCGAACAATCAAGCGTTTCATTCAAAATAGTCAACAGGGTCGCAAGAAGCGTGTGGAAAAACCAAGGCGCAAAATAACTGCCCATGAACTGAGAAAAGTCAAGCGTGCAGCTGCCAAGATGCCACTTGCCACCAGTTTGGCCATATTTTAGAGCTGCAACATCACTGGAGTGCCCAAAAGCACAAGGTGTGCAATACTCAGAGACATCGCCAAGGTAAGAAAGGCTGAAAGACGACCACCACTGAACAAGACACACAAGCTGAAACGTCAAGACTGGGCCAAGAAATATCTCAAGACTGATTTTTCTAAGGTTTTATGGACTTATGAAATGAGAGTGAGTCTTGATGGGCCAGATGGATGGGCCCGTGGCTGGATTGGTAAAGGGCAGAGAGCTCCAGTCCGACTCAGACGCCAGCAAGGTGGAGGTGGAGTACTGGTTTGGGCTGGTATCATCAAAGATGAGCTTGTGGGGCCTTTTCGGGTTGAGGATGGAGTCAAGCTCAACTCCCAGTCCTACTGCCAGTTTCTGGAAGACACCTTCTTCAAGAAGTGGTACAGGAAAAAGTCTGCATCCTTCAAGAAAAACATGATTTTCATGCAGGACAATGCTCCATCACACGCGTCCAAGTACTCCACAGCGTGGCTGGCAAGAAAGGGTATAAAAGAAGAAAATCTAATGACATGGCCTCCTTTTTCACCTGATCTGAACCCCATTGAGAACCTGTGGTCCATCATCAAATGTGAGATTTACAAGGAGGGAAAACAGTACACCTCTCTGAACAGTGTCTGGGAGGCTGTTGATGCTGCTGCACGCAATGTTGATGGTGAACAGATCAAAACACTGACAGAATCCATGGATGGCAGGCTTTTGAGTGTCCTTGCAAAGAAAGGTGGCTATATTGGTCACTGATTTGTTTTTGTTTTGTTTTTGAATGTCAGAAATGTATATTTGTGAATGTTGAGATGTTATATTGGTTTCACTGGTAAAAATAAATAATTGAAATGGGTATATATTTGTTTTTTGTTAAGTTGCCTAATAATTATGCACAGTAATAGTCACCTGCACACACAGATATCCCCCTAAAATAGCTATAACTAAAAACAAACTAAAAACTACTTCCAAAACTATTCAGCTTTGATATTAATGAGTTTTTTGGATTCATTGAGAACATGGTTGTTGTTCAATAATAAAATTAATCCTCAAAAATACAACTTGCCTAATAATTCTGCACACATAATTCTGCACTCCCTGTATATATATATATATATATATATATAATTATCATGTGTGTGTGTGTGTGTGTGACCAGAGTGAATGCAAGCTCTGGTGAACATCTACTTAAAAAGACATTTTTTTTATTTTTTTACACCCTGCCCCAAAAATATTATGTCTAAAAAAAGGCCTTAAACATAGGGTGGGGTGGGCAGCAGAATTTTGAGTGCCTAGGGCAGCACAAAACCTAAATACGCCCCTGGGTTCCCCATAACAACGTCTAGCTACAAGGAATTTAGCATTAAGTTACAGTATGCAATTGACTCTCTAAGGTATAACTAATTCCGGTACTGGATAAAAATCTGCACCTAGGAGAAAAAAAGGACGGTACTTCTGTTCACTTTTAACCGGAGCGTGTTACTAACACTAAGTGCCCGGATCTACAGGTGGACTTGTTAACAGCCGGCTCATATAAATATGCTAGCATGCTAATATATCTTTGGGAGAAATTTGTTTATTTTCTTTTGTGTACTCAACCATCATCTGTTCTCGGTCATGGCTTTGTATTTTTAATAAATCTGTATATGTTTAAGCACACTCGATAAGGGTATCACTGTTGCATTTATAGTGTGGTATAAATATCCGGTGCGGCCCAGGTTCTGCTTTGGTTCATTTTATTTTTATGAGCTCTGTCTATTAAGTAGTATATATTCATTTTTAGGACTGTCAGCACGGATATAGGTGCCTGTTACTTAGCATACCGAGTGCCCCCTAGCCCAAGTAATTTTATATATATATATATATATATATATATATATATATATATATATATATATATATATATAAATATCTATTTTAAAATACATAGAACATATTCTTCTATGTGAAGACCATTGGAATGTGAAATATTTACAGTGAATATATAGTTAAACACTTAATATTGCATAAATACGATTTTACATGTTTTCATCTACTTGACTGCAAAGGGCTCGAATGGACTTATATATATGTGTTTATATGTGTTAATATGTCTGTAAATACATAAATACACATATAAATACATATGTACACACATATAAATATTTAGACATGTAATCGGCTAAATTACAAGTTTTGTTGGTAAAAACTTGCGTTGCTAACGAGCCTTTTTTTTCCAGCGCTCACTTTAAACAACGCTGGTATTACAAGTGTTCTGAATGGCTGCGTTAGCCTCAGAAAAGTGAGCGTTGAGCAAATCTAGCGCCACTTCTCACTGTAATACCAGCGTTGTTTACAGTAGTGGTAAGCTGGCTAAAACGTGCTCTTGCACGATTTCCCCATAGGAAACAATGGGGCTGAGACGGCTGAAAAAAAGTCTAACACCTGCAAAAAAGCAGCGTTCAGCTCCTAACGCAGCCCCATTGTTTCCTATGGGAAAATACATTCTAAGTCTACACCTAACACCCTAACATGAACCCCGAGTCTAAACACCTCTAATCTTACACTTATTAACCCTCTAATTTGCCGCCCCCAACATCCTCGCCACTTGCATTATATTATTAACCCCTAATCTGCCGCTCTGGACACTGCCGCCACCTACATTATACCTATGAACCCCTAATCTGCTGCCCCTAACATCGCCGCCACCTATCTACAATTATTAGGAGACATGCGCGAAACATGTCAGTTAGTTTAAGCTGCCCTTGCTAAACTACTCCACAGATGAATAAAATCTATTGCACTGGCTATTCATCCGGATTCGTCCTCTTCTTTCTCATGTCTACAATTATTAACCCCTAATTTGCCGACCTGACATCGCGGCCACTATAATAAATGTATTAACTCCTAAACTGCCGCACTCCCACCTGGCAAACACTAGTTATATTTTATTAACCCCTAATCTGCCCCCCCCCCCAACGTCACCGACACCTACCTACAATTATTAACCCCTAATCTTCCGACCTCAACGTCGCTGCTATTATAATAAAGTTATTAACCCCTAAACCTAAGTCTAACCCTAACCCTAACCCTAACACCCCCCTAACTTAAATCTATTTTTAATAAATCTAAATAAAAATACTATAATTAAATAAATTATTCCTATTTAAAACTAAATACTTACCTATAAAATAAACCCTAATATAGCTACAATATAACTAATAGTTACATTGTAGCTATTTTAGGATTTATTTTTATTTTACAGGCAACTTTGTATTTATTTCAACTAGGTACAATAGCTATTAAATAGTTATTAACTATTTAATAACTACCTAGCTAAAATAAATACAAATATACCTGTAAAATAAACACTAACCTAAGTTACAATTACACCTAACACTACTCTATAATTAAATTAATTACCTAAACTACCTACAACACAATTAAATAAAATAAACTAAATTATGAAAAAAAACACTAAATTACATAAAAATAAACACTAAATTGTAAAAAAGAAATTACAATATTTTAAACTAATTACACCTAATCTAATCCCCCTAATATAATAAAAAAGCCCCCAAAAATAATAAAATTCCCTACCCTACACTAAATTACAAATAGCCCTTAAAAGGGCCTTTTGCTGGGCATTGCCCCAAAGTAATCAGCTCTTTTACCTGTAAAATAAAATACAATACCCCCCCAACATTAAAACCCACCACCCACATACCCCTACTCTAAAACCCACCCAATCCCCCCTTAAAAAAACCTAACACTAAACCCCTGAAGATCACCCTACCTTGAGCCGTCTTCACCCAGCCGGGCCAAACTCTTCATCCAATCCGGCAAGAAGAGGTCCTCCAGAGGGTCCAAAGTCTTCATCCTATCCGGGCAGAAGAGGACATCCAGACCGGAAGAAATCTTCATCCAAGCGGCATCTTCTTTCTTCATCCTTCCTGAGCGGAGCGGCACCATCTTGAAGACCTCCAACGCGGAACATCCTCCTTGACTGACGACTAGACGACAAATGACGGTTCCTTTAAATGACATCATCCAAGATGGTGTCCCTCGAATTCCGATTGGCTGATAGGATTCTGTCAGCCAATCGGAATTAAGGTAGGAAAAATCCGATTGGCTGATTCAATCAGCTAATCGGATTGAAGTTCAATCCGATTGGCTGATCCAATCAGCCAATCGGATTGACCTCACATTCTATTGGCTGTTCCAATCAGCCAATAGAATGCAAGGTCAATCCGATTGGCTAATTGGATCAGCCAATCGGATTTTTCCTACCTTAATTCCAATTGGCTGATAGAATCCTATCAGCCAATCGGAATTCGAGGGATGCTATCTTGGATGACGTCATTTAAAGTAACCGTCAATCGTCGTCTAGTCATCGGTCAAGGAGGATGTTCCGCGTCGGAGGTCTTCAAGATGGTGCCGCTCCGCTCGGTAAGGATGAAGAAAGAAGATGCCGCTTGGATGAAGATTTCTTCCGGTCTGGATGTCCTCTTCTGCCCGGCTGGGATGAAGACTTCGGACCCTCTGGAGGATCTCTTGTTGACGGATTGGATGAAGAGTTTGGCCCGGCTGCGTGAAGACGGCTCATGGTAGGGTGATCTTTAGTTTAAAATATTGTAATTTCTTTTTTACAATTTAGTGTTTATTTTTATGTAATTTAGTGTTTTTTTCATAATTTAGTTTATTTAATTTAATTGTGTTGTAGGTAGTTTAGGTAATTAATTTAATTATAGAGTAGTGTTAGGTGTAATTGTAACTTAGGTTAGGGTTTATTTTACAGGTATATTTGTATTTATTTTAGCTAGGTAGTTATTAAATAGTTAATAACTATTTAATAGCTATTGTACCTAGTTAAAATAAATACAAAGTTGCCTGTAAAATAAAAATAAATCCTAAAATAGCTACAATGTAACTATTAGTTATATTGTAGCTATATTATGGTTTATTTTATAGGTAAGTATTTAGTTTTAAATAGGAATAATTTATTTAATTATAGTAATTTTATTTAGATTTATTAAAAATAGATTTAAGTTAGGGGGGGTGTTAGGGTTAGACTTAGGTTTAGGGGTTAATAACTTTATTATAGTAGCGGCGACGTTGCGGTCGGAAGATTAGGGGTTAATAATTGTAGGTAGGTGTCGGCGATGTTGGGGGGGCAGATTAGGGGTTAATAAAATTTAACTAGTGTTTGCGAGGCGGGAGTGCGGCGGTTTAGGGGTTAATACATTTATTATAGTGGCGGCGATGTCCGGTCGGCAGATTAGGCGTTAATAATTGTAGGTAGGTGGCGGCGGCGACGTTGGGGGCGGCAGATTAGGGGTTAATAAATATAATGTAGGTGTCGGCGATGTTAGGGGCAGCAGATTAGGGGTTCATATGTATAATGTAGGTGACGGCGATGTCCAGTCGGCAGATTAGGGGTTAAATAATTTTATTATAGTGTTTGCGATGTGGGGGGGGGGCTCGGTTTAGTGGTTAATAGGTAGTTTATAGGTGTTAGTGTACTTTGTAGCACTTTAGTTAAGAGCTTTATGTTCCGGCGTTAGCCCATAAAACGCTTAACTACTGACTTTTATATGCGGTCGGAGTCTTGGAGGTAGAGGCTGTACCGCTCACTTCTTCCAAGACTTGTAATACCAGCGTTAGCCAAATCCCATTAAAAAGATAGGATACGCAATTGACGTAAGGGGATTTGCAGTATGGAAAAGTCGCGGAAGAAAAGTGAGCGGTACACCTGTACCTGCCAGACTTGTAATACCAGCAGGCGTTAAAAAGCAGCGTTAGGACCCCTTAACGCTGCTTTTTAAGGCTCACGCCAAACTCGTAATCTAGCCGTATGTTTCTCTATAACACCTGAATCCTTATATGTTTTAGCCCTAATAACTTTTTTTAAAACTTTCTTTTATTAGATGGTATTATTATGAGTGTAGCTGTACTTTTTAATGCATTTTTATGTATTTTGTGCAACTTTTTATTCAAGTTTAATATTAATAGTAATAACCAGAGCACTGAAGTCACGCTAAACCGATGGGCATTAAATTCAATTGTGCTTGAGCAGAAATTTGAGTGTCTAGGGCAGCACAAAATCTAAATACACCCATATTGTCTTCCCTGCATCTACCCATATAGGGCTAGATTACAAGTGGCGTGCTAATGTTAGGGACGCAATAAGCAATATCGCAACCACGTTGTTCATAAATTTTTCTTTTTATTAAAAATGCTCAGAGCCTCAGCTTTACTAAGCCCCTTAATATACTTGAAAAATTACTATCAAACCACCTTTTTCGCTTCTCCCCTCTAAGATATACATATTTAGATCATAGAGTCTCTTTGTACGTTTTATATTTTAGATTGTGTACCATTTTAGTAGTCCTCCTTTGTACAGATTCCAGTTTGTTTATATCCTTCTGGAGGTATGGCCTCCAGAAATGCGCACCATTTTGCCCTTACTAGTGATCTGTAGAGTGGCATAACCTTACTATTTCTGCTGGTAATACCTCTATCTAAATAAAAAGAGAGAAGCGCTCAACCTGGAAATAAACAATATCATAATAGCTTGTTCTATGGCTAGTTACCACCCTAGAAGCAGTCTCTTTTGGCTCAATATGTGCCTTTCACAGAGAAGAACTTTCCTGTAGCATATCAGTCTGCTCCTGACTTCACAGTACAATTCAGCACCAAAATACCAGGCAATCCCTCTCTGAACGAAAGAAACAGCCAAACCCCAGATGTACGTTTTGGCCTATTGTGGGCCTCATTAGTGAGGTGTAGCCATATCCCTCTAGACACACTGAACAATGGGTCCACGTCTGGATTCCCGCATCACACTTAGGGAGACTTCCCTAATTGTCATAATTTGCATAAATAAAAAGAGAGAAGCGCTCAACCTGGGAACGAATAATAGCATAATAGCTTGTTCTATGGCTAGTTACCACCCTAGAAGCAGACTCTTTTTGCTCAATATGTGCCTTTCACAGAGAAGAACTTTCCTGTAGCATATCAGTCTGATCCTGACTGCACAGTACAGTCCAGCACCGAAATACCAGGCAATCCCTCTCTGAACGAGAGAAACAGCAAAACCCCAGACGTACGTTTTGGCCTATTGTGGGTCTCGTCAGTTAGGTGCAGCCATATCCCTCAAGGCACACTGAGCAACGGGTCCACGTCTGGTTTTGCTGTTTCGTTCAGAGAGGGATTGCCTGGTATTTCGGTGCTGGGCTGTACTGTGAAGTCAGGATCAGACTGATATGCTTCAGGAAAGTTCTTCTCTGTGAAAGGCACATGTTTAACAAAAAGAGGCTGCTTCTTGGGTGGTAACTAGCCATAGAACAAGGTATTATGCTATTGTTCGTTCCCAGGTTGAGCCCTTCTCTCGTTTTATTTAATACCTCTATCTATACAATCAAGCTATCTACTGGCCTTACTTGCTCAATACTACATTGTTGATTAAACTTTAAATAATTTGAGATATAGTTCCGTTACTCATTTGTTACACTCAGCAGAGTGTCATTCAGTCTGTAATTAATGTTTGGAGTTTAATTTTCTAAATGCATAATTTTGTACTTTGCAGTGTTAAAAACTTTAGATCCCAGTCATTTATCCAATCCTCCAATTTTGTGTAAATATGTATGTAAATGCACCTCTCATTTGGTCCATCCCTCAGAACATCTACACTATTACAAATGTTTATATCATCTGCAAACAGACATATTTTCCCCTGTAGCCCTTTGCTGATATCACTGATAAATATGTTAAATAAAACAGGCCTCAGTACTGACCCCGAAGGAACAGCACTAGTGACTGCCCCCTCTGCTGAATGTACTACATTTATTAGGACACTCTGTTTTCTATTCTTAAGCCAATATTCTACCCAATTCACAATTTTGATTCTAGACAAAGGAGATAAAGTTTGTGAATTAGTTTGTTTTGTGGGATGGTGTCAAATGCTTTGCTGAAAACTAGATATGCTACACGAACTGCTCCAGCCTGTTACATAATGAAAGATGTCAATTAGATTAGTCTGACACAATCTCCCTGGAGTAAAACCATGCTGATTTTAGTCCTCTAAATTGTTTGTCGTTATGTATGTCCTAATTCTTTCTTTTAAGAGAGTTTCCATTAATTTACTTACTACTGAAGTTAAACTGATGGTCATTAGTTACCAGATTTTTCCCTACTGCCCTTTTTATGAAGCGGTACTACATTCACTATTTTCCAGTCATCTGGAGCAACTCCTGTCAATAGCAACTGATTAAACAGATTGGTTATTGGAGCAGCTAGCACAGATTCTTTAAAATCCTTGGATGAATATAATCAGGACCCATTGATTTATTTTACATTTATTTTTGATAATGCCAATAAAATCTCATCCTCTGTCAAAAATATTAGAGCTAAGCCCATTTCCATTTTTTGTAGCATCCCTTAATGTAGACATTCTATCTTCACAATCTTTTGTGAAGAGAGAAGAGAAGTAATCATTGAGACAGTCTGCAATTTGCTTATCTCCTTCTACTATTCTACCATCAACTGTTTTCATTTTTACTATTCCAACTTTAGTGTTTCGCCTTTCGCTGATATATCTAAAGAAGGTTTTGTCTCCGTGTTCTACTGACTATGCTATTTTCTCTTCCACATGAACTTTAGGTTTCCTAATTAACTGCTTAGCATTTTTTTGTTGGAGTCTCTATATTTGCATATCATCATCTGACTGTGTGTGTCTGTAATTTTTATAAGCTATCTTATAGTATAGTTTTTACAGCATGTGCTACTTCTTTGGAAAACCATACTGGTTTCCTCTCTCCTTTACTTATACAGATATGCCTAAAAAAGGTTTGAGCTTGCATTCTATTGACTGATTGGAACAGGGTTTTATATAACTTTCTTTTCCCCGTAGACATCAATCTGGTTGCGTTACGGCGATAGCCATTTTTTCTGACACTTTCTCCCCATTTATATCTATGGGGGAAAGATTGCACGAGCATGTAAAGTCAGGCCTTGGGTTTTGTGCGGTATGTAGCTCAACGCACCATACCGCACAGCAAAAGAAGGTTTTGGCTTAACTTGCAATAGCAGCACTATGGAAAGTGCAATAACACAAATTTTATTTATGTACCCGGTTTAGCGCACAACTTGTAATATTGGTGAAAGTCAGTAGGTAAGTCCCCAGAGGCTTCCTTACAGTTACAATTTGTATTAATCTTGTTAACATTATTTTATATGCTTCTGCTATTTATGTGCTATGCACATTTCACACCAAGGCCAAATCATCCATATTTGCTTTTGTGTATCTTTTTATTTTCTTTCAGTTTCTATATCCTTTTTCCTTGTAAACTTGCTTTTATCATTTAAAGAATAGAGTTAAAAAGTAATAAGTGAAAACATGCTTTCAATAGAAATAGTCTTTATTCTTGTTCTGAATCAGTGTCAGCACATTTGCTTTCTATACAATAGTATCTCAACCTTACCTTCCTTATAAAAAGTGTCAATGAATACAAATCATTGTAACCTGAACTTGAGTACAATTAGATCACATTTCCTGCTATCAATCTGAAAATGTCTGATAAAGGCTTTGAAACAATAAACCACGTGACCTGCTCTAATAAATGTTGAAAAAAAGCATTGAACATTTCTAATAATTGATTATAATTTGGGATCATAAATTATTTTACTGTTACTGCTGCATGATACAAAGGGGTGCAGGAAGCTATTTGCAGCTTAATCTAAATCAAGACATTAAGATGACTAAAGTGTAGACTGTCCCTTTAAGCCTCATTATTTTCAATAGAACTATGACTATCAAATACTCGTTCACTGCTTGACGCATAGAATGAACTCCACTGTGAAGGACACTGGCATCACAAAAATGCATTCAAAAGCTTACAAAACACATTTTACAAAACACCATCTATAAAACAGTCCACTCTAACATATACAAAAAAAGAAAACTTAAAAACTGTTAAAGAGAAATAAAATTAAATTAAAAGAGTGGGGCATAAAACATAGAGGAAGGGACAACAGCACTGAGACTTTAGTTTAGAATTCTTCTATAGGTTGCAGGATGATTAGAGGTGGATTACTATGTGTTGTTGTTTTTTTTTTTTATATAAAAAAGCAAATATGCTGCAGCTATGTACCAAATGTGAAATATAAGGAATCCAATCTAAGTGAAGTTTTTATCTTTACGTATTTCAGATATAACATTTCTATACATGATTTTTTTCAGTAGTTTACCAGTTAACCATTGCATTACACACACACTCATACATATATATATATATACACACACACACATATAAATATATATAAGTGTATACTCACACACACACATACAAATATATATATAGATATATGTGTATACTCACACACACACACACACACATATATATATACATTTATATATATACTGTATGTGTGTGTGTTTATGTTTACATATATATTTACATATATGTGTGTAGACATACATATATGTTTATATGTGTGTGTATGAGTATACACATATATATATTTATATGTGTGTGTGTGTGTATATATATATATATATATATATATATACATACATATGTGTGTGTATACACACACACATATATATATATGTATATTCACACACATATATACACACAAATAAATAAATATATATATATATATATATATATATATACTGTGTATGTATATATATATATATATATATATATATATATATACTGTATGAGTATACTTACACATGTATATATACACAAACACACACATATATATATATATATATACATACATACAATGAAATTATTATATATATATATATATATATATATACACACACACACATATATATATATATATATATATATATATATATATACGCAGACACACACCTATATATATATATATATAAAATTCATTAAAATTATGGGGGGAGATAAAAAACTGAAATTAAGATCCTCCATGTCTCAAAATTAAATCAATGTAAATATTTGCATAGGAAATTTTTTCCCCAGAAATTCTTAATATACAATGTTTCCAATGCACAAGAGAATTGTGGGTAAGATATGCAAATTAGATATGCAAATTCTCAGTTTTTTGCTTCAAAAATACTGTTTTGACACAGCGATCCTTTTAAACAGGATTATGACAGCAAACCAGAAATCACTCACTAGACAAGCCTGTATCGTTCTTTTTGGAACTTATCAGTAGGAGATAGATTTCTGGTTGCTGCATTGGAAAAGCTATTTTCATGGTTAAACCAAAATTCATTAAAAATATGGGGGGAGATAAAAAACTGAAATTAAAATCCTCCATGTCTCAAAATTAAATCAATGTAAATATTTGCATAGGAAATTAGTACATCTAGGCAAGTATCCCCGCTTGCTTTTCCCCAGAAATTCTTAATATACAATGTTTCCAATGCACAAGAGAATTGTGGGTAAGATATGCAAATTCTCCATTTTTTTTGCTTCAAAAATACTGTTTGGACACAGCGATCCTTTTAAACAGGATTATGACAGCAAACCAGAAATCACTCACTAGACAAGCCTGTTTCATTCTTTTTGGAACTCATCAATAGGAGATAGATTTCTGGCTGCTGCATTGGAAAAGCTATTTTCATGGTTAACCAAAATTCATTAAAATTATGGGGGGAGATAAAAAACTAAAATTAAAATCCTCCATGTCTCAAAAATCAATGTAAATATTTGCATAGGAAATTAGTACATCTAGGCAAGTATCCCCGCTTGCTTTTCCCCAGAAATTCTTAATATACAATGTTTCCAATGCACAAGAGAATTGTGGGTAAGATATGCAAATTAGATATGCAAATTCTCATTTTTTTTGCTTCAAAAATACTGTTTTGACACAGCGATCCTTTTAAACAGGATTATGACAGCAAACCAGAAATCACTCACTAGACAAGCCTGTTTCGTTCTTTTTTGAACTCATCGGTAGGAGATAGATTTCTGGTTGCTGCATTGGAAAAGCTATTTTCATGGTTAAACCAAAATTCATTAAAATTATGGGGAGAGATAAAAAACTGAAATTAAAATCCTCCATGTCTCAAGATTAAATCAATGTAATTATTTGCATAGGAAATTAGTACATCGAGACAAGTATCCCCGCTTGCTTTTCCCCAGAAATTCTTAATATACAATGTTTCCAATGCTCAAGAGAATTGTGGGTAAGATATGCAAATTAGATATGCAAATTCTCAGTTTTTTTGCTTCAAAAATACTGTTTTGACACAGCGATCCTTTTAAACAGGATTATGACAGCAAACCAGAAATCACTCACTAGACAAGCCTGTATCGTTCTTTTTGGAACTTATCAGTAGGAGATAGATTTCTGGTTGCTGCATTGGAAAAGCTATTTTCATGGTTAAACCAAAATTCATTAAAATTATGGGGGGAGATAAAAAACTGAAATTAAAATCCTCCATGTCTCAAAATTAAATTAATGTAAATATTTGCATAGGAAATTAGTACATCTAGGCAAGTATCCCCGCTTGCTTTTCCCCAGAAATTCTTAATATACAATGTTTCCAATGCACAAGAGAATTGTGGGTAAGATATGCAAATTAGATATGCAAATTCTCCATTTTTGTGCTTCAAAAATACTGTTTGGACACAGCGATCCTTTTAAACAGGATTATGACAGCAAACCAGAAATCACTCACTAGACAAGTCTGTTTTGTTCTTTTTGGAACTCATCAATAGGAGATAGATTTCTGGCTGCTGCATTGGAAAAGCTATTTTCATGGTTAACCAAAATTCATTAAAATTATGGGGGGAGATAAAAAACTAAAATTAAAATCCTCCATGTCTCAAAAATCAATGTAAATATTTGCATAGGAAATTAGTACATCTAGGCAAGTATCCCCGCTTGCTTTTCCCCAGAAATTCTTAATATACAATGTTTCCAATGCACAAGAGAATTGTGGGTAAGATATGCAAATTAGATATGCAAATTCTCATTTTTTTTGCTTCAAAAATACTGTTTTGACACAGCGATCCTTTTAAACAGGATTATGACAGCAAACCAGAAATCACTCACTAGACAAGCCTGTATCGTTCTTTTTGGAACTTATCAGTAGGAGATAGATTTCTGGTTGCTGCATTGGAAAAGCTATTTTCATGGTTAAACCAAAATTTATTAAAATTATGGGGGGAGATAAAAAACTGAAATTAAAATCCTCCATGTCTCAAAATTAAATCAATGTAAATATTTGCATAGGAAATTAGTACATCTAGGCAAGTATCCCCGCTTGCTTTTCCCCAGAAATTCTTAATATACAATGTTTCCAATGCACAAGAGAATTGTGGGTAAGATATGCAAATTAGATATGCAAATTCTCCATTTTTTTTGCTTCAAAAATACTGTTTGGACACAGCGATCCTTTTAAACAGGATTATGACAGCAAACCAGAAATCACTTACTAGACAAGCCTGTTTCGTTCTTTTTGGAACTCATCAATAGGAGATAGATTTCTGGCTGCTGCATTGGAAAAGCTATTTTCATGGTTAACCAAAATTCATTAAAATTATGGGGGGAGATAAAAAACTAAAATTAAAATCCTCCATGTCTCAAAAATCAATGTAAATATTTGCATAGGAAATTAGTACATCTAGGCAAGTATCCCTGCTTGCTTTTCCCCAGAAATTCTTAATATACAATGTTTCCAATGCACAAGAGAATTGTGGGTAAGATATGCAAATTAGATATGCAAATTATCCATTTTTTTGCTTCAAAAATACTGTTTGGACACAGCGATCCTTTTAAACAGGATTATGACAGCAAACCAGAAATCACTCACTAGACAAGCCTGTTTCGTTCTTTTTGGAACTCATCAGTAGGAGATAGATTTCTGGTTGCTGCATTGGAAAAGCTATTTTCATGGTTAAACCAAAATTCATTAAAATTATGGGGGGAGATAAAAAACTGAAATTAAAATCCTCCATGTCTCAAAATTAAATCAATGTAAATATTTGCATAGGAAATTAGTACATCTAGGCAAGTATCCCCGCTTGCTTTTCCCCAGAAATTCTTAATTTACAATGTTTCCAATGCACAAGAGAATTGTGGGTAAGATATGCAAATTAGATATGCAAATTCTCATTTTTTTTGCTTCAAAAATACTGTTTTGACACAGCGATCCTTTTAAACAGGATTATGACAGCAAACCAGAAATCACACACTAGACAAGCCTGTTTCGTTCTTTTTGGAACTCATCAGTAGGAAATAGATTTCTGGTTGCTGCATTGGAAAAGCTATTTTCATGGTTAAACCAAAATTCATTAAAATTATGGGGGGAGATAAAAAACTGAAATTAAAATCCTCCATGTCTCAAAATTAAATCAATGTAAATATTTGCATAGGAAATTAGTACATCTAGGCAAGTATCCCCGCTTGCTTTTCCCCAGAAATTCTTAATATACAATGTTTCCAATGCACAAGAGAATTGTGGGTAAGATATGCAAATTAGATATGCAAATTCTCCATTTTTTTGCTTCAAAAATACTGTTTGGACACAGCGATCCTTTTAAACAGGATTATGACAGCAAACCAGAAATCACTCACTAGACAAGTCTGTTTTGTTCTTTTTGGAACTCATCAATAGGAGATAGATTTCTGGCTGCTGCATTGGAAAAGCTATTTTCATGGTTAACCAAAATTCATTAAAATTATGGGGGGAGATAAAAAACTAAAATTAAAATCCTCCATGTCTCAAAAATCAATGTAAATATTTGCATAGGAAATTAGTACATCTAGGCAAGTATCCCCGCTTGCTTTTCCCCAGAAATTCTTAATATACAATGTTTCCAATGCACAAGAGAATTGTGGGTAAGATATGCAAATTAGATATGCAAATTCTCATTTTTTTTTGCTTCAAAAATACTGTTTTGACACAGCGATCCTTTTAAACAGGATTATGACAGCAAACCAGAAATCACTCACTAGACAAGCCTGTATCGTTCTTTTCGGAACTTATCAGTAGGAGATAGATTTCTGGTTGCTGCATTGGAAAAGCTATTTTCATGGTTAAACCAAAATTCATTAAAATTATGGGGGGAGATAAAAAACTGAAATTAAAATCCTCCATGTCTCAAAATTAAATCAATGTAAATATTTGCATAGGAAATTAGTACATCTAGGCAAGTATCCCAGCTTGCTTTTCCCCAGAAATTCTTAATATACAATGTTTCCAATGCACAAGAGAATTGTGGGTAAGATATGCAAATTAGATATGCAAATTCTCCATTTTTTTTGCTTCAAAAATACTGTTTGGACACAGCGATCCTTTTAAACAGGATTATGACAGCAAACCAGAAATCACTTACTAGACAAGCCTGTTTCGTTCTTTTTGGAACTCATCAATAGGAGATAGATTTCTGGCTGCTGCATTGGAAAAGCTATTTTCATGGTTAACCAAAATTCATTAAAATTATGGGGGGAGATAAAAAACTAAAATTAAAATCCTCCATGTCTCAAAAATCAATGTAAATATTTGCATAGGAAATTAGTACATCTAGGCAAGTATCCCCGCTTGCTTTTCCCCAGAAATTCTTAATATACAATGTTTCCAATGCACAAGAGAATTGTGGGTAAGATATGCAAATTAGATATGCAAATTCTCAGTTTTTTTGCTTCAAAAATACTGTTTTGACACAGGGATCCTTTTAAACAGGATTATGACAGTAAACCAGAAATCACTCACTAGACAAGCCTGTTTCGTTCTTTTTGGAACTTATCAGTAGGAGATAGATTTCTGGTTGCTGCATTGGAAAAGCTATTTTCATGGTTAAACCAAAATTCATTAAAATTATGGGGGGAGATAAAAAACTGAAATTAAAATCCTCCATGTCTCAAAATTAAATCAATGTAAATATTTGCATAGGAAATTAGTACATCTAGGCAAGTATCCCCGCTTGCTTTTCTCCAGAAATTCTTAATTTACAATGTTTCCAATGCACAAGAGAATTGTGGGTAAGATATGCAAATTAGATATGCAAATTCTCATTTTTTTTGCTTCAAAAATACTGTTTTGACACAGCGATCCTTTTAAACAGGATTATGACAGCAAACCAGAAATCACACACTAGACAAGCCTGTTTCGTTCTTTTTGGAACTCATCAGTAGGAAATAGATTTCTGGTTGCTGCATTGGAAAAGCTATTTTCATGGTTAAACCAAAATTCATTAAAATTATGGGGGGAGATAAAAAAACTGAAATTAAAATCCTCCATGTCTCAAAATTAAATCAATGTTTGCTGTCATAATCCTGTTTAAAAGGATTGCTGTGTCAAAACAGTATTTTGAAGCAAAAAAACTGAGAATTTGCATATCTAATTTGCATATCTTACCCACAATTCTCTTGTGCATTGGAAACATTGTATATTAAGAATTTCTGGGGAAAAGCAAGCAGGGATACTTGCCTAGATGTACTAATTTCCTTTGCAAATAATTACATTGATTTATATATATATATATATATATATATATATATATATATATATATATATATATACATACAATGCTATTTTGTTCAAAATTTCTAGTGAAATCTAGTGATATTAATACCATGGGTACGCCGTGAGCATCTGAACACTAGTATTACAAGTAGCAAGTAAACTGTGCTTCCTTTTGAAAAGTTACCATAAACCTACTATTTTCACCTTAAACAAATGCATGTCAATAAATCAATGGCCCTTTAGCAGGTCTATTCATTACATAAGGACTGAATAGCCTAGTTACCTAGTTACCTAGGATTACCAGTGAAATAACTGACACATACCTTAAAACTTTAATTACTCCCTCTTTCAACTCTTTTAAATAACTGACACCACAACAGAGATGAAGAAAAGACCAACAGGTCACATTTATTAAAAATAAATTATAATCAAATATTGTCACCCTCTGGAGTTTAACTTTTAACCGACTGGCATATTTAAATATATGCATGGCAAAAATGAGTCCCTTACAGTACTCCTACATTAAGAGGTAATAGCCTAGATTTCATATTGGACATGGCGGAGCCCCCCGGAGGACTCTGCACCATCAAATAGCAAGGTAAGGGGGTAAAAGGAGTTCTCCTGGTTTGCCTACATGCAAGGAAAGGCACCCTAGGCCCGCACATAGTGTCGTCGCCAATCCTACCAGTCTGACCATCACTCAACCACAAAACAGCAAGGCCACTACCTCTCCCCACTAAAGGCTGGATCGACTAACCCTAACCCAGCCATGCCAACTACAGCAACGTTAGGAAGCCGTCAACTAATTCCACTCGCTTTCCAATCTCATGGTAGGGAGGGTGAGCAACTCAGGCTTCTATCTGTATGCACCAGATCAAAGAGGCAGAAACGTCCAGAACCATTGCTCTGAAACCACTGGTAATGGTTAACCATAAACTTATAATATAAGTGCTGGTTTGACCCTTGCACATGTCATTAACCATATAGTTATGGTATTTATCATTTACTTGTGCCAGTAAACCAGAAATACATCAGAGCGCCAACTAATGAAGGCTGGGTCTAAATCAAATTATATATAAAACTCTGCAAATAGTCGTTAAAAAATTACAATTTATTCGGATAAAACAGCAAATTCAATACTTCATACGATACAAAAAGTTTGTTACATTATAAAAACTCATGGATCCATGTATTAACAATAGATAATTAAAACAACAGATAATTAAAACATCAGACAGAATATAATAGGCTTTGTACTTGATGGTGTGAATCACGTTAGAATTGACGATACGTATACTAAAAGAGTCAGTTCATATAACAACAAAGGTGGGTATCAATTTTTATCACCAGATGCAATTGTAACCATTACTTATTGAGGGCTGAGATATAAAATATTTAACCTAAATGAACAAGGTGGCTGGTTTGGAACAGGGGAATGGGTTAAAAAGAATATGTGTGTGGTATATGGTCAGCTCAAACTGTGTGATACTGATGCGAGGAAAAAATGGAAATGGGTGAATCGGGTTCTGATATCTCAGTGTTTAAATAAATGAACCGGTACTCATAACTGGGGATGTGTGCAATACAGATTGAAAATTATCCGTGAAAGTGTGTGATAGGGAATATACCTCTAAAAACTTAGTCTGGGAAGGTTGAACCTAAATGAATCCGATCAGAAAAACATGGAACAAATTTGTAGCAAGATAGATGACTAAAGTGAATTAGATCTACAATACAGTGGCAAAACCTCCAAAAAAAATAGTATAAGCAATATGTAAAAAAATATAACAATTGAAAATCTTGAAATCGTATGTGAAATATAAAAATTGTAAAACATGTAAAAATGTGCAGCTGCATAAAAAACGCTGCAGAAGGTGCAGATAAATAATCTCCAAACAGTGTCAATTTGTTGAAGTCCGAAAAAAGGGGAACGGGTGGTGCGGGATATTCAAAATCACACCAGTATAGAAATGCAAAACAGTATTTCCTAACACAATTTTCCAAAAAGATGCTGAAGAGCAAAAAAGTGAGTTTCACAGATAAAGATAATTTAAAAACAGATGCAAAAAGTATATATGTTCCAAAAAGTGCAAATATTCCCAAAGTTTGTAATATGTGTCACAAATCGGTACCCATATTTTATGTGTCGATATTTTCTTAAGCGAGGATAGTGTTTGTGGTTTTTCAGCGTAGATTCAGAAATGATTCGGAAATTATTCCTTCTGCCAAAAGAAATAAACAATAGTGTAGATTGTTTTTTTAAAAGGTCAGTGTATGACCGAAACGCGTTGACTGGTAAGGAGCTTTTTGAAAACACTATCCTCGCTTAAGAAAATATCGACATATAAAATATGGGAACCGATTTGTGACACATATTACAAACATTGGGAATATTTGCACTTTTTGGAACATATATTCTTTTTGTATCTGTTTTTAAATCATCTTTATCTGTGAACCTCACTTTTTTGCTCTTCAGCATATTTTTGGAAAATTGTGTAAGGAAAGACTGTTTTGCATTTCTATACTGCTGTGATTTTGAATATCCCGCACCACTCATTCCCCTTTTTTCGGACTTCAACAAATTGACACTGTTTGGAGATTATTTATTTGCACCTTCTGCAGCGTTTTTTCCGCAGCTGCACATTTTTACATTTTTTACAATTTTTATATTTCACACACGATTTCAAGATTTTCAATTGTTATGTTTTTTTTTTACATATTGCTTATACTATTTTTTTGGAGGTTTTGCCACTGTATTGTAGATTTAATTCACTTTAGTCATCCATCTTGCTACAAATTTGTTCCATGTTATTCTGATCGGATTCATTTAGGTTCAACCTTCCCAGCCTAAGTTTTTAGAGGTATATTCCCTATCACACACTTTCACAGATAATTTTCAATCTGCATTGTATACATCCCCGGTTATGAGTACCGGTTCATTTATTTAAACACTGAGATATCAGAACCTGATTCACCCATTTCTATTTTTTCCTCGCATCAGTATCTGTCATAATTGGAGCCTGTCTCTTTAAGGGGAGGTACACATTTTTACTTACTTGGCCATAAAGGAGCTGGTAACATTCAATACCTTGCTTGGTATTGAAGTTACATGCTTCCTTTCTTAGCCGATTCCGGACTTCCTACGAGGATCCATCCTGTTTGCCTACCTGTCAGCATACGCTGATCAACTTACGCCATCTGTGTGATGTCACCCGCACTTCCGGTTTCACGATCAGAACGCTGTGTCTTCTCTGTATTCAGTGCTGCAGCTCTGAGTGCTGTTCTCCCATCTCCCTGCTGTCTGCCTTACAAACCACTGAACTACGACTGAAATAGATTTATTTTGCCCTACGGAGGTGAGTCGTATCTGGATTTTGTATCATCTATAATTAATTACCTATAACTAAACATATACCTATTTTTTGTATCAAAGCTTATTACATATTTTTTGCATGCATGTTACCTTTATCTGCAGTTTGTAATTAGATCTTTAACTGCTTCATTACAATTACTTATTTGGTGAGAACCACAATCACACTCAGCTTTATTGTTCATGACAGCATGAGATCTTACACTAAATCCCACTCACCCAGATTATATGTGGGTTTTTATAGCTAAAACCTCACTATAATCTACATGAGACACACTCTAATTTTATGGTCTGCTAAAATATTTGATACTCATATCTAAGCTTCTAATTTTAAGTTAGTGTGTGTTACAGAATACCAAGCTTTTTGAGAATGTTGAACCCTGCTGACCTACAGGCTCATGTCATGGAACTCTCCCATAAAGTAGATCTGTTAACCCAGGGTCTCAGAGAACTCCACTCAGAAAATCTAACATTAAAAAGTATTATAAAAGAAGGATTTAGCACTCCTCCTGTTCCTACTGAACCACCTATTAGCCCCACTGAACATTTCTCAGGTGATAGAAAGACATTCAGACAGTTCTACAATGCATGCAGAATGTTTATTACTCTTAAACCTAAAACATTTCCCACCGAAAGAATTAAGATTCTAACAATCATATCTTATTTAAGAGGAGAACCCCGTGCATGGGCGGACTCCCTCTATGAATCAAATGACAATATACTTGAATCAGTAGATGAATTTTTTAAAGCCATGTCAGACTTATATGAAGATCCTCATAAACAATTAACTGCAGAAAATACCCTACGTAGCCTGAAACAGAACAAAATACATGTAGAGGACCATATCTCTGAATTTAAAATTTGGCAAAAAGACACTCAATGGAACCAGATTTAATTAATAAATCAATTCAGACTAGGTCTATCAGACTCAATAAAAGATGAATTGGTCAGAATTGATCTCCCAGATTCCCTAGAGGCACTAATGGCCCTTACTATTAAAATAGATAGGAGAATAAGAGAAAGAAGATTAGAAAAACAAACTCATGACACAGTAGCCAGAGATGATCAACCACGTCCTATGACATATAGCCCTAAAGGTAATGCAGAAGCCATGGAAATTGGGTTTATTAAAGGACCGCTATCCCCTGAAGAAAAATCTCATTGTAAGGAACATGCACTCTGTATGTACTGTGCCTCCAAGGAGCATTCTGTCAATGACTGTCCATCTCTGAAAAGACAAAGATCTGGTGAGTCAATTTGTACGTTACATAATATTACACTGTCTACCCATAATCCAATGTACTTACTAGTTGCCGTCTTGTTACAGTGGGAAAAACAGCGACTAAACCTTGAGGCAGTTGTGGACTCTGGCACTTATGCTAATTATATAGATATCTCAATAGTTAATAAAATACCGCTTGTTGTGAAAAAGTATCCTGTTTCTGTACGTTTAATTGATGGCAACAGTCTGTCTACTGGCCCCATCACACATCAAACAATTCCTATACTTACTAATATTCACAGTAATCATCAAGAGTATATCTCATTTGATGTCATCACCTCTCCTATATTCCCACTTATACTAGGCCTACACTGGCTAAGACAACACCAACCTATGGTACATTGGAAACAAAACAGTATAGAATTTACCTCACCATATTGTAACTCTACTTGTTTACTTTCCCAATCTATACTCCACATCAATCAAGATAGTTGTCTAATTCCCCATCAGTACGAAGATTTCTCACTAGTCTTTGATAAAATAGAGGCAGAATCACTACCCCCTCACAGGGAATACGACTGCCCTATAAAGCTTATACCAGGGTCAGACATTCCATATGGGCACATCTTCCCTTTATCACAAATTGAATTAGCAAGATTAAAAGAATACATTAACAAAAACCTCAGGAAGGGATTCATAAGACCCTCCACCTCTCCTGCTGGTGCAGGCATATTCTTCGTCACCAACAAAGACAAAACCATTAGGCCTATCGTGGATTACAGTGAGCTCAATAAGCGCACTGTGAAAGATCGTTATCCTCTACCACTCATCCCTGAACTTATAGAAAGATTGAATGGGTCAACTATTTTTACCAAACTTGGCCTTAGAGGCACTTACAATCTTATCCGCATGCGTTCAGGGGATGAGTGGTTGATGGCTTTCCGTACTAGATACAGACTTTTTGAGTACACGGTAATGCCATTTGGGCTATGTAATGCCCTTGCAATGTTTCAACGTTATATTAATGATATCTTTCGAGACCTATTAGACACCTTTATAGTGATATATCTTGATGATATTCTCATATTCTCTAATACGTTGACTGAACATGTTAAACACGTAAGAACAGTTTTATCACGTTTGCAAGCACATAAACTTTATGTTAAAGCTGAAAAATGTATTTTCCATAGTAATGACATTACTTTCCTGGGGTATCACATTTCATCAAAGGGAATCCAGATGGAAGACACTAAGGTTAAAGTAATAGTGGAATGGCCCATACCTCATAATAAGAAACATGTACAGAAATTCTTAGGATTTTTCGAATTTCTATCGGAAATTCATCAAAGGGTTCTCCCACATTACCAAACCCCTTACCAATCTTACTAAAAGTAACACACCCTTTGTTTGGAACCCCTCAGCTAATGACGCCTTTAATTATCTAAAAAGGGCGTTCATCACTGCTCCCATTCTTGCTTATCCTGATCCGCAGCTCCAGTACACCCTTGAAGTAGATGCATCTGAGTATGCAATGGGGGCTGTGCTTTCACAAAGATCCAAAACCACCAATAAATTGCATTCAATAGCATTTTATTCCTGTGTTCTCTCACCTTCTGAACTTAACTACCATGTAGGGGAAAAGGAATTGCTTGCCATGAAAAGTGCCCTAGTCAATTGGAGACATCTATTGGAGTGGACCATTGAACCAATCATTATATACACTGATCACAGAAATTTGCAGTATCTTAAAACCAACTGAACACTCACATCTAGACAGGTCCGATGGAGTCTGTTCTTCTCAAGGTATAATTACATCATTTCCTATAGGTCAGCCTCCCTGAACACAAAAGCAGATATCTAGATTACCTCCAAAACCTTCCTTGTTACCACACACAGGCACTCTTGTTCCCCCAGAATGTACAATAGGCAGTATCATAGATTTCACCAAACAATTAAAGAGCGAATAAGCTATTGATACATCAAAAAACACATGATGGAATATTTTACCATCAAGACAGGGTATATGTCCCCCCAAAATTGAGACTTCACATACGTGAACAGGTACATGATTCAAAACTCTCTGGACACCCAGGAGTCAACAAGACCCATAGACTACTCAAACGATTGTATTGGTGGCCAGGAATGTTATATGATGTTCAAAAACACATATCAACCTCCAAAACTTGCACCATATGTAAAATAGACAGAAAGCATCCTCCAGGATATTTACTTTCTCTTCCCATACCCAAAAGGCCATGGAGTGAGATTGCCATAGATTTTATTGTTGAATTACCCAAATCTGGTGGAAACAATACAATCATGGTCATAGTTGATCTTTTTACAAAGATGTCACATTTCGTCCCTTTCCATAAGCTTCCTACTAGCATCGAAACGATGACTTTATTACTCGAAAATGTAATTAAATTACACGGTATACCCTCATCCATCACAACAGACCCAATTTACCTCCCGCCTCTGGAGACAACTATGTAACTCCCTCGATATAGATCAACGCCTATCATCTGCTTTTCACCCCCAGACCAACGGGCAGACTGAGCGTACCAACCAGTGGTTGGAGGAGTACATCCGTTGTTTTTCTACCCAACAGCAAGATAATTGGAATCAATTACTTCCTATAGCTGAATTTGCGCATAAAAATACATATCACACCTCTATCAAAGATACGCCTTTTCATGCCAACTATGGATTTCATCCATCATTCCACCTATTCCCAGACAGACAAAGTGATTGTCCCATAATCAATGATTTCACTAATACCATTTCGGAATCCTTTTCATTGCTTTCAGAAAATATCAAGAAGGCTCAACTACGTCATAAACACTACTATGACCTTCGCCATAGAGCTTCCCCTATTTACAACCCTGGGGACTTGGTTTGGCTTTCCACGAAAAATCTTCATCTCACGGTACCTAGTCATAAGTTTAATAAACTGTTTATTGGACCTTTTCCTGTATCCAAGGTTGTCAATGAAAACGCAGTGACCCTCACCTTACCCTCTCAATACCGAATACACCCAACCTTCCACGTCTCCCTTCTCAAACCTTATCAGGCACTTTGGAATCATCAACCCTCTTCAGTAGATAACCCACATCTGGCACCTGAAATAGAGTATGAGGTTGAGAGCATCCTTGACTCCCGTAAAGTGTCTGGTAGACTCCAGTACTCGATCCACTGGAAGGGTTACTCCAAGGATGAGGATTCCTGGGAACCTTCAGTTAATCTCTCCGCTCCAAGATTGGTATCATTGTTCCACCGTCGGCATCCCACCAGACCTTGACCCTGAACCACGGAGTGGTTCCTTTAAGGGGGTGCTCTGTCATAATTGGAGCCTGTCTCTTTAAGGGGAGGTACACATTTTTACTTACTTGGCCATAAAGGAGCTGGTAACATTCAATACCTTGCTTGGTATTGAAGTTACATGCTTCCTTTCTTAACCGATTCCGGACTTCCTATGTGGATCCATCCTGTTTGCCTACCTGTCAGCATACGTTGATCAACTTACGCCGTCTGCGTGACGCACTTCCGTCTGCCTCACCTGCACTTCCGGTTTCACGGATCAGAACACGGTGTCTTCTCTGCGTTCAGTGCTGCAGCTCTGAGCGCTGCTCTACCATCTCCCTGCTGTCTGCCTTATAAACCACTGAACTACGACTGAAATAGATTTCTTTTGCCCTCCGGAGGTGAGTCGTATCTGGACTTTGTATCATCTATAATGAATTACCTATAACTAAACATCTACCTATTTTTTGTATCAAAGCTTATTACATATTTTTTGCATGCATGTTACCTTTATCTGCAGTTTGTAATTAGATCTTTAACTGTTTCATTACAATTACTTATTTGGTGAGAACCACAATCACACTCAGCTTTATTGTTCATGACAGCATGAAATCTTACACTAAATCCCACTCACCCAGATTATATGTGGGTTTTTATAGATAAAACCTCACTATAATCTACGTGAGACACACTCTAATTTTATGGTCTGCTAAAATATTTGATACTCATATCTAAGCTTCTAATTTTAAGTTAGTGTGTGTTACAGTATCACACAGTTTGAGCTGACCATATACCACGCACATCCACTTTTTAACCCATTCCCCTTTTCCAAACCAGCCACCTTGTTCATTTAGTTTAGAGATTTTATAACTCAGCCCTGAATAAGTAATGGTTACAATTGCATCTGGTGATAAAAATTGATACCCACCTTTGTTGTTATATGAACTGACTCTTTTAGTATACGTATCGTCAATTCTAACGTGATTCACACCATCAAGTACAAAGCCTATTATATTCTGTCTGATGTTTTAATTATCTGTTGTTTTAATTATCTATTGTTAATACATGGATCCATGAGTTTTTATAATGTAACAAACTTTTTGTATCGTATGAAGTATATGAATTTGCTGTTTTATCCGAATAAATTGTAATTTTTTAACGACTATTTCCAGAGTTTTATACATAATTTCATTTAGACCCAGCCTTCATTAGTTGGCGCTCTGATGTATTTCTGATTTTCCTATATCATCATTTTGACCACTAGGGGTCAACCTATTGGAGCTAAGGGTCAGATATAGTAGGCGCTTAGGGTATTTCTTTAACTTGTGCCAGTAAACCCGCAATATTTTTTTAAACGCCCAACTTGTAATACGGGATAAAAATGTTTAGACCTTGTGATCATGTTTCCTCTACTCATGATAATATTTGTGCTCCACTAGGCCTTAATATAAGGACCACTCAATGAAGTAGAAATGCACAATTAACAAGTGCATAATTAAATAGACAAGGCAATAACACCAACTCTGAATTTCTAATAAACAGTATAATTCTTTCTCTTATTTTACAGCCCCCTGTATCAGGTGACAGACATCAGCCAATCACAGACTAGTATACATATACCCTGTGTGCTTGTGCACATGCTCAGTAGGATCTTGTTCACCAGAAAGGTGTGAATATAAAAAGACTGTGCAAAATATGATAACGTAAGTAAGTTGGAAAGTATCTTAAAACTGCAAAGTTTATTTTGCCTTTAGAGTCCCTTTAAGGATACTTTATGTCTTAAGATATATTATTAATGTAAATTGTTCACAAATTATTATGTTTCACTGACAATCTGCCATTTCTAAAGTTTGGAATGTTTGTGAAACCAAAGGGTTCTCTTATTAAGCATTAGAGGCTCATTTGGAGCCGTGCGGTACAAGTTTGCACAGGCGAACCTGCTTACCCTAAAGTATCATCAGCAATATTTAATTAATTAATAAGCTGTCATGTTTAAATTGTTCCTTTCACAACATATTTTATTTCCATAAATGAACCTCCTGTAAAACCCATCTTATTATTTTATTTGTTTAATCAAATTCTGCTTTTCAATTTAAGTTGCGTAATGTGCTTTCCTGTAAATGAATAAATAAATAAAAAAAAAATATATATATATATATATATATATATAGTCAAAAAAGGGTGTTTAGTAAAAGGGACTTCTGTGTATAAATATTTTCACTTGTAAAGCCACCATGTGGATATCTATTCCACTCAACCCCTATGCAGGTTTAAAAAGACAGTTCACTGTAGAAAACCGCAATATACAAATTTCAAGGACTCAAAGCATCCCCTTATGCAAAAACAGCAGAAACAAAGTGCATCACAGAAGTAAAGTGCAGTGCATCATAGAAATAGCCAGGTGAGTTCCATGTGGGGCAAGCAATAAACGCTGAATACGTCACCCTTCAACAGGCAATACAGTGTTGCCACAGGATATCGATAGCAATACCCAAACAGCTAGTAGCTGTACGACTCACCCTTCTTGCTTGTAGTTTCAAACGTGTACCTTAGGAAACCTGCTGTATGCTACGTGACCCACGGCGTCCAAGACAGCCTCGATGCCTCTATCCAGCCGGTTCCGGTCGTGTGATGGGCGTCGGCCGTCACAGCCAATGGGATGCTTAGCCTACCAGGAGGCTTGCAGGATCCAACGTCGGAGGGGATGCCAAATATCAAAGATAGTAGGGGGAGTGGAGTAGAGGCACGCTCCTGATGCAGCCCAGAATGCCGGCAAAATAGACATCAAGCAAAAAGAACTGATATCCAGGCTGCGTTTAAAAATCGAAGTCTTTATTAAATTCCTCTTGGGATAAAAATGCAAAAAGAAAGGGGGATCCAGCATAACAGTGTTACCAAAAGTTATTCCGCTAACATGTTTCGGTAAAGACCGTAATCATAGCTAATTGGAAACAGGTGTGCTGGCTATATAAAAGACAAAATCCACACTCATTGGACAAAAATAAGACCAATAGAAAAGGTACACTGTTGGACAAAAAACGTAATAAATATATATATAAAAAGAACTAATGCGCCCTGACAATTTAGTATATGTATATATACCCTAGCCTAGCATAATACAAAACATCAGATATAGTCATTAATATGTATTCTGCAAAAAGTTATAATGAAAAAGATATAAAGATGAAATGAACAAAATGAACAGATAAATAAATGAATAATAAATAAATAATAAAAGGTAATCATGGGGGGCATGAAATATTCTCATAGATCCAAAAGTGTAAAGGAATACACAAAATATGGAGGAGTAAAAGTAAAACTCAAACCAAAAGAGTAAGGCAGTATAGCAAAACTAGTGTAAAATCTTAATACAGAAGTTTGCATAATTATAAGGAAACTATGGAAGTGTATCTCTAAACATGCCTATACTATATAATATAAAATATACATATATAGAAAAAAGCGTATTATATGGCTGAAACAGAATGCAGCTTAGTAAATGCAACCAGCTGAAATAACTACAACTCAAACACAAGGAAGAAAATAAGTAACTATGCTCAGCTATATCCCTGTCGTAAATCGCAATTGTTATAGCAAAAAAACCCTATCTAATATGAGTTTAAGAACTCAAATGTGTATCTCAATGTACACAGGTAACAGTGACCTATATAGGGAAATGAAGAAATACAACTGTACTGAAATAATAATATAATCAGTGGATACTGCTGAATGAGTGTAGTATGGTATGCGATGTACAGAGCAATACAAATAAACTGCATTAAAGGGCTGTATTGAGGAGTAGGTAAGAGGGACCCTATCTTAAAGGGATATAATGACGAAGAGATGTATGTAGGGGAACAAGAGGAGGCTAAGAGGGTATAAACCAACGGGAAAAAGGTGGGCAAACGTGAAAGGTGAAAGGATTACTTCCAATAGTTAATCAAATCGAATTCAGAGTTTAAACCCTCTGGTACTCTAGTACGCAATTTGAAGATCCAAAACATTTCACGCTTGCCCAACAATTGATTCCTGTCACCTCCTCTAGGTGGTGCCTTAACATGTTCAATAGCCTGCCATCTGAATGTGGCGTTACTCTTATTGTGAAAATTCCGAAAATGCTTTACCAGAGGGGTGCTAGCTTCACCTAGTTTGATAGTAGAAAGGTGGTTTCTGATTCTAGTGTTTACATCCGTAGTAGTGAGTCCTACATACTGGAGATGGCATTCTATACAGTAAAGTAAATAGACAACATAGGAGGATGTACAGTTAAGGCAAGTGGATATCTTATAAATGTCTCCAGTGACCTCTGACCTGAATTCATCGGAAATAATGATAAACTCACAGGGTCTACACCTCGATTTGCCGCACCTGTACATCCCCCTATGTTGCAACCAAGAGCTTTGTCTGTCTGGTTTCTTGATAGAAACTTCGGAGGGGGCCAGTATATTGCCTAAAGTTCTGTTCTTCCTATAGGAGCAACGTAAACCTCCCTCCACACAGCTAGCAAGGCTGTCATCTGCAGAGAGCAAACTGAAATGTTTTTTGATGTAAGATTGTCTATTTACTTTACTGTATAGAATGCCATCTCCAGTATGTAGGACTCACTACTACGGATGTAAACACTAGAATCAGAAACCACCTTTCTACTATCAAACTAGGTGAAGCTAGCACCCCTCTGGTAAAGCATTTTCGGAATTTTCACAATAAGAGTAACGCCACATTCAGATGGCAGGCTATTGAACATGTTAAGGCACCACCTAGAGGAGGTGACAGGAATCAATTGTTGGGCAAGCGTGAAATGTTTTGGATCTTCAAATTGCGTACTAGAGTACCAGAGGGTTTAAACTCTGAATTCGATTTGATTAACTATTGGAAGTAATCCTTTCACCTTTCACGTTTGCCCACCTTTTTCCCGTTGGTTTATACCCTCTTAGCCTCCTCTTGTTCCCCTACATACATCTCTTCGTCATTATATCCCTTTAAGATAGGGTCCCTCTTACCTACTCCTCAATACAGCCCTTTAATGCAGTTTATTTGTATTGCTCTGTACATCGCATACCATACTACACTCATTCAGCAGTATCCACTGATTATATTATTATTTCAGTACAGTTGTATTTCTTCATTTCCCTATATAGGTCACTGTTACCTGTGTACATTGAGATACACATTTGAGTTCTTAAACTCATATTAGATAGGGTTTTTTTGCTATAACAATTGCGATTTACGACAGGGATATAGCTGAGCATAGTTACTTATTTTCTTCCTTGTGTTTGAGTTGTAGTTATTTCAGCTGGTTGCATTTACTAAGCTGCATTCTGTTTCAGCCATATAATACGCTTTTTTCTATATATGTATATTTTATATTATATAGTATAGGCATGTTTAGAGATACACTTCCATAGTTTCCTTATAATTATGCAAACTTCTGTATTAAGATTTTACACTAGTTTTGCTATACTGCCTTACTCTTTTGGTTTGAGTTTTACTTTTACTCCTCCATATTTTGTGTATTCCTTTACACTTTTGGATCTATGAGAATATTTCATGCCCCCCATGATTACCTTTTATTATTTATTTATTATTCATTTATTTATCTGTTCATTTTGTTCATTTCATCTTTATATCTTTTTCATTATAACTTTTTGCAGAATACATATTAATGACTATATCTGATGTTTTGTATTATGCTAGGCTAGGGTATATATACATATACTAAATTGTCAGGGCGCATTAGTTCTTTTTATATATATATTTATTACGTTTTTTGTCCAACAGTGTACCTTTTCTATTGGTCTTATTTTTGTCCAATGAGTGTGGATTTTGTCTTTTATATAGCCAGCACACCTGTTTCCAATTAGCTATGATTACGGTCTTTACCGAAACATGTTAGCGGAATAACTTTTGGTAACACTGTTATGCTGGATCCCCCTTTCTTTTTGCATTTTTATCCCAAGAGGAATTTAATAAAGACTTCGATTTTTAAACGCAGCCTGGATATCAGTTCTTTTTGCTTGATATATATATATATATATATATATATAACATTCAGATAGTATGAAATCCAATAAATGTAGAAGCTTTATATATTTTCTTATAATAATAATAATAATAATTATAGTAATAATAATGGTAATAATAACAGCAATACATTTTTTTTAAAAAAACATGGATTTGAAACCATTTTCAGAAGTTGAATAAAAGTGAGGAAAACACGCTGCTGCTTTACAAAAGTGGACAGAAATATAAAAGGTAGTTTACATTTTTTTTTCTAATTTATCTTTCTTTCAAGCAAAGTGGTTCTGTCGTTGGCCAGTAGGTGGAAGGAGAGGTTATGCTATAATTATATGTGAGTATTCAGTGAAGGAAAAATAATTCCTTTTTATGATTTTTAATTTGCCTTAATCTTTGCAATATTTCTAGGGGGTATAATTATTTGTATGCCAGACTACAATATTTTAAATTAATTTTCATAGTCGTATACTTACATTTTTTATTGCTTAGTATATTTTATAAAATATTACTTAGTTCTACAATTCAGAAATAACAGAGCGTTGCAGTATGCATGTTACACACAGCAGTCTTTCTGCATATGAATTGCTGAACTTTTAGAAGTTCTATCAAATGTCTACAATGGGAAGAAGAAAGCTTCTTTGTTTGCAGTTTTAATAGATTTTTATTTAGCAAGATTATATTAGTGTTCCAATCTTTTAACTTTCATTTTATTTGGACGCCCCCTTATTCATGCTTCCCAAAATATTGTTTTTTTTTCTGTGATGCAAGTAAAAAAAATGAGTGTGTGTAGTTATCACTGTAAGCCAATGTCCTAGATTCAATAAAACCTGTTCATAACACAAATCACCTTGCAGCAACATTGTAACTCTTGTCCCGAGCTGATCCAATCAGCAGCAGGTTCAGCTAGGGATCAACAGTGCTTCATGGGTCCCAAGCAGCACTTCTACTGTGTGTTTAACCTCTTTGCAGGGGTTAAAGACATAGAGGCCCATTTCTCAAGCTCCGTATGCAGCTTGTGGGACCGTGTTTCTTGCGAGTCTTCAGACACGCCCGAAACAGCAGTAATGAAGCAGCGGTCTAAAGACCGCTGCTCCATAACCCTGTCCGCCTGCTCTGAGCAGGCGGACAGGAATCGCCACAATTCAACCCGATCGTGTACGATCGGGTTGATTGACACCTCCCTGCTGGCGGCCGATTGGCTGGGAATCTGCAGGGGGCGGCTGCTGGTGCAATGCTGAATACAGAGAGCGTATTGCTCCACTGTTAAGGATGACGATATCGCAAAACCTTACAGAAAATATGAATTAAAGAGAAGTTAAACCCAAATTCTTTCTTTTAAGTGATTGTAAAGTTTAATGAATAAGTGCCTGGTATCTAAAAATACTCTTAAAAACAGGGGCACTTTACGATGAAGCTTCTTTTTTAAAATACTTCCCTTTGTTTTTCTCTTAAAGGATATGAAACCCAAAAAATTGTTCTTTTGTGATTTAGATAGTTGATACCATTTTAAAAAAAGTTTCCAATTGACTTATTTGATCAAATTTGCTTTGTTCCTATGATATTTTGTGTTGAAGGGATACCTAGGGCGCATCTGGATCACTGTGTGGCAGGAAATAGTGCTGCCCTCTAGTGCTCTTGCGTATGTATAACATTCTTGTAAAACTGCTGCCATATAGTGCTCCAGAAATGGACCGACTCCTAAGCATTTGACCCTGCTTTTCAACAAAAGATACCAAGAGCACTAAGAAAAATTGATAATAGTAAATTAGAAAGTTGTTAAAATTAGCATGCTCTATTTGAATCATTAAAGTGAATGTAAAGTTTAATGAATAAGTGCCCGGTATCTAAAAATACTCTTAAAATCAGGGCACTTTTATTCATTAAACTTTACAATGAAGCTTCTTTTTAAAAAATACTTACCTTTGTTTTATGGAAAACAAATGATCTCCTGTTGTAGATTGATGACTAATCCGGCTTCCTCCAATCGTTGCGTGCCCCCTTTGGCATGTAACGATTGGAGGAAGCCGGATTTGTCATCAATCTGCTGACTACAATAGGAGCTGCGTGCGGAGGATCGCCGGCAATAGAAATAAACCTAACATTAAACTATAAATTAACATAACATAACTATTCTAATAAAATAAAAAAATACTACCAATTAAAAAATCTAAATGAAAAATTTAAAAAAAACTAACACTACAAAAAAAATAAAAAAATCTAAAATTACAAAAAATAATAAACACTAAATTACAAAAAATAAAAAAACACTAAGCTTACAAAAAATAATAAACAAAATTCTCAAAAATAAAAACAATTACACCTAATGTAATAGCCCTATAACAAAAGCCCGCCCAAAATAAAAACACCCCCTAGCCTACAATAAACTACCAATGGCCCTTAAAAGGGCCTTTGTAGGGCATTGCCCTAAGTTAAACAACTCTTTTACCTGAAAAAAAAAATACAAAGTCCCCCCAACAGTAAAACCCACCACCCAACCAACCCCACCAAAATAAGAAACCTAAGCTACCCATTGGCCCTAAAAAGCGGAGCCTTGCTGGAAACCGATCCCATCCTGTGCGGAGTGTCCTCTTCATAGGTACAAATCTTTTTTTGAATTCTTCAATTTTTGATGCAGTGTCGCATTGTTTTTTTTTTTTTTTGCTTTTTGACAGAATTAATTTTATTGAGTCTATGCCATTGATTACATGTCAAGTACTTTACTAACATTAAATGGAAAAAGAGGATTACAAATACTGTATATATAATAATAGGAATAAGAAGTAGAATTCCCCTGCAGAAGCCCCTATACCCTTGATATTTATCTTTGTGGCTAGTATTTTGTACCTACAAATTTTATGGTCCACAAATTGAATACTCAAATTATAAGATGCTACTGATATGTCACCTGTTATTTTACATCATAAAACTCTGTTAATTATATAGTTTCATTAGGATAAACCTATTATTAAACCAAAATAAATATTGAACTGTTTATGGTTGACATTCTAATAAAAAATGTTTTGAACTTGTAGAGAGAAGCAGTTTTAGATTTTCTGCAGTGTATCTAGCAGTAGAAATAAAAGAACTATGAAACACGTTTTTTTTAATCTTTTTCCTTAGAACAACCTGAAAATGCTGATTTATGTATGTGTTTAGGTGGATCGACATTTTGATCAGAAAAGGACAAAAGCCTTTCCTAATCTTTAGAAGCAATGTCATGATGCAATTTCTGTTCTCTTTCTCTGCCCACCCCAGACCATTGTATTTCTGTCTCGGCCTGTGTCAACATTGACGGCCTTTTTTTCAGCACATTGATAGTTGACTTCTCCTGACACAGTATCACAACCTATTAGTGCCACAAACTGACAAGCTGCGCTGCAACAGCAAAATGGAAAGCTAAAGTGAAAAATGCATAAAGAGAAGTACATGGGAAAAAACAAGTATTATGCTTTAATTCTCTATAATCTGAGGCTGCATCTTGATGCTTTTCTTAATGCAGTGCATTTTTGTCAGATGTTTTTGTAGACTGCTCTCAAACCATTTGTAGTAAATGAGAACATATATACTGCATATATATATATATATATATATATATATATATATATACACACATACATACAGTATCTATCTATAAATCAATATTTATTTATATATAGGTATATATATTTTATATATATATATATATATATATATATATATATATATATATATATATATATATATACTGTATATATATTTTGTGGCAAAACATCCACGAACAATCCTATTTTATTGGGGACATTTCAGTGCATATATATATATATATATATATATATATATATATAATCAATACAACAAAATATATTTTGGTGCACATCCAACCACTTAAGTCCACTCTTTCATGGCATATTAGTATATGCTTCTGTCTGCCAAATATACTTTCATAGCTTCTAATAAGATTGGGATAAACATCTCGCAATAATATGAGCTTATATTTGTGCTGCAAAAACAAATATACTTCTATCTGCTAAATATATTTACATAGTTCAAATAAAATTGAGATTAACATCTTGCAATAGTATTGACTTATATTTATGCTGCAAAAATGTTTTTTTTGCTTTTTAAAAAATGCCTTTAAATGAAATGGGATCTTAGTCACACAATATGATCATATTCTGCTAAGCCAGTCTACCACTTACAAGGTGTCCCACATCAGACCGGTCCTATACTAACCAGTTTCCACACTGCAGCAAGTCATGTCTACACAGTGTGAAGCTTTCTAGCTTATTGAGTATATTTATCAGGAACACACCTGGGCTGGGTGGCGTGCAGTAACCAAAGGGGAGGGATTTGGTCAGCTCCCTATTTAAGAAATACAACAGAGGGGTTTTTTGGTTACGCACACCACAAAAGGACTGCTTAAACTTAACACACATATTGTGGGAGTGCTACCAAAGTGACCAAAATAATTACAAAACAACAAAAGATATTTTGGTGCACATCCAACCACTTAAGTCCACTCTTTCATGGCATATTAGTATATGCTTCTGTCTGCCAAATATACTTTCATAGCTTCTAATAAGGTTGGGATAAACATCTCGCAATAATATGAGCTTATATTTGTGCTGCAAAAACAAATATACTTCTATCTGCTAAATATATTTACATAGTTCAAATAAAATTGAGATTAACATCATGAAAGTATATTTGGCAGACAGAAGCATATACTAATATGCCATGAAAGAGTGGACTTAAGTGGTTGGATGTGCACCAAAATATCTTTTGTTGTTTTGTAATTATTTTGGTCACTTTGGTAGCACTCCCACAATATGTGTGTTAAGTTTAAACAGTCCTTTTGTGGTGTGCGTAACCAAAAAACCCCTCTGTTGTATTATATAAAATCAATGTAAATATTTGCATAGGAAATTAGCACATCAAGATGAGTATCCCCGCTTGCTTTCCCCAAAAAATAACTCATATACAATGTTACCAATGCACAAGAGAATTCTGGGTAAGTTATGCAAATTAGATATGCAAATTCTCAGTTTTTTTTGCTTCAAAATAATACTGTTTTAACACAGCAATCCTTTTAACAGGATTATTGCTGTAATAATCCTGTTAAAAGGATAGCTGTGTTAAAACAGTATTATTTTGAAGCAAAAAAAACCTGTGCATTATTAACATTGTATATGAGTTATTTCTGGGGAAAAGCAAGCGGGGATACTCGCCTAGATGTGCTAATTTCCTATGCAAATATTTACATTGATTTAATTTTGAGACATGGAGGATTTTAATTTCAGTTTTTTATCTCCCCCCATAATTTTAATGAATTTTATATATATATATATATATATATATATATATATATATATATATATATATATATATATATATATATATATATATAAACAAAAGAAGAAGGATGGCACAGAAAGAAAGCTAGTGAACACAGTAGTAATTAAACTATGAAAATATAAGGGAATGAGCCTAAACCCATAAAATCAAAATAAAATACCTGGACACTATAATAATATAAAGTGAAAAGGCTTTGGACCTCTGATGAAGAAGGGAACCTGAATTATTAACCCCTTCGAAACGCGTAAGGTATTTATATAAGGAAGGCTCACCACTATTATATGGTTTTGGACTGAGCTGTGTTTCTATACATCTGGAGCCCTGATCGATTCTTGGGACTGTTTTCCTAATAACGGATTATCACAGGACTTTCTGACCAGTTTTTTATGTGCAGTAATCATACCTCATTTGTTGAGGATTTCGAATGTGAGTGTAACTGATTGTGTTTTATTTAAATGTCTTATTAAAACGGTTTTACACTATGTATGTATTTCTGGTTCCTTCTATATGACATGATTACCGGAGCTGGAAGTTACTACACATTAAAGAGAGAACGAGGAGTTTGAGAGGGTATATACTATCAGAAAATTCTAAGACTCTGAAGATCGCACATTGAGAGATCCACAGTCATCCTATCCATTCTACAGGAGGTGCCTTGTCTACCTATGAAATTGCTACATTCTTACCTCATAGGATTGAGGTCTTTGGAAGTAAGTGTACATCCATAAGGGGATTACCTGATGAAGATTTATCTATCCATTTTGTTTGCACTGGATCTTTTAATTTGAGACTGTGTATTGGGCTTAGGCCTATTCCATATATACACCTACATACATTCATATATATATATACGGCTTTTACCTGATTCTCTTTATATTACTTGTATTAGTCCTTTATATTTTTTCTCGTCCAAAGCCTTTTCACTTTATATTATTATAGTGTCCAGGTATTTTATTTTGATTTTATGGGTTTAGGCTCATTCCCTTATATTTTCATAGTTTAATTACTACTGTGTTCACTAGCTTTCTTTCTGCGCCATCCTTCTTCTTTTGTTTTTATTTCTTTTAAGAAGGGTGATAGGTCTCCTCTGCACTCTAGGAATTGGCTGCAGGATACATCTAGCTAGAATATTGTACAGAGGTGCCGGATAATATATTTTTTGGCATATTATTATCTTGATAGTAGCGCCTAGGAGTGATCTAGTAGAATTTTTCCACTAGCTCATTTTTCTTCTGTTCATATATATATATCAAAATAACAAGAGTATTGCATTGAGCAATGATACTTTTTTTATTGGACTAACTATACATTTATAAGTTGACAAGCTTTTCGGAAGAGTTCCTTCCTTTATCAAGTCTAAAGCAATACTGTATTGCTAATACAGTATTGCTTTAGACTTGATAAAGGAAGGAACTCTTCCGAAAGCTTGTCAACTTATAAATGTATAGTTAGTCCAATAAAAAAAGTATCATTGCTCAATGCAATACTCTTGTTATTTTGATATCTAAATCTCTGGACTAACACGGCTACTCCAATCAACATTATATATATATATATATATATATATATATACATACACATACATATATATATATATATATATATTCATACAAGGAAAAAGTGTCCCAACTGTGGGTTATACAGAAATATATATCTCCCCTAGATGGTTTAAGTATTCCCTTATCTGGCACTCAACCTAACAACAGTCCTAATTATGAAAGATCAGAGGTCACAACCTATTGATGCATCAAAGCAAATATTTAATTGCACAATTGTTTTCACAAAAAAATTGAAAAAAGCCACAAAAACGGTAACTCATAATTATAGTCCAAGCAGGTTTAAATAAGGGTACCCTTATTTAAGGATTCAGGGAGCTCCCTGTTTTTGTATAACACCAGTGGTGGGGTAATTCTTCCCAGTGAGCAGTCCCTTTATTAGTAAGCATTACACACGCGTCAAAGCAAATTGCACCTTACTGTGTAGAACCCCATTTGAAGGTGTGGTTAATATTAAGCAGTCGGCAATACATGCATAGGACGAGTAACTAGTCAGCCCACCATACTCACTTTCTTGTGGTATCCATATTAATTGTTGTTGTTCCGTGAGTGGGGCCTACTTCAGTGACTTATCTTACCCTCCTGTTTCGCTTAGCTCCACTGTCCGTAATAGCTGCGGTGGGTCAAATACGGTTCAAAACCACCTGCTTACCAGCATTCTGTTAAATCCGGAGCTTCCTTTGTAAGGTTAATAGCTAGTTGTAGCTTGTTGTAGCTTAAACGGGTCCTGGTGTATCCTGCTGGAGTATAATGTAGCTGCCTTTCTACGCACGGGGCTTCTTCCGGCTTAGCGTATATAATAAAAGGCCAAGTGTGTTTGTCCAAAGCTGTCATGTGCAGTAGAGACAGCACAAGGACAAACACATCTGGCCTTTGAGTCCCTAGCTGATCGGCGGCAGAAGTGAGCGTGGCTGGGGGCATGGCCGACGTGAAGGGGGCGTGACCGGGTGTGAATGACCGCGAAGGGGCGTGGCCTGGTGTGAAGGGGGTGTGACCGCGCGATAGAGGGGAGAGGGAAAGAGAGGGGGGTAGAGAGAGAGGGGCAGAGAGAGGAGGGGGGAGAGAGAGGGGGGGGAAGAGAGAGGGGGAAGAGAGAGGGGGTGAGAGAGGGGGGAGAGAGAGGAGAGAGAGGGGAGATAGAGAGGGGTAGAGAGAGAGAAGGGGAGAGAGAGAGGGGTAGAGAGAGAGGAGGGGAGAGAGAGAGAGAGAGGAGGGGAGAGAGGGGGAGAGAGAGGGGGAGAGAGAGAGAGAGAGAGAGGGGGGGAGAGAGAGGGAGAGCAAAAGAGAGGGGGAGAGAGCGCAAAAGAGAGGGGGGGGAGAGAGAGCGCAAAAGAGAGGGGGGAGAGAGAGTGCAAAAGAGAGCGGGGGGAGAGAGAGCACAAAAGAGGGGGGAGAGAGAGAGTGCAAAAGAGAGGGGAGGGAAGAGTGCAAAAGAGAGGGGGAGAGAGTGCAAAAGAGAGGGGTGGAGAGAGAGGGGAGAGAGAGCGCAAAAGAGAGGGGGGAGAGAGCGCAAAAGAGAGGGAGGGAGAGAGAGCGCAAAAGAGAGGGGGGAGAGAGAGCGCAAAAGAGAGGGGTGAGAGAGCACAAAAGAGAGGGGGAGAGAGCGCACAAAAGAGAGGGGGGAGAGAGGGGGGAGAGAGCGCAAAAGAGATGGGGGAGAGAGAGAGAGAGAGTGCAAAAGATATAGGGGAGGGAGAGAGCACAAAAGAGAGGGGGAGAGAGAGAGCACAAAAGAGAGGGGGGAGAGAGAGAGCGTAAAAGAGGGGGGAGAGAGAGAGCGCAAAAGAGAGGGGGAGAGAGAGCAAAAGAGAGGGGGGGAGAGAGAGAGCTCAAAAGAGAGGGGGAGAGAGAGAGCAAAAGAGAGGGGGGAGAGAGAGCGCAAAAGAGAGGGGGGAGAGAGAGCGCAAAAGAGAGGGGGGAGAGAGAGAGGGGTAGAGAGAGAGGAGGGGAGAGAGAGAGAGAGAGAGAGAGGAGGGGAGAGAGGGGGAGAGAGAGGGGGAGAGAGAGAGAGATTGGGGAGAGAGAGGGAGAGAAAAAGAGAGGGGGAGAGAGCGCAAAAGAGAGGGGGGGGAGAGAGAGCGCAAAAGAGAGGGGGGAGAGAGAGCGCAAAAGAGAGGGGGGAGAGAGAGTGCAAAAGAGAGCGGGGGAGAGAGAGCACAAAAGAGGGGGGAGAGAGAGAGTGCAAAAGAGAGGGGAGGGAAGAGTGCAAAAGAGAGGGGTGGAGAGAGAGGGGAGAGAGAGCGCAAAAGAGAGGGGGGAGAGAGCGCAAAAGAGAGGGAGGGAGAGAGAGCGCAAAAGAGAGGGGGGAGAGAGAGCGCAAAAGAGAGGGGTGAGAGAGCACAAAAGAGAGGGGGAGAGAGCGCACAAAAGAGAGGGGGGAGAGAGGGGGGAGAGAGCGCAAAAGAGATGGGGGAGAGAGAGAGAGTGCAAAAGATATAGGGGAGGGAGAGAGCACAAAAGAGAGGGGGAGAGAGAGAGCACAAAAGAGAGGGGGGAGAGTGAGAGCGTAAAAGAGGGGGAGAGAGAGAGCGCAAAAGAGAGGGGGAGAGAGAGCAAAAGAGAGGGGGGAGAGAGAGAGCTCAAAAGAGAGGGGGAGAGAGAGAGCAAAAGAGAGGGGGCAGAGAGAGCGCAAAAGAGAGGGGGGAGAGAGAGTGCAAAAGAGAGGGGGGAGAGGGAAAGCTCAAAAGAGAGGGGGAGAGAGAGAGCAAAAGAGAGGGGGAGAGAGAGAGCGCAAAAGAGAGGGGGAGAGAGAGAGAGCAAAAGAGAGGGGGGAGAGAGAGAGCTCAAAAGAGAGGGGGAGAGAGAGAGCAAAAGAGAGGGGGAAGGAAGAGCACAAGGAGTGGGACCGCTGTACTGCAAAAAATGGCCCGTGTGAACGGGCTTTAGGACTAGTATATATATATATATATATATATATATATATATTCTGTAGTAAATAATACACAAACAATCCTTATTTTATTGGTGAGGTTTTGGGTATCTAAATACCCCTTTTTTTTTTCTTTGTGAAAAGTTTTTCTCTTTTACATCAGGGCTGCTGAACTACAGGCCCAGGGCCACAGTAACGTCAAAGTTAAACATCCATAATTCAGCAACAGCATTCCATTTGAAATAGATTTCCTGCTTAGTTATAAGTTATCTTAGTGTTTGTTGAAAAGCATATGCACATATCCTCACCAGTAGCAGAGCACTATTGGGAGCTAGCTGGTGACTAGTTGTTGCACATATATGCCTGTTTCCATTTGCTCACATGATGTGTTTAGCTAGCTCCCAGTAATGCAAAGCTACTCCCTGAATAAAGAATACCAAGAGAATGAAGTAAATTTAAAATGAAAAGTAAAATGAAAAGTTGATTACATTTTGGGTTTTATGTCCCATTAAGCCCTCCAAGGTTTTTTTTGTGTAGCTTTCATTGCCTTTTAGCACCACTGAGCTGACATGAGCAATTTGTTGAAAAAACCCCCATTATTATGAATTTTTATTTTTGCTAAATTTTTTGTATGCAGTTACATTCATTAAAGGGATTGTAAACACCAAAAATGTTATTGTTTAAAAGGATAGATATTCCCTTTATTTACCATTCCCCAATTTTGAATAATTAACAATGTTATATTAATATACTTTTTACATCTGTAATTACCTTGTATCTAAGCTTCTGCTGACTGCCCCCTTATCTTAGTTATTTTGACAGACTTACATTTCAGGCAATCAGTGCTGACTCTTAAATAACTTCACGTGTATGAGCTTGATGGTATTTATATGCAAAACGTGAACTAATGCCCTCTAGCTATTAAAAACGGTCAAATGCATTCAGATAAGTGGTGACCTTCAATGGCTTAGCTATCAGCATATAAGCCTGAGGTTTGTTTTTAACTAAGAATATCAAGTGAACAAAGCAAATTTGATGATAAAAGTAAATTAGAAAGTTGTTTAAAGTGAAATGCCCTATTTAATTCATGAAAGTTTAATTTGGACTTTACTATCCCTTTAATAGTAACTCATTTCAACTATAATTTTTAGCTAAAAATACAATTCTATTGTAGTTTTATTTTGAGGCGTTATCTTTAGCATACAAAAAGTTTGGGTGGTATATAAAAAGGTCTACTCCAATCCGTTAAACCTGTGTCAAGTGATTTGCACTGGTTTCGATGAGATTTTCATATACATGATTTCCTATTTTTCCCCATTTTGTACCGCATAACTTTACTAATATTTTGCATTGCAATAATTTAAAAGCAATATTTAAATCCATGAAAATACCCTTTTCAGATGACCTTAAGATTTGTTTAAAGAGACATAAAACCCCAAATTGTTCTTTCATGATTCCTATAGATTATACAATTTTAAACAACTTTCCAATTTACTTCTATAATCTAATGTGTTTTGTTTTCTTGATGTTAAAAAGCATACCCAGGTAGTCTCAGAAGCAGCAGTGCACTAATGGGAGCTAGCTGATGATTGGGCATTCTTAGTTGTCATGTTAATATTTTTCTTGTTTAGTAAAAACTTAAAAATATACTTAAAAATCACAATTTTAAAAAATGAAACAACTAAAATATAAATTATGTTCATTTATAATTACATTGATTTAAAAAAATTTTTTAATCATAATAATATGCAAAATTATATAACATTGTTATTTGTGCCTGCCATTCATTGTTTTTTTTGCAAACTCTTGTTGGAAACAAAAAAAACAAGCTTTAGAAAGGTCTGTAAAGTGTCATTTAAAATTGTATTATTTCAAGCCCCTCCCCCAAAGAGTCAAAAGAGGCTGAAGACTTTACCACATGCTGCACAGTGAAACTGGCCATGCTTCTAATGGACCAGAATTACAAGGAAAACAAAGCGAGAAATAATGGGGAATATGTATCAAGCTGTCAACTCTGTTGTATTCGCCGGCATCAATACGCTCGCCTAACATCGCAGCCACGTATCTCAATACGCTCTCCTTATTTATTAAAAAAGCCGGAAATAAGACGCGCACCAAGTACGGGGCGATGAGCATCAGACTGTTGTTAATTAGCAGTCATCGATCTCGCGTCTATTTGGCCCATTATCTCTCATCCTATTGGCTGTTCCAATCAGCCAATAGAATGAGAGCTCAAATCCTATTGGCTAATTGGAACAGCCAATATAATGAGAGCTGCTCAAATGCTATTGGCTGATTTGAACAGCCAATAGGATTTTAGCCGCTCTAATCCTATTGGCTGATTTAAATCTTTCAGCCAATCGGAATGCAAGGGACGCCATCTTGGATGGCATCAATTGCATTGAAGTTCCAGTTTACGGCGGCCACCGTATGAAGAGGATACTCCGCGCTGGATGTCTTCAGGATGGACCCGCTCCCCGCCGGATGGATGAAGCTAGAAGATGCAGTCTGGATGAGGACTTCTCCGGCTGGATGAAGATGGAAGAGGCCACCCGGATGAAGGCTTCTTGGGACTTAAAGAACCGTAAGTGGATCCTCAGGGGTTAGTGTTTTTAAAATTTTTAATTTTTTTTAATATGTAATTTAGTTTATTTAATTGGTATTTTAATTTAATTGCAGTATAATAGTTAGGGCAGGTAAAGTAATAGTTTAAAATAGTTCATTTTAGTTCTACAGGTAAGTTTTAATTTATATTAGGATAGGGATGTTGTAATTTTAATTTAAAGTTAGGGGGATGTTAGGTTGAGGGGTTAATAGCTTAATTTAGTTTTTGGCGATGTGGGGGGCTGATGGTTTAGGGGTTAATAGGTTTAGTTAGGGGTAATGATGTGGGAGGCCAGAGGTTTAGGGGTTAATATATTTATTTAGTGGCAGCGGTGTCGGGGAGCAGCGAGATAAGTGTTAATAACTTTATTTAGGTTGCAGCGATGTAGGGGAGCGGCGGGATAGGGGTTAATACATTGTATTTAGGTTGCAGCGATGTCGGGATGTCAGGGGTGTTTAGACTCTGGGTTTATGTTAGGGTGTTATGTGTAAACGTTACTTGCTTTCTACCATTGAAATCAATGGGTTATATTTATTTGTCTTGCAGCATTGAACATAAGCTTTCACTGCTTTCAGTCTCCCATTGATTTCTATGGCATCCGTGGCCTCCAGGGTGGCGGATTGAAAACCAGGTACGCTGGGTCGGAATAGCCGCAAGCGTACCTGTTAAAAGTTTGATAACTGGGAAAAAGATAGAGCCGAATATGTATTTGGAACATCTGTAATGACATAAGCATCGATCTGCGTCGGATTGAGACCGGAGGATCATATTTTACGTCACGAATTTCAGCATTTGCCGGTCTATAGGCTTTGATAACTAGGTCGGATCAATCTCGGAACAATTACGATGCAGAATTCCGGTGTATTTGCGGTTGACAGCTTGATAGATAGGCCTCAATATGTTTACTGTAACATGTAAGGTCATAGATACATTTAAATTAAAATTATATGTATCATTCTAAAAGCATAATAAAATGGGTTTTTGTTGTTCTCAGAACCAAACACTCTTATAATGCTGCTAATTAACAGGACATGACAGCACATTTTCAGCAAAACTATTTTGAAGATTTACTCTGGAGTTTTTTTTTATATCTGCTTGGTATGTCCCTCTTCTGTCAATAATATTAATAATAATAATGATAATAATAATTTATTTTAGAATACAATATACTACATCGTGTTGTAGAATGCAAAATACAGTGGATGAAAATAAAAGAGAAGAAATTAGCCTAGTGATACAGAAACTGTTAGGGGTCTTGTTCCTGTGAGAACATATAATCTAAGTGGTGAATTGTTGTGATAAAGATAGAAGGTGAGATAATTGCTTTGATGATTGATATTTGATCATAGGCAGGACGGGATAATGATTATTATGAGTCAAAAAATAGTAGCTCTCATATGTTAATAATTAGCCATAGTGGCAAAGGTCAGATATATACAATGATGGAGGGAAGAACTCAGAATTATATATATAATAATGAAAGAAATATCATTAAAGTAACACGTGGTTTGCAAATTTGCAGAGATTTTATTTAAAAGACTTGTTATCGCTGTCATATCTCTTAAAGCAATAGCGTTTATAATATTGCTCATTCTTTGATTGCAATGGTTTTCTTCTCTAGGTATTTAACAAATAACATTTGTCAGTGTTGTGTCCTATCGCTTGTCAGCGCAAATGAGGTCTCACAATATTACTGAAAAAGAGAATATGACATGCCAAAACAAGGATGCAGTATAATAACAACAGTGTTTATTATGAACTTATTGCATTAACATAAATCTGTACTCCGCTTATAAGGCAAGGCAGTGAGTACCTATAAACGCATTACTCATCTTCGGGTTTGGAATAAGGCATTGAATTAAAATTTCATGATTCAGATAGAGCATGTAATTATAAACAACTTTTCATTTTACTTCTGTTACCAAATTTGCTTTGTTCTCTTGGTATCTTTTATTGAAGAATAAAAAAGGAGTGTGCATGTGTCTTAAGTACTCTATGGCAGCAGTATTTTGTAACATTGTATAACAAAGCTACAAATAATGTTACACAACACTGCTGCCATAGAGCAGCCGACTTCTAATGTAGGGGTCGCGAAAAAATTCAGGGAGGCCCGTGTAAGAAGGGGCCTCCTGATTCTATATTTCATCCCGCAATCTTAAGGCTGGCCTAAGGGGTGTGCGAACTGTACCATCGAGAAGGGCACACACTCCAAGCGCTGGCCAGCTGCCTGCTTCCTCCCAGCACTCCCTCTTCCCTCCTCTGCGGCAGCGCTGGGAGGAAGTGATCATATGTCACTTCCTACCAGCTCAGAAGGTCCTTGCCCAGTAGGTATGGCAGGCGGCATAGTTGTAAGCGACAGTACTGATAGCTACACTTAGAATTCAGTGTCAAACTCCCATGAAGGTTTTTTTTTTTTATGGCTCACATATTGACCTGGTCCCTGGGTAAGCAAAATTGCTTTCAGATTGCTTCATCAAGCCTTCTACAGTTTTTGTTTCCCAATATTGGGTTTCAAGAGATCCTGTGAAGACAAAGACTTTAATATGTAATCAAAATCTCCCAGACCAGGGCTATTCAGTTTTTCTTTCCTTGCATGCAGGAAACAAACTAGATTTTATGAATATCCATATACAAGCACAGATGAGTCAATTAGTAACTCATGGGGGGGGGGAGTATGAGTAAGCAAGGGAGGGTATGAGTGTGGAAGGGAGGGTATGAGTATGGAAGCGGCAGTGAGTATGGAAAGGGGTATGAATATGAAGGGGGAGTATGGAAGGTGCAGGGGATTTAGCATGGAAGGGGCAGTGAGCATGAAAGGGGAGTATGAGTATGATGGGGGAGTATGAGTATAGAAGGGGGTATGAATATGAAGGGGGAGTATGGAAGGTGCAGAGGAGTGAGCATGGAAGGGGCAGTGAGCATGGAAGTAGGAAGTATGAGCATGAAAGGGGGGAGTATGAGCATTGAAAGGGGAATATGAGTGTGAAGGGGGAGTATGAAAGAAGTATGAAAATGAACGGGAAGTATGGAAGGGGCAGGGGAGTGATCATGGAAGGGGGAGTATGAGCATGAAGGGGGGAGTATGAGCATGGTTTCTTATCAGTAAATGTTTGATTTGTATACCTATTTTATATACCCGGGGTCACGTAAAAATATCTCGTGCGAAAAGGGGTCACAAGTGGAATTTTTTTTAAGAAGCCCTACCGTAGAGTACTAAAGACACGTGCGCACACCTGAGCTGTTATAAACCTACCTAGTTTTACTCTTCATTTAAAGATACTAACACCTAGATTTAGAGTTTTGCGTTAGAAGGGGTACGCTAGCTACGTGTGTTTTTTTCCCCCTGCACCTTTTAAACAACGCTGGTATTTAGAGTTCTCTGAAGGGCTGCGTTAGGCTCCAAAAAGGGAGGGTAGAACATAATTTACCGCCACTGCAACTCTAAATACCAGCGTTGCTTAAGGACGCGGGTATTATAGGGGTTAATAATATAATGCAGGGGTCAGCGATAGCGGGGGCGGCAGATTAGGGGTTAATAAGTGTAAGGTTAGGGGGTGTTTAGACTCGGGGTTCATGTTAGGGTGTTAGGTGCAGACTTAGGAAGTGTTTCCCCATAGGAAACAATGGGGCAGTTTGAGCTGAAAAAAAACCTAACACCTGCAAAAAAGCAGCGTTCAGCTCCTAACGCAGACCCATTGTTTCCTATGGGGAAACACTTCCTAAGTCTGCACCTAACACCCTAACATGAACCCCGAGTCTAAACACCCTTAACCTTACACTTATTAACCCCTAATCTGCTGCCCCCGCTATCACTGACCCCTGCATTATATTATTAACCCCTAATCTGCCACTCCAGACACCGCCGCAACCTACATTATAGCTATGTACCCCTAATCTGCTGCCCCTAACATCGCTGACCCCTATATTATATTTATTAACCCCTAATCTGCCCCCCAACGTCGCCGCTACCTTACCTACACTTATTAACCCCTAATCTGCCGACCGGACCTCACCACCACTATAATAAATGTATTAACCCCTAAACCGCCTCACTCCCGACTCAAAAACCCTATAATAAATAGTATTAACCCCTAATCTGCCGACCGGACCTCGCCGCTACTCTAATAAATGTATTAACCCCTAAAGCTAAGTCTAACCCTAACACTAACACCCCCTAAGTTAAATTTAATTTAAATCTAACAAAATAAAATAAATCTTATTAAATAAATTAATCCTATTTAAAGCTAAATACTTACATGTAAAATAAACCCTAATATAGCTACAATATAAATAATAATTATATTTTAGCTATTTTAGCATTTATATTTATTTTACAGGCAACTTTGTATTTATTTTAACTAGGTACAATAGCTATTAAATAGTTAATAACTATTTAATAGCTACCTAGTTAAAATAATTACAAAATTACCTGTAAAATAAATCCTAACCTAAGTTACTATCAATAAATTAATTAACTAAACTATCTACAATTATCTACAATTAAATCAACTAAATTAAATTACAAAAAAACAAACACTAAATTACAAAAAATAAAAAAAGATTACAAGAATTTTAAACTAATTACACCTACTCTAAGCCCCCTAAAAAAATAACAAAGCCCCCCTAAATAAAAAAATGCCCTACCCTATTCTAAAATAAAAAATTAACAGCTCTTTTACCTTACCAGCCCTTAAAAGGGCCTTTTGCGGGGCATGCCCCAAAGAAAAAAGCTAATTTGCATTTATAAAAAACATACAATACCCCCCAACATTACAACCCACCACCCACATACCCCTAATCTAACCCAAACACCCCTTAAAAAACCTAACACTAAGCCCCTGAAGATCTCCCTACCTTATCTTCACCACGCCGGGTATCACCAATCCGTCCAGAAGAAGGTCCGAAGTCTTCATCCTATCCGGCAAGAAGAGGTCCAGAAGAGGGTCCAAAGTCTTTATCCTATCCGGCAAGAAGAGGACATCCGGACCGGTAGACATGTTCATCCAGCGTCTTCTATCGTCATCCATCCGGCGCGGAGCGGGACCATCTTGAAGCAGCCGACACGGATCCATCCTCTTCTTCCGGCAACTCCCGATGAATGAAGGTTCCTTTAAGTGACGTCATCCAAGATGGCGTCCCTCGAATTCTGATTGGCTGATAGGATTCTATCAGCCAATCGGAATTAAGGTAGGAAAAATCTGATTGGCTGATTGAATCAGCCAATCAGATTCAAGTTCAATCCGATTGTCTGATCCAATCAGCCAATCAGATTGAGCTCGCAATCTATTGGCTGTTCCGATCGATTTTTCCTACCTTAATTCCGATTGGCTGATAGAATCCTATCAGCCAATCAGAATTCGAGGGACACCATCTTGGATGACGTCACTTAAAGGAACCTTCATTCGTCGGGCGCCCCCAGAAGAAAAGGATGGATCCGCGTCGGCTGCTTCAAGATGGTCCTGCTCCGCACCGGATGGATGAAGATAGAAGACGCCGCCTGGATGAACATGTCTACCGGTCCGGATCTCCTCTTCTTGCCGGATAGGATGAAGACTTTAGACCCTCTTCTGGACCTCTTCTTGCTGGATAGGATGAAGACTTCAGACCTTCTGCTGGACGGATCAGTGATACCCGGCGTGGTGAAGATAAGGTAGGGAGATCTTCAGGGGCTTAGTGTTAGGTTTTTTAAGGGGTGTTTGGGTTAGATTAGGGGTATGTGGGTGGTGGGTTGTAATGTTGGGTGGGTATTGTATGTTTTTTTTAAATGCAAAAGAGCTGTTTTCTTTGGGGCATACCCCGCAAAAGGCCCTTTTAAGGGCTGGTAAGGTAAAAGAGCTGTTAACTTTTTATTTTAGAATAGGGTAGGGCATTTTTTTTATTTTGGGGGGGCTTTGTTATTTTTTTAGGGGGCTTAGAGTAGGTGTAATTAGTTTAAAATTCTTGTAATCTTTTTTAATTTTTTTGTAATTTAGTGGGGTTTTTTTTGTAATTTAGTTTAGTTGATTTAATTTTAGATAATTGTAGGTAGTTTAGTTAATTAATTTATTGATAGTGTAGTGTTAGGTTTAATTGTAACTTAGGTTAGGATTTATTTTCCAGGTAATTTTGTACTTATTTTAACTAGGTAGCTATTAAATAGTTATTAACTATTTAATAGCTATTGTACCAAGTTAAAATATATACAAAGTTGCCTGTAAAATAAAAATAAATCCTAAAATAGCTACAATATAATTATTCGTTATATTGTAGCTATATTAGGGTTTATTTTACAGGTAAGTATTTAGCTTTAAATAGAATTAATTTGTTTAATAAGAGTTCATTTATTTCATTAGATTTAAATTATATTAAACTTAGGGGGGTGTTAGTGTTAGGGTTAGACTTAGCTTTAGGGGTTAATACATTTATTAGATAGCGGCGACGGTGGGGGGGGGGGCAGATTAGGGGTTAATAAATATAATGTAGGTGTCGGCGATGTTAGGGGCAGCAGATTAGGGGTTAAAAATTTTTATTAGAGTGGCGGCGATGTGGGGGGACCTCAGTTTAGGGGTACATAGGTAGTTTATGGGTGTTAGTGTACTTTAGAGCACAGTAGTTAAGAGCTTTATAAACCGGCGTTAGCCCATAAAGCTCTTAACTCCTGACTTTTTTCTGCGGCTGGAGTTTTGTCGTTAGAGTTCTAACGCTCACTTCAGCCAAGACTCTAAATACCAGCGTTAGGCAGATCCCATTGAAAAGATAGGATACACAATTGGCGTAAGGGGATCTGCGGTATGGAAAAGTCGCGGCTGGAAAGTGAGCGTTGGACCCTTTCCTGACTGACTCTAAATACCAGCGGGCGGCCAAAACCAGCGTTAGGACCCCTTAACGCTGGTTTTGACGGCTAACGCAGAACTCTAAATCTAGGCGTAAGAGAATTAAGCAAATTTGGTAATAGAAGCAAATTGAAAAGTTGTTTAAAATTACATGCTTTATCTGAATCATGAAAGTTCAATAGGTGTTTCTACTGTTATGTCAATCATATTATTTTGTATCAAGTATGTAGCAAAAATAAAATAGAGTGTTCTCAAAAGAATATTCTCACAGTAGTGCCTCTCATTGGAATGCACCCCCCCATCTTTCTAGATAAGAATACTGCTATGAGAACAGATATGCATAGTAAAACAGAGTAACTTATTTAATAAAGGCAACACTCTAAAAGCATATATGTGTTAACTGTAAGTGTATGCCGCCGCCTACATTATAGCTATTAACCCCTAATCTGCTGTCCCTAACACCGCCGACCCCTACATTATAGTTATTAACCCCTAATCTGCCTCCCCCAACGTTGCCGCAATCTAACTATAAGTATTAACCCCTAATCTGCCGACCGAATATCGCCGCCGCCTACATTATAGCTATTAACCCCTAACCTGCTGTCCCTAACACCGCCGACCCCTACATTATAGTTATTAACCCCTAATCTGCCTCCCCCCAACGTCGCCGCAATCTAACTACAAGTATTAACCCCTAATCTGCCGACCGCAAATCGCCGCCACTATAATAAATGTATTAACCCCTAAACCGCCGCACTCCCGCCTCGCAAACACTATAATACATTTTATTAACCCCTAATCTGCCCTCCCTAACATCGCCGCCACCTACCTACAATTATTAACCCCTAATCTCCCGCCCCCATCGTCGCCGCTACTACAATAAGGTTATTAACCCCTAAACCTAAATCTAACCCTAACACTAACACCCCCTAACTTAAATATAATTTAAATAAAACGAAATAAGTTTACTATAGTTAAATAAATGAATCCTATTTAAAACTAAAGACTTACCTGTAAAATAAACCCTAAGATAGCTGCAATATAACTAATAGTTACATTGTAGCTATTTTAGGATTTATTTTTATTTTACAGGCAACTTTGTATTTATTTTAACTAGGTACAATAGTTATTAAATAGTTATTAACTATTTAATAACTACCTAGCTAAAATAAATACAAATTTACCTGTAAAATAAATCCTAACCTAAGTTACACTAACACCTAACACTACACTATCATTAAATTAACTAAATAAATGAATCATATTTAAAACAAAATACTTACCTGTAAAATAAACCCTAATATAGCTGCAATATAACTAATAGTTACATTGTAGCTATTTTAGCATTTATATTTATTTTACAGGCAACTTTGTATTTATTTTAACTAGGTACAAAAGCTATTAAATAGTTATTGACTAATTAATAGCTACCTAGTTAAAATAATTACAAAATTACCTGTAAAATAAATCCTAACCTAAGTTACAATTAAACCTAACACTACACTGTCATTAAATAAATTAACTACAAGTACCTACAATTATCTACAATTAAATAAACTAAAGTACAAAACCCCCCCACTAAATTACAAAAAAAAACAAACACTAAATTACAAAAAATAAAAAAATATTACAAGAATTTTAAACTAATTACACCTAATCTAAGCCCCCTAATAAAATAACAAAGCCCCCCAAAATAAAAAAAATGCCCTACCCTATACTAAATTACAAAAGTTAACAGCTCTATTACCTTACCAGCCCTGAACAGGGCCCTTTGCGGGGCATGCCCCAAAGAAAACAGCTCTTTTGCCTGTAAAACACAATCCCCCCCCCACATTACAACCCACCACCCACATACCCCTACTCTAACCCGAACCCCCCTTAAATAAACCTAACACTACCCCCCTGAAGATCTCCCTACCTTGAGTCGTGTTCACCCAGCCGGGCCGAAGTCTTCATCCGATGGGGCAGAAGAGGACATCCAGACCGGCAGAAGTCTTCATCCAAGCTGGGCAAGAAGAGGTCTTCCATCCATCATACAAGTACCAAAATACAAACAAACACTAAATTACAAAAAATAATAAAATATTACAATAATTTTAAACTAATTACACCTAATCTAAGCCCCCTACTAGCTATTAATATAGCTTCAATATAACTAATAGTTACATTGTAGCTATTTTAGGATTTATATTTATTTTACAGGCAACTTTGTATTTATTTTAACTAGGTACAATAGCTATTAAATAGTTAATAACTATTTAATAACTACCTAGCTAAAATAAATACAAATTTACCTGTAAAATAAATCATAACCTAAGTTACAATTACACCTAACACTACACTATCATTAAATTAACTAAATAAATGAATCCTATATAAAACTAAAGACTTACCTGTAAAATAAACCCTAATATAGCTGCAATATAACTAATAGTTACATTGTAGCTATTTTAGCATTTATATTTATTGTACAGGCAACTTTGTATTTATTTTAACTAGGTACAATAGCTATTAAATAGATATTTACTGTTTAATAGCTACCTAGTTAAAATAATTACAAAATTACCTGTAAAATAAATCCTAACCTAAGTTACAATTAAACCTAACACTACACTATCATTAAATAAATTAACTACAAGTACCTACAATTAAATACAATTAAAAAACTAAACTAAAGTACAACCCCCCCCCCCACTAAATTACAAAAAATAAAAAAATATTACAAGAATTTTAAACTAATTACACCTAATCTAAGCCCCCTAATAAAATAACAAAGCCCCCCAAAATAAAAAAAATGCCCTACCCTATACTAAATTACAAAAGTTAACAGCTCTATTACCTTACCAGCCCTGAACAGGGCCTTTTGCGGGGCATGCCCCAAAGAAAACAGCTCTTTTGCCTGTAAAAAAAAACACAATCCCCCCCCCCACATTACAACCCACCACCCACATACCCCTACTCTAACCCAAACCCCCCTTAAATAAACCTAACACTACCCCCCTGAAGATCTCCCTACCTTGAGTCGTGTTCACCCAGCCGGGCCGAAGTCTTCATCCGATGGGGCAGAAGAGGACATCCAGACTGGCAGAAGTCTTCATCCAAGCGGGGCAAGAAGAGGTCTTCCATCCATCAGAAAAGTACAAAAAAACAAACAAACACTAAATTAGCAAAAATAATAAAATATTGCAATAATTTTAAACTAATTACACCTAATCTAAGCCCCCTACTAGCTATTAATATAGCTACAATATAACTAATAGTTACATTGTAGCTATTTTAGGATTTATATTTATTTTACAGGCAACTTTGTATTTATTTTAACTAGGTACAATAGCTATTAAATAGTTAATAACTACCTAGCTAAAATAAATACAAATTTACCTGTAAAATAAACCCTAACCTAAGTTACAATTACACCTAACACTACACTGTCATTAAATTAACTAAATAAATTAATCCTATATAAAACTAAATACTTACCTGTAAAATAAACCCTAATATAGCTACAATATAACTAATAGTTACATTGTAGCTATTTTAGCATTTATATTTATTTTACAGGCAACTTTGTATTTATTTTAACTAGGTACAATAGCTATTAAATAGTTATTGACTAATTAATAGCTACCTAGTTAAAATAATTACAAAATTACCTGTAAAATAAATCCTAACCTAAGTTACTATTAAACCTAACACTACACTATCATTAAATAAATTAACTACAAGTACCTACAATTAAATACAATGAAATAAACTAAACTAAAGTACAAAAAAACAAACACTAAATTACAAAAAATAAAAAAAATTACAAGAATTTTAAACTAATTACACCTAATCTAAGCCCCCTAATAAAATAACAAAGCCCCCCAAAATAAAAAAATGCCCTACCCTATACTAAATTACAAAAGTAATCAGCTCTATTACCTTACCAGCCCTTAAAAGGGCCTTTTGCGGGGGCATGCCCCAAAGAAAACAGCTCTTTTGCCTGTAAAAAAAAACACAATACCCCCCCCCACATTACAACCCACCACCCACATACCCCTACTCTAACCCAAACCCCCCTTAAATAAACCTAACACTACCCCCCTGAAGATCTCTCTACTGTGTCTTCACCCAGCGGGCCGAAGTCTTCATCCGATGGGGCAGAAGAGGACATCCAGACCGGCAGAAGTCTTCATCCAAGCGGGGCAAGAAGAGGTCTTCCATCCATCAGAAGTCTTGATCCAGGCGGCATCTTCTCTGTTCATCCATCCGGAGCGGAGCGGCAGCATCCTGAAGACATCCCACGCAGAGCATCCTCTTCTTTCTTGATCCGACGACTAGGTGACTGTACCTTTAAGTGACGTCATCCAAGATGGCGTCCCTTGAATTCCGATTGGCTGATAGGATTCTATCAGCCAATCGGAATTAAGGTAGGAAAAATCTGATTGGCTGATTGAATCAGCCAATCAGATTCAAGTTCAATCCGATTGGCTGATCCAATCAGCCAATCAGATTGAGCTCGCATTCTATTGGCTGATCGGAACAGCCAATAGAATGCGAGGTCAATCTGATTGGCTGATTCCATCAGCCAATCGGATTGAACTTGAATCTGATTGGCTGATTAAATCAGCCAATCAGATTTTTCCTACCTTAATTCCGATTGGCTGATAGAATCCTATCAGCCAATCGGAATTCAAGGGACGCCATCTTGGATGACGTCACTTAAAGGTACAGTCACCTAGTCGTCGGATCAAGAAAGAAGAGGATGCTCTGCGTGGGATGTCTTCAGGATGCTGCCGCTCCGCTCCGGATGGATGAACAGAGAAGATGCCGCCTGGATCAAGACTTCTGATGGATGGAAGACCTCTTCTTGCCCCGCTTGGATGAAGACTTCTGCCGGTCTGGATGTCCTCTTCTGCCTCATCGGATGAAGACTTCGGCCCGGCTGGGTGAAGACACGGTAGAGAGATCTTCAGGGGGGTAGTGTTAGGTTTATTTAAGGGGGGTTTGGGTTAGAGTAGGGGTATGTGGGTGGTGGGTTGTAATGTGGGGGGGGGATTGTGTTTTTTTTTACAGGCAAAAGAGCTGTTTTCTTTGGGGCATGCCCCCGCAAAAGGCCCTTTTAAGGGCTGGTAAGGTAATAGAGCTGATTACTTTTGTAATTTAGTATAGAGTAGGGCATTTTTTTATTTTGGGGGGCTTTGTTATTTTATTAGGGGGCTTAGATTAGGTGTAATTAGTTTAAAATTCTTGTAATTTTTTTATTTTTTGTAATTTAGTGTTTGTTTTTTTTGTACTTTAGTTTAGTTTATTTCATTGTATTTAATTGTAGGTACTTGTAGTTAATTTATTTAATGATAGTGTAGTGTTAGGTTTAATAGTAACTTAGGTTAGGATTTATTTTACAGGTAATTTTGTAATTATTTTAACTAGGTAGCTATTAATTAGTCAATAACTATTTAATAGCTATTGTACCTAGTTAAAATAAATACAAAGTTGCCTGTAAAATAAATATAAATGCTAAAATAGCTACAATGTAACTATTAGTTATATTGTAGCTATATTAGGGTTTATTTTACAGGTAAGTATTTAGTTTTATATAGGATTAATTTATTTAGTTAATTTAATGACAGTGTAGTGTTAGGTGTAATTGTAACTTAGGTTAGGGTTTATTTTACAGGTAAATTTGTATTTATTTTAGCTAGGTAGTTATTAACTATTTAATAGCTATTGTACCTAGTTAAAATAAATACAAAGTTGCCTGTAAAATAAATATAAATCCTAAAATAGCTACAATGTAACTATTAGTTATATTGTAGCTATATTAATAGCTAGTATGGGGCTTAGATTAGGTGTAATTAGTTTAAAATTATTGTAATATTTTATTATTTTTGCTAATTTAGTGTTTGTTTGTTTTTTTGTACTTTTCTGATGGATGGAAGACCTCTTCTTGCCCCGCTTGGATGAAGACTTCTGCTGGTCTGGATGTCCTCTTCTGCCCCATCGGATGAAGACTTCGGCCCGGCTGGGTGAACACGACTCAAGGTAGGGAGATCTTCAGGGGGGTAGTGTTAGGTTTATTTAAGGGGGGTTTGGGTTAGAGTAGGGGTATGTGGGTGGTGGGTTGTAATGTGGGGGGAGGGATTGTGTTTTTTTTTTACAGGCAAAAGAGCTGTTTTCTTTGGGGCATGCCCCGCAAAGGGCCCTGTTCAGGGCTGGTAAGGTAATAGAGCTGTTAACTTTTGTAATTTAGTATAGGTTAGGGCATTTTTTTTATTTTGGGGGGCTTTGTTATTTTATTAGGGGGCTTAGATTAGGTGTAATTAGTTTAAAATTCTTGTAATATTTTTTTATTTTTTGTAATTTAGTGGGGGGGGTTTGTACTTTAGTTTAGTTTTTTTAATTGCATTTAATTGTAGGTACTTGTAGTTAATTTATTTAATGATAGTGTAGTGTTAGGTTTAATTGTAACTTAGGTTAGGATTTATTTTACAGGTAATTTTGTATTTATTTTAACTAGGTAGCTATTAAATAGTCAATATCTATTTAATAGCTATTGAACCTAGTTAAAATGAATACAAAGTTGCCTGTACAATAAATATAAATGCTAAAATAGCTACAATGTAACTATTAGTTATATTGCAGCTATATTAGGGTTTATTTTACAGGTAAGTCTTTAGTTTTATATAGGATTCATTTATTTAGTTAATTTAATGATAGTGTAGTGTTAGGTGTAATTGTAACTTAGGTTATGATTTATTTTACAGGTAAATTTGTATTTATTTTAGCTAGGTAGTTATTAAATAGTTATTAACTATTTAATAACTATTGTACCTAGTTAAAATAAATACAAAGTTGCCTGTAAAATACATATAAATCCTAAAATAGCTACAATGTAACTATTAGTTATATTGAAGCTATATTAATAGCTAGTAGGGGGCTTAGATTAGGTGTAATTAGTTTAAAATTATTGTAATATTTTATTATTTTTGGTAATTTAGTGTTTGTTTGTATTTTGGTACTTGTATGATGGATGGAAGACCTCTTCTTGCCCCGCTTGGATGAAGACTTCTGCCGGTCTGGATGTACTCTTCTGCCCCATCGGATGAAGACTTCGGCCCGGCTGGGTGAACACGACTCAAGGTAGGGAGATCTTCAGGGGGGTAGTGTTAGGTTTATTTAAGGGGGGTTTGGGTTAGAGTAGGGGTATGTGGGTGGTGGGTTGTAATGTGGGGGGGGGGATTGTGTTTTTTTTTTACAGGCAAAAGAGCTGTTTTCTTTGGGGCATGCCCCGCAAAGGGCCCTGTTCAGGGCTGGTAAGGTAATAGAGCTGTTAACTTTTGTAATTTAGTATAGGGTAGGGCATTTTTTTTATTTTGGGGGGCTTTGTTATTTTATTAGGGGGCTTAGATTAGGTGTAATTAGTTTAAAATTCTTGTAATATTTTTTTATTTTTTGTAATTTAGTGTTTGTTTTTTTTTGTAATTTAGTGGGGGGGTTTTGTACTTTAGTTTATTTAATTGTAGATAATTGTAGTTAATTTATTTAATGACAGTGTAGTGTTAGGTTTAATTGTAACTTAGGTTAGGATTTATTTTACAGGTAATTTTGTAATTATTTTAACTAGGTAGCTATTAATTAGTCAATAACTATTTAATAGCTATTGTACCTAGTTAAAATAAATACAAAGTTGTCTGTAAAATAAATATAAATGCTAAAATAGCTACAATGTAACTATTAGTTATATTGCAGCTATATTAGGGTTTATTTTACAGGTAAGTATTTTGTTTTAAATATGATTCATTTATTTAGTTAATTTAATGATAGTGTAGTGTTAGGTGTTAGTGTAACTTAGGTTAGGATTTATTTTACAGGTAAATTTGTATTTATTTTAGCTAGGTAGTTATTAAATAGTTATTAACTATTTAATAACTATTGTACCTAGTTAAAATAAATACAAAGTTGCCTGTAAAATAAAAATAAATGCTAAAATAGCTACAATGTAACTATTAGTTATATTGCAGCTATCTTAGGGTTTATTTTACAGGTAAGTCTTTAGTTTTAAATAGGATTCATTTATTTAACTATAGTAAACTTATTTCGTTTTATTTAAATTATATTTAAGTTAGTGGGTGTTAGTGTTAGGGTTAGACTTAGCTTTAGGGGTTAATAACCTTATTATAGTAGCGGCGACGATGGGGGCGGGAGATTAGGGGTTAATAATTGTAGGTAGGTGGCGGCGATGTTAGGGAGGGCAGATTAGGGGTTAATAAAATGTATTATAGTGTTTGCGAGGCGGGAGTGCGGCGGTTTAGGGGTTAATACATTTATTATAGTGGCGGCGATTTGCGGTCGGCAGATTAGGGGTTAATACTTGTAGTTAGATTGCGGCGACGTTGGGGGGAGGCAGATTAGGGGTTAATAACTATAATGTAGGGGTCGGCGGTGTTAGGGACAGCAGGTTAGGGGTTAATAGCTATAATGTAGGCGGCGGCGATATCGGGTCGGCAGATTAGGGGTTAATACTTATAGTTAGATTGCGGCGACGTTGGGGGAGGCAGATTAGGGGTTAATAACTATAATGTAGGGGTCGGCGGTGTTAGGGACAGCAGGTTAGGGGTTAATAGTTATAATGTAGGCGGCGGCGATATTCGGTCGGCAGATTAGGGGTTAATACTTGTAGTTAGATTGCGGCGACGTTGGGGGAGGCAGATTAGGGGTTAATAACTATAATGTAGGGGTTGGCGGTGTTAGGGACAGCAGATTAGGGGTTAATAGCTATAATGTAGGCGGCGGCGATATCGGGTCGGCAGATTAGGGGTTAATAAAATAATGCAGGTGTCAGCGATAGCGGAGGCAGCAGATTAGGGGTTAATAAGTGTTAGATTAGGGGTGTTTAGAGACTCGGGGTACATGTTAGGGTGTTAGGTGCAGACTTAGTGTTTCCCCATAGGAAACAATGGGGCTGCGGTGTTAGTTTTTTTTCAGCCGAAACTCCCATTGTTTCCTATGGGGAAATGCCGAATCTTAACGAGCTAATTCGGATTTATTCGGAGATACGGCAGCTATTTCGGATTCATTCGGTAGATTCGGAAGTATTTTAATTCGGAAATCCGAATCGATCCGAATCTCCGAATTTACCGAATTTCCGAATTAATCCGAAACGAACCGCACATGTCTAATATATATATATATATATATATATATATATGGTTTCTAATAAGCAAACTTTGTAATATAAACTGCTAATACATTAACTGTTTGATTAATTATTTGTGTATGGAATCATGAAAAGTTACCAATCCCTTACAATCAGAGAGTTAATAAAATAAAGATTATTAGTATGCAAAGTATGTCCTATAACATTAAATAAATTCCAGTAACAGCAAGTGGAGAACTTGAAATAAATAACACACAATCTGATAGCTCAAATTTTTGTGCTAAATACAAATGTAACCACCAATTAGCAAGCGCTACTCAGGTTCTGAACCAAAAATGATCCGGCTCCTAAGCTTACATTCTTGCTTATTCAAACAAAGATAGAGAACAAAGAAAATTTGATAGTAGGAGTAAATTAGAAAGTTGCTTAAAATTGCATGCTCTATCTGAATCATGAAAGACAAAAAAAGGTTTCAGTATCCCTTTAAGCTGCCTAGTATATTAAGCCCACTGACTCAGATCTGGCTTCTTCTTCCAAAGTTCTTGTAACAAATGTACTTAAACATTTTAATTAATATATGTAACATTTCTTTTTCTTTTTTTTTTTAAAAAAAAGCCAGTAATCCACAGCCAGAAGCTTAAGTAGATGTTTTTCTCTAAAACAACTGGGAAACACCTGGACATAAATCCATAATAAATATTCACTATCATTTAAATCTTTGAAATCCAAATTTTTTTTTTTTGTTTAAATAATTTTTATTGAGGTTTATATTGATATGACATACAAACATGAGAAATATAACATCACATAATGAACTAAAATATAGCATATCATACAGTAGATAATAGTAGTCCATATTATGTCATATTCAGAGTTCCAAGTCAAAAGTAGACCTCATATTTTTTCTTTTTTTTTTCTTGCTTTACACCGTTTCTTCAGTAATTAAATAACATATAAGCATAATATAAACATGGATATCAAGATATACAGAGATAGTGAGCTTTGAAAGAGAAACAAGAAAACCCAACATTTTATTACATATACATAGTTATCGCAGATTTTTAAAGAACTATGATTAATTTTGCGGTATATTCGAGGATAAACCGCGTTAGAAGTCTCTGGTACGCAACTTACCAGAGATCTATAACAGTATTTAGTGAACACTGGTCTATGAAAAATTGAATCAAAGCTTCAATGTTTAACTAAAGAAGTGGTTTAGTTACTGAGTAAATAGATGAGTAAGTGTATGAGTGAGTGAATGAATGGGTATATGAGTAAGTGGATGAATGAATGAGTAGACAAAGGAAAAACAAATGGTACTCCAATTTGTTAAAAGATAGTATGCAAACAACGACATTAAAGGAGCACAACGCATATGGGCATATGGTTAAGGTAATGGATGAATGAGTGAGGGAAAGCCTGGTTAGGTGAGGAAATGGGTGAGTATATAAATGAAGGTAATGAAATGAGTAAATGAATGAATGGGTAGATGAATGGGTATATGAAGATATGAACGAGTGAATGAGTAGGCGGGGGAAGAGATTATCTGGGTCCCAAGTTGCTAAAATATGATATATAGACAGTAACAGTAAAGAGACCCAGCATACATAGATATATGATTAAATGGGTGAATAGGTGGATGAACGAGTGAGTGGTCGAATGAATGAATAAATGAGTGGGTGAGTGGGGGGGGGAGGTTAGTTGGGCTCCCATAATTAAACGCAAAGCCCTATAGAGCTCTGCACAGCGCATGATACGGAATGCAAAAATAAGGAAGCGTGATAAGTTAGGAGGGAAGCATGACAATAAGAAACTAAAAAGGCTCCACATGAACTGGAACAAAAATTGGACACTAATACCCAGGATAAATGGTGGAAGAATGAAATAGAAGGGGGTATATGGCATATGGGCAGTAAAATTGCGTAAATATGATGTGAGGATTATAACAAAGGTACATCTCAGGTTGACTGACATTAGAATAGGCTGTGTATGGTTCAACATGTGAGCTAGAATGCCTGTAGTAAGGATGAAGAAAAAAAAAAAATATGTATAGGATGAAGATGGCTGGTTGAAGTGTTAGTATGGTTAAGCAATCATAAGCTTCTGTAAGGGTTGCAAACTAAATTAGTTTGAATTAAATACATAAAATGAGGCTGACCTCAACAAATACATAGGAGAATGCACCGCCCCGGCCGTAGGCAGCAGACTCCCCCCTATACACGCAATGGTCAACTATCCAGCCCATCCCTATGTGATTCCCTAGGGGAGAGAGATAGTAGAGCATGAGGACTACAAAGGAGCCATCACCATAGCAGAAGAGTACAAGTCTATAGGGCACATATAAATATATCTAGAAGGATCATAAGTTTACAGACCATAGCCTATAATATTGTTTATGAGATTTCCATACTATAAGGGATATAAAATGATGTTATCCATTCCGTTAACAAAGCATAAGAAAAAGATGACTGCTATATAACTTGTAGCATACTCATAAGCCCCCATACCCACATAGATAAAGTAGATCAACCGGATATTGTTAGCAACTAATCTCTCTTTCAGGAGTGTATACATGTGACATCTATAAGAACAATCGCATACTATTGAAATAGATTATTTTTAAGGTAAAACTATTACGTCCAACCATGTGAAACCATACACTGTTAACATATGAATATATGAAAATCAAGGGCGTCTCCCACACTACCAACATATATCTAGAATTAACTGTAGAACATACACCTTAATGATATCTGGGAAAACACACACACATGTAAAAATTGTTTAGCCCATATGATGGGATGAAAAGTAACTTCAAATCTAATGCAAAGTTAGTCCCCAGACACTTGGAAGAAAATCTGTGTGGTTGCTAGTGGTCTAGAACACTGTTAACATGTGAGCTTATAGGAATCAAGTGTGCTATCCCCTCTGCAGATAAATAACTAACATTAACTATTAAAAACATAACTCAGTGATATCAGGGTATGAAAACATAGATACACAACTGTTTAACCCCCATCCTAGAGTGAGAGCCAAAGTCAATGGTAGTACAAACTTAGTCCCCAGATAAATGGAAAGAAATCTGTGTGGCTACATATGTTACAAGGCACCAAAAGCTGTGAAGGGCCCCCTGCTCACCGCCCAAAGTCATATGTATATGAAGACGACTAGCCCACTCCGGTTCTCAAGGCAATGATATGGGTATAGAGTATACTGGATCACAGCGTAGGTCTGAATAAACTTGCCTACGTGACTGAATGTGTCCCCCTGTGGCAAGCACCTGTGCACTTGAATCTCTTCCTCGGTTGTATGCAAAGCGGGACACAGCCACAGTTCCGGTAAGTACCTCGCTAGGCGTCGGCTCCTTATCAGTAGAAGTCGGCCTCTTAGGAAAAGCCAAGCTTGGGACCAGCTGATATTCCCGCGTGGTTTCATTTTCTCTTGTCGGCTTGCCGATATCCATAGGAGCGGCAGGTAGCGATGACGGGGGCCCCACCGCCCCGCCACCTCCGCTGTGTGTGCCGATGCAAGGGGATCCCAGGGGCAACAAAGCCGCCCGCATAGTGCCCAAAAAAGCCAGTCGGTGTTCCCATAGTAGTGAGTCAATCACTTCCAATATGGCGACGGGGGTCACCATTGCTTCTCCTTGCAGAGTAAATGTTGTCAGAGTTGTTGAGGCTGAGGGATGTCGCTGCAATCACTAAGCCGAGCCCTTTAGCATTTCAGGTGTAGAACAAGGCAGTAGCAAACTTGAATCATCACACCTCTGGAAAGTCTCAGCATTGTATTCACGCCAATTAGACTCAAATGGCGGCTCTCAAACTATGCTGTAGTTGTCTTGGCAGGCAAAAGCAGAGGGTTCCCATTCATAATTCTGCAGCCACAGGGTGTTAGGTTCAGAAATGGTGCTTTTGTTGAAAAGAGTATGTTGATTTGGGTTAAATTACCCTGAATTTTTAAACGTTTTTAAGCTTATTGTCAGGAGCTTCAAGAGTCTGCGTCTTGTCCCATTGCATGTTGGCTCCCCCCCCCGAAATCCAAATTTTAATCCTAATTTATATATGAAAAAATAATTTATAATTTATAACTATGAATTTCAAATACAGGTATACACCGCTCACACAGCGGGTTAGGGACAGGACCCCCGCTGTAAAGTAAAAAACCACCTTAAAGTGAGTCAAGGCATTTTTCACTTGTTTTTCACTTGCCAGTGTGTTTAAAAGCTTAAAAACATGTTTGAACTAACATATATAGGTGTGCAATAGTGTTAAAACCTATAAGCACAAAGGTATTGTAATAATAATATACAGTACATTACTGTACTAGTGGAAGTCCCACCTGCTAATACCTGTACAGTTCAACAGTGTTTAGGGGACTGGGAAGGGAGAGAAGAAATAGAATTACAGTACAGGTACTGTACTGTATTTAATTGTATTTATTTATTGTTTCATACAATACCTGTACCTTTAATGGCCAAACAACAAGTGTAAAGTGATTGTACTGTACTGTATTTGTGTGTGCAGTAACACTGCATATACTGGTACCTGTACCTTAAATGGCCAAACAAATAGGGCTTGTAAAGAACTTGTATGTACAGTACTAATGTACAGTATATAATGCACTTACCAAATTATCCTGTACAGTACAATACTGCACAGTTCTAGCAAGCCCAACAGAGTCTTGCCAGTGCGCCCTGTCATAAGAGAGACTGCATGCAATTTTGTGCAATATTGCAGCCAATGTTAAAGTGCCGCGGTGAGAAACGGCTTCCGGGTTTGCGGCGGCGCCATATTAGTGGACCGCCGTAAAGCGGGGTATACCTGTAAGCAGTCAATTTTTTTTTCTCACAGATTTTTTTTCCTCACATTTTTCAGCCCCCTATATCATGTGACAGACATCAGCCAATCGACATAGAAAGAGTTCTACACACTATACAGAGAAACCGTGCAAGCCAGTGGGTTGACTTAACGCATCCAGTCCTTGGGGGGGTGGTCCGTTCTTGTCTCTGGCCTCTGGACAAAGGATACCATCCATGTGCATCCACCGATAACACTTCTTACTATCCTGCGATACCTTATCGCCTGTGTTGTCCAGGAACTGCTTCAAGTCTGCCAGCTATTCGTCTCTGCGACAGCCACGCCCCCTTCAGATGCGTGCGGTTTACGCTATTGGTCGTCGGTCCTGGACGTCATCACCCGGCCTGGATTCTGGTCCAATCTGAGGAGGGAGGGCATAGGGGGGAGGAGGCAGTCCACCAGGGGAGCACCTTCGTGCCGTGCTCACTGCAAGGGAATCCGGTTGCAGGTATTAAGAGAAAAGAGGACAGGAGCACCGGTGGATGAGAATTGCAGCATTTATTTGAAATAACGCTCAATTAATAAAGCATAAAGTTCATAAAGTTCATAGTACAAAGAAAAAGTTTCCTTGACAGTGCTTCAGTTGACTCTGGCAGCAGCTGATTTTCATAGTGAGGGGTGAAGGAAAGAAACAGCTGACGCATTTCGGCTATTCAGCCGTAGTCTTAGCTGATAAAATATGTAAAAACAAGCGCCCTTTTTCAAGGCCCATTCCCTCTCCCATTGGACAACCAGTGGAGCCAATCCCTGCTCACGGTCAATTACAAGCTGAATGCACTATCCACCAAGCATTTAAATCTGACATTTTGGTGTTTACTCGTATGTCTAATTCATATACATTTTTCCTTTTTTGGCGAATACACAGTTGCAATAGAAAATACATATATTTGCTAAAAATCCCTCATTTTGTACATAGGTTTATACTTTCTGCTTCTACATATTTACATTAATTTCCACTACCTTCATATGTACTGATTTCCAATTGCTTTTTACCCTGGTCCCCTGCATATTTTGAACGCTCAATCTGGCGTCCCTAAATAAGTGTTATATTGCTTATATTTACATAGGCCTAGATTTGGAGTTTGGCGGTAGCCATGAAAACCAGCGTTAGAGGCTCCTAACGCTGGTTTTAGGCTACCGCCGGTATTTGGAGTCAGTCAAAAAAGGGTCTAATGCTCTCTTTTCAGCCGCGACTTTTTCCATACCGCAGATCCCCTTACGTATATTGCGTATCCTATCTTTTCAATGGGATCTTTCTAACTCCGGTATTTAGAGTCGTGTCTGAAGTGAGCGTTAGAAATCTAACGACAAAACTCCAGCCGCAGAAAAAAGTCAGGAGTTAAGAGCTTTCTGGGCTAACGCCGGTTCATAAAGCTCTTAACTACTGTGCCCTAAAGTACACTAACACCCATAAACTACCTATGTACCCCTAAACCGAGGCCCCCCCCACATCGCCGACACTCGATTAAATTTTTTTAACCCCTAATCTGCCGACCGCCACCTACGTTATACTTATGTACCCCTAATCTGCTGGCCCTAACACCGCCGACCACTATATTATATTTATTAACACCTAACCTGCCCCCCACAACGTCGCAGCCAGCTACCTACAATAATTAACCCCTAATCTGCCAACCGCAAAGCGCCGCCACCTACATTATAGCTATGTACCCTTAATCTGCTGCCCCTAACACCGCCGACCCCTATATTATATTTATTAACCCCTAATCTGCCGCCCTCAACGTCGCCTCCACCTGCCTACACTTATTAACCCCTAATCTGCCGACCGGACCGCACCGCTATTATAATAAAGTTATTAACCCCTAATCCACCTCACTAACCCTATAATAAATAGTATTAACCCCTAATCTGCCCTCCCTAACATCGCCGACACCTAACTTCAAACATTGACCCCTAATCTGCCGACCGGAGCTCACCGCTATTCTTTTTTTTTTTTTTTTTTGAAAAATATTTTTATTGAGGCAATAATAAGACAGAGTACAAACATAAAAGGTAGGGCAATATCTCAAACACAATTACATGACAGTATTCCATCATTCGAACATAAGTGCAATAGTCAGTAAAAGGAGCATTGTATTGACCCTAATAGAGCCCCATTTTATATATTTTAGTAACAGGAGAAACACGTGTCAACAGGATAAAATAGGTCCACTTATGGGACCTGGAACTTAATACTTGTCTGAAGACGTAACTCGTAAGGAAAAAAAAAAATTCTCAGAATGGATTAGGTAGGATACGGGAATCAGCTGGAAAAGGGTATGTGATGTTTACACTACTTCAAGGAAATAAGCAACAGGGATTGGTTCATAAATAAACTTGAGCCTTAATAGGCGCCAGCGTATAACTATTCGCATTAAAACAGCTACCAGGAGGTTAATAAGAATGTGAGTCTAAAAGCTGTAGATTCAAAAGACTAATAATCAGGTGAGAAATATACAATCCCTGAACCCATTGCAACCCACCAGTAGTGTTATCACATGCATTAGGTACATAGGTGAGAGAACTCATACTAAAATGAGAGTGAAAAAATATCTAGAAGTATTGAACACAGAGTAATAAACATAGTGAATTCCCGAAGAGCCATTTTTATAATCAAACCGGGACACACTCAAACAAGGCTCCATGGGCAGGGCAGAGACAACACAACTCTGCCAAATGGGAATGTGGAGGATAAGGTGTTTATCCCTTACCACATACTTGAAAAAGGGAGGAAGAATGAGGAAAAGGGGGGATAGGGTAGGGGGAGGGGAGGGAGAGAGAAGAAGAGGCAAAGAGGGAGAGATGGGGGGGAAGGGAAAGGGGGAAGAGAGAGGGAAGGGGAGAGAGGGGGGGAGAGGGAGGGGTAAAGGGAGAGGGATAGGGGGGAGAGGAGGGAGAAAGAAGAGGGGGGAAGGGGGGGAAGGGGGGGAAGGGAAGGAGAAGAGGTATAGAGGGGGGTGGATTTAAAGCAGATAATTAACAAGTGATCCCTAAGATAAGTCCCACGGGTACTGGGAACAGTAGGTATCTATTCGGGTATCAAGAGCAGCTAGTATGATTCTGTATACATGTTTTCCCAGTTATAGTCTCAAACAACATTTCCAGAACATTTACTCACATTTTTGTATTACATTAGTTAAATAGCTGCTTCTAAATAGCACGAACATAGAGTAACCCCTTAAGAGCTTTGAGAGTCAGGACTTAGTATATAATGACACTTTAAGGGATCTACATACATAGACATATGTACTTAGATTTTTGGATGAGCAGGTAACTAGCGTAGATAAATATTCAAATATGCTCAGTAAGTAATTAGCAGTGAACTAGCTTAAGCACATGTTGCATATACGTATCGGCTTTTACAGTCTTCATACAGTATTATCTTGGATAGGTTGGATACAAGACTATAAATATTGTGTGACTGCTTGAGACTTACAAATACCTGGGCTTAATCATTTGCTTTGCTATCTGTGAGCGGGGGGTATACCAGCATATAAGAAGCAATCATGAGGCCAAAAGGGGACATACATCACACACCACTCGCACTCATAAGCATATAGGGATCAGAGACAAAACACTTTTAGCTAGAATAAGAGGCATGAATATGTACAGTCCTGCTCTAGAATAAAGGAAGTTTAAACATAAACTTAGTTCTTAAACTAAATAAACAATAAAATGTTAGGATCTGCAAACAATAACAACACAGAAAGGCAATAAATGTAGAGGTCCACGTGGTTTCAGGGATTATATCAACTCTCTTCACTGGGCGACAGGTGTGGGTTATGGTGCACAGCCCCACAATTATCTATCAGATCCAAAAGTAAACATACACAGGAGCAGTTGTGGGTGAAAAATCTACACTGTTCCAGGCAGCATTGTTAATTAAAGTAGACTCCAGAGTATAAAACATAGCAACTATGATGTGATAGACAGTAGCATAGCACCCACTCAAGGGAACAAATGTCACCACAAAGAGTCACTGAATTGTATATCAAGTGTTCATCCCTCTGTCAATAGTTAACTGCTTGCATGTGAGCCTTAATAAAATCAGACAGCTGTGTCGTCATAATCAAGAGAGTGGAAAAAGGGGGAAAAGAAAAAAGACAAAAAAGAGGTATGCTAGGTTAATCGTTCCCAGCTATGGAGGGTGAAAAAGGTCAGCCTATTCCAACTTTTTTGTAGAGAGAAATCTGCCCAAGGACGCCCCTGCCGTCCCCTCTATATCCCTGGGAAACCGGCTCAAATATATGTGGAACGGGCTGAGTACACTGCGGGGAATCAGGGTAGCAGGAAGAATGAGGCCAGCTGATAGAGTAAGTCGCCTCTGGGGTTACAGCCTCCTGGTCAGTCACAACCACAGACCTGTATCCATTTGTCACCGGGAACCCCTCCTCAGCGTCTCCCACAGCTACTAACCACTGCATGTATAAGCGGTACGCTCTGTGCTCCAGGAAATCGGCCGCGGCTCCTAAGTCAGAGACGAATGCTGAATATCTGCTGCTCCCGTAAGTTGAAATGGACTCTGAGGGGCAGGTCACGGCCGGTAGAGGATGTCGGGCATTATACCCCTGGGTGGTGCTCCTTTGTGAGACAGGTGTCGCTGCTGCTCTTCCGTGAGGTTCAACGCTGCCAGCCCGGGGTCCAATAGCCAGTATGAGACGGTCTAGCCTGTCTATCAATTTACGGCCATAGTCTTCGAAAAGGGCAAACATAGCCATGTGAAGATCCGCCATTTTAGCACCACCTCACAAGGAGGCCGCAGTGTATAAACCAGAGAATATGTCGTGGAAGTTCCTTTCTCTCTTCCCTATCTCCCTCTAAGCTGTGTAATAGGGTCTTAGATAGGGATCACAATATGTCTCTCCTTTGTTATGGGGAATCAAGTGAAGGAAAAAGCCCAAATTATTTGATAAAGCTAGGAGCTGCTGCAATATGCTTCCAGTCACTTCAGTGGTTAGCTCCGCCCCCCTACCACCGCTATTCTAATAAATGTATTAACCCCTAAAGCTAAGTCTAACCCTAACACTAACACCCCCCTAACTTAAATATAATTTAAATCTAACGAAATTAATTAACTCTTATTAAATAAATTATTCCTATTTAAAGCTAAATACTTACCTGTAAAATAAATCCTAATATAGCTAAAATATAAATTATAATTATATTATAGCTATTTTAGGATTAATATTTATTTTACAGGTAACTTTGTATTTATTTTAACCAGGTACAATAGCTATTAAATAGTTAAGAACTATTTAATAGCTACCTAGTTAAAATAATTACAAAATTACCTGTAAAATAAATCCTAACCTAAGTTACAATTAAACCTAACACTACACTATCAATAAATAAATTAAATACCATACTTACAATTACCTACAATTAAACCTAACACTACACTATCAAAAAATTAATTACATACAATACCTACAAATAACTACAATGAAATAAACTAACTAAAGTACAAAAAATAAAAAAGAACTAAGTTACAAAAAATAAAAAAATATTTACAAACATAAGAAAAATATTACAACAATTTTAAACTAATTACACCTACTCTAAGCCCCCTAATAAAATAACAAAGCCCCCCAAAATAAAAAAATGCCCTACCCTATTCTAAATTACTAAAGTTCAAAGCTCTTTTACCTTACCAGCCCTGAACAGGGCCCTTTGCGGGGCATGCCCCAAGAAGTTCAGCTCTTTTGCCTGTAAAAAAAACACATACAATACCCCCCCCCCCAACATTACAACCCACAACCAACATACCCCTAATCTAACCCAAAACCCCCTTAAATAAACCTAACACTAAGCCCATGAAGATCTCCCTACCTTGAGTCGTCTTCACCCAGCCGAGCCAAATTCTTCATCCAAGCGGAGCAAGAAGAGGTCCTCCATCCGGTAGAAGTCTTCATCCAAGCGGGGCAGAAGAGGTCTTCCATCCGATTGAAGTCTTCATCCAAGCGGGATCTTCTATCGTCATCCATCCGGAGCAGAGCGGCAGCATCCTGAAGACCTCCGAAGCGGAACATCCATCCTGGTCGACGACTGAATGACGAATGACGGTTCCTTTAAATGACGTCATCCAAGATGGCGTCCCTCGAATTCCGATTGGCTGATAGGATTCTATCAGCCAATCAGAATTAAGGTAGGAATATTCTGATTGGCTGATGGAATCAGCCAGTCAGAATCAAGTTCAATCCGATTGGCTATTCGAGGGACGCCATCGGATATCAGCCAATCGGAATTCGAGGGACTCCATCTTGGATGACGTCATTTAAAGGAACCGTCATTCGTCATTCAGTCGTCGGCCAGGATGGATGTTCCGCGTCGGAGGTCTTCAGGATGCTGCCGCTCTGCTCCGGATGGATGACGATAGAAGATCCCGCTTGGATGAAGACTTCAATCGGATGGAAGACCTCTTCTGCCCCGCTTGGATGAAGACTTCTACCGGATGGAGGAGCTCTTCTTGCTCCGCTTGGATGAAGAATTTGGCTCGGCTGGGTGAAGATGACTCAAGGTAGGGAGATCTTCAGGGGCTTTGTATAGGTTTATTTAAGGAGGGTTTGGGTTAGATTAGGGGTATGTGGGTGGTGGGTTGTAATGTTGGGGGGGTATTGTATGTGTTTTTTTTACAGGCAAAAGAGCTGAACTTCTTGGGGCATGCCCCGCAAAGGGCCCTGTTCAGGGCTGGTAAGGTAAAAGAGCTTTGAACTTTAGTAATTTAGAATAGGGTAGGGCATTTTTTTATTTTGGGGGGCTTTGTTATTTTATTAGGGGGCTTAGAGTAGGTGTAATTAGTTTAAAATTGTAATATTTTTCTTATGTTTGTAAATATTTTTTTATTTTTTGTAACTTAGTTCTTTTTTATTTTTTGTACTTTAGTTAGTTTATTTCATTGTAGTTATTTGTAGGTATTGTATGTAATTAATTTATTGATAGTGTAGTGTTAGGTTTAATTGTAGGTAATTGTAGGTATGTTATTTAATTTATTTATTGATAGTGTAGTGTTAGGTTTAATTGTAACTTAGGTTAGGATTTATTTTACAGGTAATTTTGTAATTATTTTAACTAGGTAGCTATTAAATAGTTCTTAACTATTTAATAGCTATTGTACCTGGTTAAAATAAATACAAAGTTACCTGTAAAATAAATATTAATCCTAAAATAGCTATAATATAATTATAATTTATATTGTAGCTATATTAGGATTTATTTTACAGGTAAGTATTTAGCTTTAAATAGGAATAATTTATTTAATAAGAGTTAATTAATTTTGTTAGATTTAAATTATATTTAAGTTAGGGGGGTGTTAGTGTTAGGGTTAGACTTAGCTTTAGGGGTTAATACATTTATTAGAATAGCGGTGAGCTCCAGTCGGCAGATTAGGGGTTAATGTTTGAAGTTAGGTGTCGGCGATGTTAGGGAGGGCAGATTATTGGTTAATACTATTTATTATAGGGTTAGTGAGGCGGATTAGGGGTTAATAACTTTATTATAATAGCGGTGCGGTCCGGTCGGCAGATTAGGGGTTAATAAGTGTAGGCAGGTGGAGGCGACGTTGGGGGAGGCAGATTAGGGGTTAATAAATATAATATAGGGTCGGCGGTGTTAGGGGCAGCAGATTAGGGGTACATAGGGATAATGTAAGTAGCAGCGGTTTACGGAGCGGCGGATTAGGGGTTAAAAATAATATGCAGGGGTCAGCGATAGCGGGGGCGGCAGAATAGGGGTTAATAAGTGTATGGTTAGGGGTGTTTAGACTCGGGGTACATGTTAGGGTGTTAGGTGCAGACGTAGGAAGTGTTTCCCCATAGACAACAATGGGGCTGCGTTAGGAGCTGAACGCGGCTTTTTTGCAGGTGTTAGGTTTTTTTCAGCTCAAACAGCCCCATTGTTGTCTATGGGGGAATCGTGCACGAGCACGTTTTTGAGGCTGGCCGCGTCCGTAAGCAACTCTGGTATCGAGAGTTGAAGTTGCTTTAAAAATGCTCTACGCTCCTTTTTTGGAGCCTAACGCAGCCATTCTGTGGACTCTCAATACCAGAGTTATTTTAAAGGTGCGGCCAGAAAAAAGCCAGCGTTAGCTACGCGGGTCGTTACCGACAAAACTCTTAATCTAGCCGATAGGTTGCAAAGGAGGGTTAAGTATTAGTGCATTCACAATCAATTATGTATAACCCTTATTATCTGTTGTTTTTTTGTTTGTTTTTTAAAAAATTCTAGCTGAACCTTCCTTACAACTGATTCATATGTGAGGGGGGTCCCTAAATTAATGTGTCAGTTTATGTCAATTACATTTTCAGCACACAGGGTAATACTTAGGAAATGTATCACTTGAATTGCGGCTTATTTGCTGCCTTGAATGTAATTTCTAATATATACAATTTGGGGAGATAATGATCCAATTTTTCTGATATACAATGAATAATATCCATGTCTTAGTTTATTTCTGACCACTCTAAATTCTTCTATAGAGAGTTAATGCCAGTAATTGATGAGGTCAAAGGCAGAGTTTAATCCTGAAGGCGTTCTGGTCTTCAACTTGAAGATCCAGAACACCTCCTGTCTGCCCAAGGTCTCAACCCTGTCACCTCCTCTCAGGGGTGCAGGAACATATTCAATGGCCATCCAAGAAAACTTTCTGCACTTTTTTCATGTCTTAGTGCAAAATGTTGCACTAGGGGAGTGCTTGACTTGCCATTTCTTATTGTAGAGAGATGCTCCCTGATACAAGATCTTATCTCCCTCGTAGTTAACCCTACATATTGAATTTTACATTCTACGCAGGTTATCAGATAAATGACATACTTGGACCTACATGTGATGCAAGTTTTGATGTCAAAATGTTGTCCTGTAGCTGTTGAATGAAAGGATACTCCACATTCAACCTTTTCACAGGCTACACAGTCCCTGTCGCTACATCTATGCATTCTCTTAATTTGCATCCCTGCTGATCCACTGGGTTCAGGTTTTTGGAGCTTAGTTGGTGCTACCATATTGCCAATGGTTTTATTTTTCCTGTAGGAAAAACGGCAACCTCGTTTGGATAAGCCCATTAGTCCATCATCTGCCGAAAGCATAAGAAGATTCTTCCTGATGATGTTGCAAATTTTGGGGTATTCTACCGAATAGTCTGTTAGGAAGAGGAGAGCCTGATTAAAGGGCTCTCCTTTGCTCACATTTCTCTCTTTGGGCAGGAGTAGGGTTGCCCTATCCATGGTGTTGACAGTGTCCCTTGCATTAAGACTAAGAAACAGGGGCTATAGCCATGGTGTTATCAAAAATGCAAGGGACACTGTCAACACCATGGATAAGGCAACCCTACTCCTGCCCAAGGAGAGAAATGTGAGCAAGGGAGAGCCCTTTAATCAGGCTCTCCTCTTCCTAACAGACTATTCGGTAGAATACCCCAAAATTTGCAACATTATCAGGAAGCATCTTCATATGCTTTCGGCGGATGATGGACTAGTTGGCTTATCCAAACAAGGTTGACGTTTTTCCTACAGGAAAAATAAAACCATTGGCAATATAGGGGCATAGTTGGCGTGGGACCAATAGCTTTCTCTTTCAATATGGTAGCACCAACTAAGCTCCAAAAACCTGAACTCAGTGGATCAGCCTGGATGCAAATTAAGAGAATGCATAGATGTAGCTACAGGGACTGTGTAGCCTGTGAAAAGGTTGAATGTGGAGTATCCTTTCATTCAACAGCTACAGGACAACATTTTGACATCAAAACTTGCATCACATGTAGGTCCAAGTATGTCATTTATCTGATAACCTGCGTAGAATATAAAATTCAATATGTAGGGTTAACTACGAGGGAGATAAGATCTCGTATCAGGGAGCATCTCTCCACAATAAGAAATGGCAAGTCAAGCACTCCTCTAGTGCAACATTTTGCACTAAGACATGAAAAAAGTGCAGAAAGTTTTCTATGGATGGCCATTGAATATGTTCCTGCACCCCCGAGAGGAGGTGACAGGGTTGAGACCTTGGGCAGACAGGAGGTGTTCTGGATCTTCAAGTTGAAGACCAGAACGCCTTCAGGATTAAACTCTGCCTTTGACCTCATCAATTACTGGCATTAACTCTCTATAGAAGAATTTAGAGTGGTCAGAAATAAACTAAAGACAAGGATATTATTCATTGTATATCAGAAAAATTGGATCATTATCTCCCCAAATTGTATATATTAGAAATTACATTCAAGGCAGCAAATAAGCCGCAATTCAAGTGATACATTTCCAAAGTATTACCCTGTGTACTGAAAATGTAATTGACATAAACTGACACATTAATTTAGGGACCCCCCTCACATATGAATCAGTTGTAAGGAAGGTTCAGCTAGAATTAAAAAAACAACAAAAAAAAACAACAACAGATAATAAGGGTTATACATAATTGATTGTGAATGCACTAATACTTAACCCTCCTTTGCAACCTATGTAAATATAAGCAATATAACACTTATTTAGGGACACCAGATTGAGCATTCAAAATATGCAGGGGACCAGGGTAAAAACCAATTGGAAATCAGTACATATGAAGGTAGTGGAAATTAATGTAAATATGTAGAAGCAGAAAGTATAAACCTATGTACAAAATGAGGGATTTTTAGCAAATATATGTATTTTCTATTGCAGCTGTGTATTCGCCAAAAAAGGAAAAATGTATATGAATTAGACATACGAGTAAACACCAAAATGTCAGATTTAAATGCTTGGTGGATAGTGCATTCAGCTTGTAATTGACAGTGAGCAGGGATTGGCTCCACTGGTTGTCCAATGGGAGAGGGAATGGGCCTTGAAAAAGGGCGCTTGTTTTTACATATTTTATCAGCTAAGACTACGGCTGAATAGCCGAAATGCGTCAGCTGTTTCTTTCCTTCACTCATCACTAGGACAATCAGCTGCTGCCAGAGTCAACTGAAGCACTGTCAATGAAACTTTTTCTTTGTACTATGAACTTTATAAACTTTATGCGTTATTAATTGAGCGTTATTTCAAATAAACGCTGCAATTCTCATCCACCGGTGCTCCTGTCCTCTTTTCTCTTAATACAGACATCAGCCAATCACAGACTAATATACGTTTATAAAAAGGCAAAAAAGCCCAGCACCAATCTTCCTCCAATCTGTATGTGTGCAAGTCTCTGTGGAGAATCTGTAACCCCCAATTTTGCAGCCAAATAATGAAAATAGTGACAGCACCACAGGTATCATTCAGGTGAAGTTTAATGGGAGAACCTCAAGACCATAGGTACATGCAACGTTTTGGACCTACATGGTTCTTAATCATGTATAACAGACAGGTGTGCAAACACAGTTTAAATCACTAGCCCCGTCCAATTTACACTTTAGAGTCAGGAGGATCCCAAGGGGATTAAGGGTTAAATTGTGCCCTACCTTCTTATCCAATAATGAATTCTATAAAAAGAGATTTGAGTGTATTCTCAACAAGTGTTCTTTGGACTTAATTTTACTTACGGTAGAGTAACACACAAACAACTTAGACAGCGCCACAGTAAAAATTGAATAATGTAAAACACCCTACACTTTTCCAATCAATGGGATGCTGAGACTGTCTTGTAATACCCTATATAGAGACACAATCACATATATCATAGGTATATAAGGGTTAGTGACAAACCCAGTGCTCAGGGTATACAAAAATGATGCTGACCGTAATGCCTCGTGATACCTTATATAAACACACAGTCACATATATCATAGGTATGTAAGGATGAGTTACAGACTCAGTGCTTAGGGTATACAAAGCCAATAATAAATGAAATATAAAGTCCGGATTAGCAAATGTGAATGTAAAGTCCGGCTATACAAATATTTGAACTTGGTCCGTAATATATCGAGATTGCTGCTCCTTTTTTGCCCAATGGTGTCCATTCTCAGGCTCTGATAGATAGATAAGTAACTCTAAAAAAAGAGAAAAGATAGAGCGCATCCACGATCTAAGTGTAGTATTAAAAGTAACACTTTATTTGTTGATACATACATTGATATCACACTCACAGGTATGTATATGCCTTTAAGAAGAATAACAATCCCACTCCAGCTGCACTGTACCGTTTCCGTGTTCCCCCTGTGTCTGCAGAGATAAACGCCCATAATCTTACTGAAGGAGAAGTGAGTGTGAACGCTAAAAGGATTGAACTGTAATCGGCTAACACGGTTCAACCTATTCAGCGCTATCACACAATCTCAATATTTGTGTGTTTATTACACACATGTATCCCAGACAGCTATATATCGGAAAAGTTCCCTATATACAAAGGATCTAGACACATTAAGGATCTCAAATATGATCCAATATAGTTTTATAACTTTGTGTATGATTGCAACTTGTTAATCCAAAGCCCCGTGTTTACTACTCACTCTGGAGTCCCACTAGTGCGGTTAAACTCAGGCTGTTACGAAAGTTCAAGTTTTCATTTACCCAAGGTAAAATACATAATAAGTAACAAAGGCTTACCCTTCATCAAGCGGTATCTAAGGAGTCCAGTTGATATCGTCGTGAAATCCTCCTATTGTGACAGATACTCACTTGTTCACTCAGTGCGGCGTGTAAAGACGAAATCACCTGTGATGTACAAAGCCTTGTTCCAGTGCCGGCAATACTTCACCCAGCACGGCTGACCAGTGAGATCTCAGGGATCCTCCACACCCCCGTAGAAACACAGAAACGACAAAAGCACCAAAGTTAGTAGCGATCTCACCGAAAATGAGCAAGGAGAGAAGGTATGAAGTGTAAAAACGATCCTTTATTTCATCTGTTTAAAATCACATGCACTCCATGATAGTAATTTGGGCCATTTTAGTTTCCAAGGAATAGAGCAAGTTTCCTTAGGAATACGTGGAGGGAATAGATATCAAGCTTTAAGTAGAAAGGAGGTCTTCTGGATCTATACACTAAAAACTGGATCCCCTAATGGTATAAATAAGATTAGGGATGTCAAACTATTCATAGATAGGAACTAGATATAATTATTCGATTCTATGTTAGATCTTACATTGTTTGTATGCAAATTACATTTGACATGTCTATGCTTTTTCTTCCAGATTCTGCTTGTTAGTCTGTTTATATCTTTGTGATACATGTGACTGTGTAACAACCAATATCCCATTCAGTTAAAACACACTTTGTTAAAATATGATATGATGTTGGGTGATAGATACGCAGAGATTGGACAATTATTAATGACTATGTGGCGTTTGACTCTTACATTGTATCCATATTATTTGTCTGCAACCTCTGTGTGTTTCTTGTCCCAGGATCATCTAAATTTATAGTATATGGAAAACATCGTTTTGCAATAGGTTGTTCCTATTTCTTTTTTGAATGTCTCACTTTTTAAATTGTACATTTTTTAAATGAGCTCTCTGAGTAGTTGTTATAGGATTATGTATATTTTTGTATAAAATTTAATGATCTTTGGATTGGAGGTATTGAATGGGTTAAACTTGTGAAGGTTTTGAATAAGTTGTAATTGGCTGAAATACCTCTTACTCTAAGTATTTAACAGCTGTAAGTGACGCTTGTTTGCTAGCTCTGATGAACTGCCTCTGAGGCAGGAAACGCGTCAGCTGTGTCCTGTGCTGTGCTGTGCCTTTTTTGTGATTTTAAACAGATGAAATAAAGGATTGTTTTTACACTTCATACCTTCTCTCCTTGCTCATTTTCGGTGAGATCGCTACTAACTTTGGTGCTTTTGACATTAAGGATCTCTGCAGACACAGGGGGAACACGGAAACTGTACAGTGCAGCTGGAGTGGGATCATTATTCTTCTTAAAGGCATATACATACCTCATAAGTTTGAGGGCAGCTTTGTGAGTGTGAGATCAATTTATGTATCAACAAATAAAGTGTTACTTTTAATACTACACTTAGATCGTGGATGCGCTCTATCTTTTCCCTTTTTTAGAGTTACTTGTTATATACTTACAGTAGAGTGTTTGTAATTGGAAATTGAAAAGCAAAGTGGTGAAAAAATGCACAATGGGTAATAAGTTGTCAGCGGATGTACTTAAAGCCACAAAAGAAGAAGTTGATAAACTACTCCAACAATACAGACATGACGTTGAAGAAAGGAAGAGGTTAAAATTTACCAGAGAAGAGAATGACTACGCCAATGACAGATTGTTCAATTCGTCACATGATCGGGAACTTCGTGGTCGATGGACACGTGATGCTCAATCATGTAGGAAACAGTTGCCAACCACGCACCCACAAGATGACACCCCGGATTCACAGTCCTCCAGTAAGAGTTTTTTAAGTTCGGCATCAGACGGAGACACAGACGGGGAGGGCAGAAGCACCACCACTCAAGGATACCGCAGGATGGATACCAGGGAAACACAGGGCAACTGGCAGCAATCACACAGGGGGCAGCCATCACCGAGGAAGAGACAGTGATATTGGTGAGTGTGAGACTAATGGTGAAAAGACATTGGTTGAAAATATTTCAAAATATGTACTATCTGAAACAGAGCATATTCTCGTCACCAAAGGATTATCATATTGTCCCACTAAAGGACTTGATCAATTTACACTAGATAAGGATATGTTTAAGTTCTTTAGGCTGATTAGGTTGAAAGCATTTTTTGGTAATAAAAATGTTTCTGATAATGTTACTAGTATATCTGATACTGAAAGCATTGATTTAAAATCTCTAGGCTTGTATAAAAAAATCTAATTTTGTACCTCCTCATAGCAATCTGGGGGTGGAAACATTTATTAAATTTGTACAGAACGATGTATCTGGGTTAATGAAAAAGCTGAGTCTTAAACATACACCTCTATGCCACAACCTCACTAAAGAGGAAAAAGCAGTACTTGATAAATTAAAAGAGAATAAAAACATCACAATTAAAAGTCCGGACAAGGTAGGAGTGGTGGTTGTCCTTGATACTGAATATTATACTCGAGAGATATTAGAACAACTATCAGATGGAGGGGTGTATGAAATTTTGTCTATACAAAAAGAGATCAAAATGGTATTAGATAGAGCCCTTATTAATAACATCATTACTAAGTCAGTATATGAATACCTATGGAAAAAACATCCGGTCACACCAGTTTTTTTATACTTTGCCCAAAATCCATAAAAACCTTACTCACCCCCCTGGTCGCCCCATTGTTGCTTACACAGAGTCTGTCTATCTAACATCTCTATTTTTCTGAACAGGGTCTTATTCCCTATGGTTAAAACACAGAAATCTTTTTTTAAAAGATACAGTGGATTTTTTTTGGAGAAAATTGAAACTGTGGAAATACAAAAATTATATATCCTTCTGCTTTGATGTGGTGAGTCTCTATACCTCCATTCCCCATGAGACAGGATTGTCCATTGTAGGGGATGTTTTAAAAAAGAGTGGAAAATATAATATGAAACAATGTGACTTTTTTGATGACCTGTGCTCTATTGCAATTACTTTTTGTTTCAGGACACATTTTACATGCAGAAAAGGGGCACAGCCATGGGCTCTAATGTTGCCCCCTCATACGCCAATCTCTTCACGAGTGGGTTTGAGGAGACGTTCATCTATAATAATTGTTTGTTTAATCAAAACTGGAAGCTGTGGCTATGCTATTTAGATTACATTTTTGGCGTATGGGGGGGGGGGCACATTGGAGTCCTTATTATCATTTGCTGACATTATCAATTCTGCTATGTCTGGTTTGAAATTTACCCTTATACACTCAGTTCATTAAATCAACTTTCTAGATAGCAGAGTGTATCAAGAGAACAATTTGTCACTGATTTATATGTGAAACCCACGGATAAGAATACCTTACTAAGGTATAATAGTTTCCATCCAGACAATGTATTTAAATCCATACCAAAGAGACAGTTTTTGCGCACACTAAGGATAGTTAGTGATGAGAATATATTACCATAAAGATTTAGAACTATGGGAAAGAATTTCATCAATAGGGGCTATCCCGCTAATATGATTGAACAGACTATTAGCAATTTGACACAGAGTGATGCCAGTACTGATAAAAGAAAGGATAGAAAGGCGGAAATATTGTTTTTCCTCTACTGAGTATAGTAACGATAGCAATGAGATTTACAGGATTATTAGAAAACATTGGTATGTGTTGTCCAAATATAATACTGATTTGGAAATGTTTAAAGGGACAGTCAAGTCCAAAATAAACTTTCATGATTCAAATAGGGCATGTAATTTTAAACAATTTTCCAATTTACTTTTTTCCAGCAATTTTGCTTTGTTCTCTTGGTATTCTTTATTGAAAGCTAAACCTAGGTAGGCTCATTTGCTAATTTCTTAGACCTTGAAGACTGCCTCTAATCTGAATGCATTTTGACAGTTTTTCACCACTAGAGGGCATTAGTTCATGTGTGTCATATAGATAACATTGAGCTCACACACGTGAAGTTACCTAGGAGTCAGCGCTGATTGGCTAAAATGCAGGTCTGTCAAAAGAACTGAAATAAGGGGTCAGTTTGCAGAGGAATGGATACAAGGTAATTACAGAGGTAAAACATGTATTATTATAACTGTGTGGGTTATGCGAAACTGGGAATGGGTAATAAAGCTATTATCTATCTTTTTAAACAACAAAAATTCTGGTATTGACTGTCCCTTTAAATTGCCCCCTATGACATCTTACCGGAGGGTAAGGAATCTCAGAGAGAATTTAGTAAAAGCAGATGTAGGCACAAATAAAAAACCTACCATTGCCTTCTTAAATCTTACTACTCCACAAAACCGAACTATACGCTTAGCTGGGAGAAAGAACTTAACAGACATATTTCGGCCAAACAATGGTCCTCCTGGTTTAAAGCCACAGCCAAGTCGGCCCACTCTGCAACAGGGTTAGAAACTAATTTAAAGATCACAACTAGATGGTATTTAACTCAGAGTAAACTGAAACATATGTTCATAAGTGCCAGTGATAGATGCTGGAGAGGCTGCGGCCAAGTGGGCACTATGTGCCATATTTGGTGGGATTGTGATGTGATAAAATCTTTCTGGACGCGAATCCATGAAGTAGCTTGCACCATAACTGGTGTTCAGAGCTTTCCCCAGAGGTGATTCTTTCTAATGCTACCTTACCGACCCCTTGCAAAATCAGAAAACATCTCTACCAAATTTTAATAAATGCTGCCAAATGACTTATTCCTATATTTTGGAAAAAAACCCAAGTCCCAAGCCTAGGTCAATGGATCGAGCAAGTGAAAAATACATTAATCCTGGTAAGATTCCACTATTTCAAGACAGGCCAGTTAGATTTTTTCCATGACATGATGTTCCTTTGGGAACAGTATACTTTTGCAACCACATAACATACCCCTCATTCGATTAGAGGATAGGAAGGTACCATAGCTGGGAGGTAGAGGAAAGATATGCCCCCAACCTGTGACCCCTGTTGCATATAATTCCCTGGTTTGTTTCTGTTTGTGTTTCTGTTTTTGTTTTAGAATGTTTAGTTCTGTTGTTACATCTATGTCTCATTGTCTATGCATATCTCAGTACGCACGCACCACCACCATCAACACATATGAAGAACGTACTACTTTAATCTCCACCACAGCTGTACTTTTATCACCTGAATAGAACTTTATAAAAAAGTGGTGGTGTCTGGACATTCTTGCTTAAACTATATTTTCATATTTGAGATGTTACCATTACACATGCTGTAACTTGCATATCTGTTTGTTTGAAAACTTTATTTGAAATAAAAATAAATAATTAAAAAAAAAAACTACCATTAATTACTTAACTACACCTAATAAAGGATGCTATCCCTGTCAACATTGTGCACATTGCAATTCCATCATTAAAGGAAAAGATTTGGCACAAAATGACAAAAGGAAACAATTGAGAATTAATGGCCTTTTCACATGCCAAACAGAGTATGCTATTTATTTGCTAAAATGTCCATGCGGGCTTTGTTATATAGGCAAGACCAGTAGAGCCATCAGAGACAGGTTTAGTGAACACAAGAAATCTATTAGGTCTAAGGATATGACATTACCAGTATCTGCACATTTTGTCCAAAAGGGACACTCAGTAAGCCAACTCCATTTCCAGGTCATTTTATTATTATTATTATTATTATTATACTTTATTTATGAAGCGCCATCATATTCCACAGCCCTGTCCATGGATACAGTTCATTTAAATAAAAAAAATAATGTAAAACTTGTAAGAGACAGGACAAAATTTACAAACCCATACAGGAAGAATTGAGGGCCCTATTCCCATGGGAACTTACAGTCTAGAAGGGTAGGAGGTTGAGAAACAGGAGATGTGGACTGCAAGAGTAAGAAAGATGTTAATGCAGAGTTAGAAGAGGGAAATGTTGTTCGGTAAGAAAAATATTATTGAGTTGGGTGGTAGGCTTCTCTGAACAGAAAAGTCTTCATAGAGCATTTAAAGGAAGAAAGATTAGGGCAAAGCCTGACAGCACGAGGGAGAGTGTTGCAGAGGGTTGGTGCTGCACGACAGAAGTCCTGCAGTATAGCATGAGAAGAGGTGATAGTCACAGATGCAAGGAGCAGGTCACTGTAGGATCTTAGTGGGCGGGCTGGAGTATACTTGTTCATTAGAGAGGATGGGTAGAGGAGAGCGGTGTTGGTGAGTGCTTTGTATGCAAGGGTGAGAATTTTAAATTTAATTCTGCTGTGAATGGGGAGCTAATGAAGGGACTCGGAGAGGTACAGCAGATCACATAGAGAGCTCAAATTAAAACAGAAAGAAGTGTGGTGAATTAAATTCCTCAATACTTTACATCCCCAAGGTCTGAATATTGATTATGATTTGCATTTGTTTTTATGATTTATTTTGAAGTCTATTGTAATAATCTTTTGTAACCACTAGATGTCACTGTTCATTGAAAGTTTGTACTTTTATGCACTTTAAGGGTTAATAATCCCTAAGGAGAGATCTGCAATGTAATTAGACAGGGCTAGTGATTTAAACCGTGTTTGCACACCTGTCTGTTATGCATGATTAAGGACCATGTAGGTCCGAAACATCCCATGTACTTATGATCTTGAGGTTCTCCCATTAAGCTTCACTTGAATGATATCTGTGGTGACGTCACTATTTTCATCATTTAGTATACATATATAACCTGTGAGCTTGTGCACATGCTCAGCAGGATCTTATTCCATAGAAAGTGTGAATATAAAAACACTGCAAAATTTGAAAATGGAAGTAAATTGGAAAGTGTCTTAAAACTGCATGTACTATCTGAATCATAAACATTTATTTTGACTTGAGTGTCCCTTTAAACAGTCTGTTTCATTTTTGTAATAAAAAAGCACTAAACAGTTGTTTATACTTAATAGAAATAATTGCAATATGTATTATTCATCTTTTTTAAATGTGTTTACCTTTTATTTTTTTATTTTTACACTACATTTGTGCTTCCTGTCACAGCCCTACAAGGAGGAGGAGGCCTTTTCAGGAAATTTTATCTTAGCCTGACCTCTAGGCTAGTGAATTGACTAGATAGCAGAGAATCAGATTTGCTCATGTCCAGAACTGACAGACTAAAACTTAGGTTTTTAAAATCATCTGCTCTTAAAACAGTTGGGTCAGGACTACACAGTAAATTTCTAAGTTCTAATTTTGCGAGAAAACAAGTAAGTTATTTGCTCTTTTTTTTTTTTTTACAAAATCTTTCTTTTTATATTTACTTTGATTTAACATATTATATTTTACAAAGGAGCACTGTTTAAAATCCCTGTAAGAAATATAATTTGATAAATTGTCTATGTACAGAAGCATATATATTCTAATGTATCAGACTTTACGTCACAGTTTTGAAGTATAATACAAAAAAAATAAAAAATGAATGCAATTTTAATTGCAAAGCGAGTGTCTTACGTCCCCAGTCATAAAAAATAAATAAATAATATATCAGCAAAGATGCCATACGATATGGTCTCAATTCCTCTACCATTGGATTATACTTCTCTAACAAATACCAATGTTTCTTTATCACTTTGAAAATTCGGTCACTCAAGGTACTATATTCAGATACAAATACCATTCTCTTATCTTTATTTTTTCTTTGCACCTCTTTCCTTTTTTTGTTATTAAATACTTCTTTTTTGCTTCTATAATTTCCATAGGATAACCTCTTTTTTGAAACTTGTAACTCATCTCTTCCACATGCAACCTCAAGTCAGGTCATCCCTGACAATTCTCTTACCTCTCATTAACTGAATTTTTTGTACTGACCCAAAGACTATCAAGATGAAAATTTGTATAGTGAAGTAATGTATTTCAGTCCATCTCCTTTATAGAAAGATCAGTAATCATTCTATTTCCTTCAATCTTAACATTAGTATCTAAAAAAAATGTATATTCTCCCTTGAATATGTTAATGTGAATTTAAACTCTGACATAATTCCATTAATCCCATCTACAAATCATAACAAAGGATCCAGGGCCCTCTCCATACCCCAAAAAATATCATCAATAAATATATACCATTATAGACAACATGTAGCAAATCCATTGTCTCCAAAAATATACCTATCGTCAATGGTACTTATGAAAAGATTGGCATATAAGGGGGCCACACTGGATCTCATAGCTGTACCTTTATGTTGGAGATAAAAAGTATCCTGGAATAGGAGATAGTTATAGTAAAGGAAGAGCCTAAATACATTTTTAAAGAAATCACAATGTTGTAGTAAATATTCCCCACTTGCTTGTAAATGTTTTTCAACAGCCTTCAAACCAACTTTGTGAGGAATAGATGTGTACAAATTTACAAAATCCAAGGAAAATAGAAAACATTCACTATCCACCTCTAATTTTTTAATTTTACTTAAAAAATCATTTGTGTCTTTCAGGTATGACTTTTGTACTTTGACATTCGGATTTAGAATCTTATCTAAAAAATTGCAATATTGGAAAATACAGATTCAGTCCCAACCACAATGGGTCTTCCTGGCGGCTTATTCATATTCTTATACATTTTTGGTAATGTGTAAAACACAGGTTAGCCTTAATCAAATATTTTCTTGTAGCCTCAGCCCCTTAAAAAATCATCTCAAATTCTTTCTGAATTTCTCTCAATGGGTCCCTCAAAGGTCGTAGGTTGTATTAACAGACTAGGTACCCTATTTCCTTAATAGGGATTATAATTTACATTTATTTCTTTAGTTTTATTCCTATAGATTTACATGTGATGATTTAGTCTATGTAAAGTCTTTTAATATATTTCGCATAACTGATGTATGGGATATTATAAAACTATTGTAAAAACACTTTTGATCAACTGTTGGGTATCTATGTATTGTATTTACTTTATAATTGCTAGCTTGTCATAATAAGTAAGATGTAATATTTGTTCCTGCCACTAGGTATCGATATTATGCAAAATATGTATATGGTCTCTATGGGTAACTGAACATGTGTGACAGATTAGGATGCTATTTAAGGAACATACATTCAATGGTGCATTAGCATGATTAAAGGGACACTAAAACCAAATTTTTTTTATTTCATGATTCAGATAGAGCATGCAATTTTAAGCAACTTTCTAACTTACTCTTGCTATCTTTATTTGAAAAAGAAGGCATCTAAGCTAAGGAATTTTTGGCTCAGACCCTGGACAGCACTTGTTTATTGGTGATGTCCAATCAGCAAGGACAACTCGGGTTTTTCACCGGCATCCAAATTTACATTCTTGCTTTTCAAATATAGATACCAAGAGAATGAAGAAAATGTGATAATAGTAGTAAATTAGAAAGTTGCTTAAAATTGCATGATCTATCTGAATCATGAAAGAAAACATTTGGGTTCAGTGTCCCTTTAAGGGTCCAGTGCAGCCCTAAATGTCGCTGTTTATGGGGATGTCAAAAAAGCATTTTTTTTGCCACATATACAGAAGTGCTGCACATTCATTATATTTGTGGATTATAGGAGGGTAAGCAGAGAGCATTTCACTACTGGTATCTAGCTGAACATATCAGATCAGCCAAAGACAAGAGGCAAATACTGTATGTGAAGGCACTGATCAGCAACTAGGTCCCAGTAGCGCATTGCTGCTTCTAAGCGTACCTAGGTATGATTTTAAAAAAGCTATACCAAGAGAACAAAGAAAATTAGATAATAGAAGTAAACTTGAAAGTTGTTTAAAATTCTATGCTCTATCTCAATTATGAAATAACATTTTTGGGTTCCATGTTCCTTTAAGTGAAAGGAGGGAAAAAAGTAAATGAAAAAAAAAAGTGGAGTTAGCAAAAGAAAAGAAAATGCAAAACATGAGAAAGGCATAGAAAAGTAAAAAGATGAATTAGATAAGAAAAGGGATCAAAAAGGTAGATTAATGATAGATAAAACAACAAGGACAAATATGATAGATAGATAGATAGATAGATAGATAGAGTCCAACCTCTTAATACTGATTGCTTAATAATTTCAAACTGTAGATGAAATCCAATACTTAAATGTTGCTTAGTGCTACGGAAATGTAATTAATTTATATGATGGTTAGAGGATTAAAGGTTTAAGCATCTTTACATTTCCCAATTTAGCAACCAACTTTTCCCAAAAAATCTCTCAATATAAAGTATTTTCACAGCAGCGAAACATTAACACATGTGAAAGAGGCTATAATAATGTACCACTTTTTTCATTTCAATTTCCATTTCAAATATCAAATCCTTCAGCACACAGCCAAGAAAGCCCGCTACATAGATACAACTCTGGGTGCTAAAACATATGCATGTGCTATGGTGGATAAAACTGCTATTGAAGAACCTCTGTGCATAATTATTTACACTGAATCAACCAAGAGAGCAATTTTATACAGAGATCTCCAGTAACCAGTATACAGTTTTTGCAGATTGGCACAGTCTACTTACCGTGTGTTTGTAGAAAATAGTCTTCCATATTGCAATGTTTTTTTTCAAAACTCCTGTCCCAGTGCATAAAACATTACAAGTGGAGCGCTTATTTATCTCGCGCCTGCAAACGGGCTAATTTGCCTGTTTGCGGGAGCACAATAAATAACCAGCGATTATAAATGGCCGATTATTGCTACTGGGAGATCGCGGTAGCAATTAACGCTCAGAATATTAACCAGAGATGATTGCTGGTTAATTTTTTAACTGTCCCCCAATTGCCCCCAAAATAAAGTGGTGTCTTTGTTTAATAAAAAAAATTAGAATCTTTAAAGAAAAAAGAAATAACTGCTAAAAGTAGTTATAAGTGGTTAAAAGTGGCAGGTGTGGGGTGTTAGAAAAAAAAACGGCACAGAAAAGTACCTTTATATTGCTGTATATGGGGACTTAGTGATTCCAGTAAATATATATGTATATGCTTATATACATATATATTTATGTGTTAATGTGTGTATATGCCCATATTAACACATAAATATATATGTATATGAGCATATACATATATATTTAAAATTGCTGTCATCACTGCGCGACTTACCCCTTTTCACAACGCTAGTTCTCATGTTGAATCTCAAGGCATGAGAACAAGGCTCCCATTGGAGCCTATGAAAGCGTGCTCTCGTAAGCGCAATGCTACCGTAAGCTCTTTTGCGTGCACTGGTATTGGTTAAGCACAAATATCGCTTTCGCAAAAGTGATATTTTGTGTTCACCTTGTAGTTTTAGCCCTAAACTTGCACACAAAAAAAGCATTTTGAAATGGTTAAAATTGATCTAAAAAAATGTGCCCTTGCTGATTTTATGTATACTTTCTTCTTGAAATTAAATTCAAATGCAATTCACTGTTATGATAACTATAACACCAAATAATCATTAACTTCAGTATTTCATATTATTTATGTAGTGTTTATTATAAGTTCAGAGAATATAGCCTAATTTCCAACTCATGACTGTTTTATATGATATATGCAATTAACTTTAATCACCCAGAATAAAATGCCCCCCTTTAGCTGTGCAGCTATTCACATTATTATGATCCATTTGCATTTAATTAAAACAATGGCACATATTTAAAGGTACAACCTTAGATATAACTTCAAACTCATAAAAAACAGGTATTAAGTATAAGAAGTGAACAGTTTGACCATTTTTACTTTTATATAATTTATCTGAATACTGGTGTAACATGACCTGACCTCATTTTCCTTCAAATTCTGACAAGAAAATCTGTATGAAACATGTATTTTCCCTTTTTATGTAACAATGCTGAAATTTTAATGTTGTTTAAGATTCCCTCATAAAAAAAATGTTTAAAACAATAAGGGCTAGATTACAAGTGGAGAGCTATTTCATCGTGCGCCCGCAAACGGGCAAACTCAGCCATTTACGGACACGCGATAAATAACCATCTATTACAAGTGGCTGGTTATTGTTACTGTGAGCTCGTGGTAGCATTTAGCACTCAGTAAATTAACCAGAGGTCCAAAGGTTAATTTTTGGCGCGAGTTTTTTGGCGCAATTGAGAATTTTGGCGCAAATTGCACAAACCAAACAAGTATAAAGCAAGCAGTCTCACCAACCATATATCAGTCTTGAAAAAGGCCCTATTGGTGGGCCGAAACGCGTTGACATATATGGTGAGTTTTATTTCTACTTGTGTAAACGTATTTTAAACGATACTGCTCTATGTTGCATTTTTCTTTTTCCACAGGGATTGGATCGTCTTACATTTTTTTATAATCATTTTCTATATTCATCATTTTTTATATATCCATGGTTTTTTATATCCAAATGTTTTCAAGAAATTGGTCAGTTGGATTCTATTCTTTCAGTTATTCACGGTTTGATTCATAAACACAGATGGCATTTTTTTAACTTTTTTTTTTGACTTTATTGGACATCACATTATCACTTAAATTCTTTTGGATTTAATTTTCAATTTGACATCTTATTTTGGATTTTCGATTTATTGTAATTGACTTTTTTGCCTTTTTTGATATAATTATTGACTTAATTTTGGACACTTTTTAATTTTGGATACTTTTTGATTTTTTCCACGAGGGGATTCACACAAGTTTCTTCACAATTTCATCAGGTTTAAAACACTATCTCATTTTTTTCAAAGGATCAACATTTTTTTCTCAAATTATATAAGGAAGACACTTTTCACATATATGTTTTTATCCTAGGTCACACGACCTATCCCCATTTGCTGCTTTTTGTACACCAATTTCTGAATTTTATTGCATCATTTCTGTATTTTATTTTATTGTATTTATTGTATTATCTTTTCATCTTTTTGACTTCACCCAAACCAATTTTATCATAGATTGTAAAACTGTTTTTATCACATAAACAGTTCACCATTGGAATGTTTTTAACTATTGTCTATTTTATGAAGTAATATGGATCCATATACTTTTATGCTTTTATAATCTGTCCGCAATTATAGATACCAAGCTATTGCCTTAATAAATTTGTTAATTTTAAAGCTATATTAAACTTTTAAATATTTTACTTACTTGGGCTCCTTGTGCTGGTATACTAAACGACAAATTTTTGTTTATACCCCCATTAGACCTAGCCTTTTAATAGGCGCTCCTAACACCAAACTTTTCCTTTCTTTTCCTCTTGGGTATCTAGAGACCCTATCGTTATAGGAGCTTAGGTCTTGTAAGTTAGCGCCGTCGGGAAGACCTCACACCTCCATAGTATCCAGTTCTCTCTAGAATTTCCCTCGGCAGCTTTCTCGCTCTTAAAACTATAATAACAGCAAATATGTTCAATATAACACACTCTATGAGAAAGGACATAACATTAGATATTAACATATCCTCTGTTAATCCAGATGGTTCAGACAAAGTCGATTTTAACTCCATCTTTAGAAATTTGGAGAAACTTCTCATTCAAGAAGTTAAATACAAAGCAGAGATCAGCTTTTTGAGAAAGTGCTTAGATCTCAACATTATCCCAAAGGGGCTAATTGTTAGAAAAGATTGTGCCTTCCAAACTGACAATCCAGATTTCAACAAAAAATGGGCAGACACACTAATAACAGCCTCCAGGACACTAATGCAAACTATAATTGAACACAGAGAAGCAATACTATTACAAGTCGACATAGACATCAAAAACAATGAAGCTGACTTAGCTGGACCAGAGGGTCTAGTCATTGAAACTCAAGATATCCTAGACAGAAAAGATAATCTTGATAAGAAAATTACCAAGATTAGGGACGACATCACACTTAAGAAAAGTAAGAAACTTAATAGAGAACTCAATCTTTTAAAGAATTTGGACAAAGATGAGAATAACACCAACAGTGAACGAAATATGGAAACTCAACCATCCACTAGTTCCAGCAATGATCCAAACAAAGAAAACGAAGGAGGATGGACAACAGTTACATACAGAAAAGATAAACCCAAACCACACATATATAAAGGGGAGAACCAATTCTATGAACACAATAAACAAAGGAACGCTTATGATAACCATGTAAATAGACCTCCACACAACAATCCAAATTGGCATACAGATAGAAATAATTACAACTGGAATGGACAACGACATAACTACCATTGGAATTCCCATCGTCATAATGGGATGAGAAAAAACTGGGAGGATGACAGGTACAACAATCAAACACGTAATATGGGACAACAAGAGAGGGAACACTATCCCCCCAGATTTGAAAGGAAACCTCAGAGAATCTTCTTTCCACACCATTCCGAAGAACCTATCTACCCAAGGAACCACTTGCCACCTTTAGGAGGGAACCAAAGACATAAGGCCCAATTTGACTACAACCATTCCCCAAGATGGAATCAAGGGTACAGCCAATCGCCAAGATGGAATAACTATGGAAGACCACAATATGGATACAGATACCATCATCATATACAAAACGGAGAACAAGGTGACAGGTTCAATTACGAAAACCGTCATCTCTTCCACCAGGACTCTTACAATCAGAGGTACACACCCCAAACACCAAATATGGCACCCCGCTGTGATGACAGAGAATGGAGAACCCCACGGGTGGAGCATATACAAGGGAACAACAACAGAATAAGTACCAGAGATCCAGTCGATAGTCCGCTGGCCTCATCCCCTAGAAACCATCATTTTTTAGAACTACACCAGAAGACTACCAAAGAGCTGGAGAGAACGACCACAAAGAGGAAGATGTCGAACTCAGACGACCCTCAAATCCCAAACGAAAAAAGAAAAACCATAGAGGGAAGAGAGGGGGCAAAAGAATGAACAGAAAGAACAAGAAAGATGACACTGGAACACTAAACTCTAGTGCCACCACCAAAGGCATTTACAACCTTAGCTCTACTTCTCTAACGGAACAAGAAAAATCCATCTTAGACTATGGACTCTCTTTCGCACCCTCAAAAGGGCTCAACAAATTTGAAACTTTTGTCAACATCAAAGAATTCGTCAGGAAACTGACATTGAAAAGACACTTTATGAGATCCCCACTAGAATACCTACCAAGAATCCCCACTAATGGCACACAATCTGGGATTGACGAATACCAACATACGGATCTTAAGCCCAAATCTACTTTCTATCCTACAGCAAGCAAAGGAAGTGCTATCGATTCATTTGAAACTATAGTCTGTAACGAACTGAGAAACATCAATAATACTAAACTTCACAGACACAAACAGAACCTTTCGAGGAATCAAATTCAAACTATCAGAAATCTAGAGAAAAACAAAGATCTTGTAATCAAACCTGCGGACAAGGGAGGTGGCATAGTAGTACTTAACAAAGGCGACTACGAAGCAGAATGTATGAGAATTCTGTCTGACCAGAATACATACGAAAAACTCAACACCAACCCAGTGATCCAATTCAAGGAAGAAATTGACGACATCTTGGTAGAAGCACATGAGAACAACATATTGAACGACAAAGAATTTCGATATATAGGAATCAAACATCCCATTACACCAGTGTTCTATTATCTACCAAAGATACATAAGTCACTTCAACAACCACCAGGAAGACCTATTATATCTGGGATTGGCTCTCTCTCTAGCAATCTATCAGAGTACCTAGATAAAAACCTACAAAAGTATGTTACAAAATTACCCTCCTACATACGGGACTCTACACAAATACTCAACATCTTGAACAACATCAGCTGGGAAGAAGGCTATTTACTAGTGACTTGTGATGTGGCCTCACTCTACACCAGTATACCACATGAAGGTGGTGTAGAGGCGGTACGATATTTTTTGGACAAGGACCCAACAGTACCAGACAACCAGAAAACATTTATCCTTGAAGGGATTTCTTACATTCTCACTCATAACTATTTTAACCACAATGGAAACTTCTACAAACAACTGTGTGGCACTGCGATGGGGACCAGGTTCGCGCCCAGCTATGCTAACCTCTACATGGGAAAATGGGAGACCATATTCTGGGATTCTTGCCCAGCTGGCGCGGACCTGGTACTATACCATCGCTATATAGATGACATCATCATGGTATGGAAAGGTACAAGAGAAGACCTGGAACACACCATTACAGTTATGAACAATAATATACATAATTTAAGATTCACCTATGAAATAAGCAGCTCAGAGATCACTTTTCTAGACCTCAGGATCACAATCCAAAACAACACTATCAAAACATCAACATACTTCAAACCTGTGGATTGTAGTCATTATATACACATCAACAGCTGTCACCACTCCAGGTGGAAAAGAAACATTCCCAAGGGACAGCTACTAAGACTGAGAAAAAACTGCTCAGATCCCGACCTATGGGAAACACAAGCCAAGACCATTAAAGCTCGCTTCATAGAACGAGGATATGAAGAAGATGCGATAGACAAAGAGATTGAAGAAGTAAGGAAAAAAGATCGGAACGAACTCTTGAAATATAAAGACAAACTGAAGACAATAACGGATGACAGAAATACCATCGATGTAGCATTCATCACACAATATTGTGAAAACAGACATCTGATAGAGGGGATAATTAAAAAACATTGGCCTCTACTGAAAAATGATGATACCATAGGGGAAATATTAGCAGACAAACCGAAATTCATCTACAGGAAATCAGACAATCTAAGAAACATACTATCACCTAGTGTCCCACGCTCCAGACCAACAGGAACACAAGATGTCTTCGGCAAGACAATCAGGGGCTTCTATCCATGCATAAGTTGCAAAGCATGCAAAAGAGGTATCAAGACCAAGAAATTCGTATCCAACAATTCCAAGGCGGAACATATAATCAAAGATATGATAAAGTGTTCAAGTAAAGGAGTAATATACGTAATACAATGCAGCTGTGCACTACAGTATGTGGGTCAAACCACTAGACCATTAAAAGATAGGATTAGAGAGCACATTCTACAAGTGGAACACGGCAACACTGAAACCGCCATGTACAAACACTTTACCATCCATCATAAAAGTAACCTTAAAGATTTCAGCTACTATGGGATTCAACGAATAAGACCCAACTGGAGAGGCGGGGATTACGAAAGAAAACTTCTTGTAGCTGAATCAAGATGGATCTATGAACTTGACTGTCTCTATCCTAAAGGTCTCAATAATAAAGAAGACTTATCGCACCTATTACATCTCAAATGAAGGATCCCACATATCAAACACCTATAACAATTATAGATCTATACGTAAAGCAACAACAGCTGGTTGGCTGATTCAGGGCCCCGAAACCTTCCCCTATGCACAATTTTTAACAATTTTTTAAAAATTATATTTCATGAATTTTTTAAAAATTATATTCCATGAGCTTTCGTTTTTTAACACCTCTTAATATTTTTAATAATTTTATGATTTTTAATATTTTTAATATCTTTCGGAAAGACAATTTTACACCTTCGAATGTCTTTTATATTTCCGATAATTTCTCAGTTTATATTTTTTATTTTTAAAAACTATCAGGAGGTTTACAAACTCGTTTATGTCAATTTTAAATACGATCTGATCTCTATGTCTAACTGTCTGGATTTAACAACTCCTAAATAATAATCGATGAAGTTACCACAACTATAGGTTATTCTCATAACTGAGATTATAATCCATTCACACTATACACCTAGGTCAGAATCAATATGATTACAGCGAATAATTATTTACGTATCTCAATTTGGAGACTACATCACAGCTTCAAAAATTCTTTATTTCTTTTTATCTTATCCCATGTCATTCTAACACAAGTCAAACTAGTATAATTGAGTTCCCATACTAAACTTAAGATTTCAGAATGTTTTTTATTCACAACTCCCAGACACATGTCTACTGCCTCCTCTAGACAAATTCCGCTTTCCACGTAATAAACCAATTTCCGGTTTATGTCAACTTCCGGTATGTATCCACTTCCGGTAGAACGGCTATTTCAGACATCCAGCACCAGACACCAACTTTGGGTCTAGTAATCTCTGAACTGCCATACTATATATATATTTTTTGGGGTTACCAGTACAATGAGTCCTTATTGAGAGTATTACACAATAATAAATCGTGGCCTCAATATCGTAATAAAAGTAGACATCGGAAGTACACATCCGGTCAAATTTTGGTCTCCATGCCATAAACCAATTTCCGGTTTTAGTTAACATCCGGTAGAATGGAAACATCCGGTAGAATGTAAATACCATACATCCGGTACAAGACACTTACTATATCTCAAGTCCCCAATTGCCAATCATTACCTTTAATGGACATCAACTAAATAAGTCTATAAGGAAGGACTTATATTTGTGCCATAACATTACAATATATATATTTATCCGAAACCGGAGCCACACATATCCGGTCTATCTTACACTTCCGGGTCCAAAGGTTAATTTTTGGCGCGAGTTTTTTGGCGCAATTGAGAATTTTGGCGCAAATTGCACAAACCAAACAAGTATAAAGCAAGCAGTCTCACCAACCATATATCAGTCTTGAAAAAGGCCCTATTGGTGGGCCGAAACGCGTTGACATATATGGTGAGTTTTATTTCTACTTGTGTAAACGTATTTTAAACGATACTGCTCTATGTTGCATTTTTCTTTTTCCACAGGGATTGGATCGTCTTACATTTTTTTATAATCATTTTCTATATTCATCATTTTTTATATATCCATGGTTTTTTATATCCAAATGTTTTCAAGAAATTGGTCAGTTGGATTCTATTCTTTCAGTTATTCACGGTTTGATTCATAAACACAGATGGCATTTTTTTAACTTTTTTTTTACTTTATTGGACATCACATTATCACTTAAATTCTTTTGGATTTAATTTTCAATTTGACATCTTATTTTGGATTTTCGATTTATTGTAATTGACTTTTTTGCCTTTTTTGATATAATTATTGACTTAATTTTGGACACTTTTTAATTTTGGATACTTTTTGATTTTTTCCACGAGGGGATTCACACAAGTTTCTTCACAATTTCATCAGGTTTAAAACACTATCTCATTTTTTTCAAAGGATCAACATTTTTTTCTCAAATTATATAAGGAAGACACTTTTCACATATATGTTTTTATCCTAGGTCACACGACCTATCCCCATTTGCTGCTTTTTGTACACCAATTTCTGAATTTTATTGCATCATTTCTGTATTTTATTTTATTGTATTTATTGTATTATCTTTTCATCTTTTTGACTTCACCCAAACCAATTTTATCATAGATTGTAAAACTGTTTTTATCACATAAACAGTTCACCATTGGAATGTTTTTAACTATTGTCTATTTTATGAAGTAATATGGATCCATATACTTTTATGCTTTTATAATCTGTCCGCAATTATAGATACCAAGCTATTGCCTTAATAAATTTGTTAATTTTAAAGCTATATTAAACTTTTAAATATTTTACTTACTTGGGCTCCTTGTGCTGGTATACTAAACGACAAATTTTCGTTTATACCCCCATTAGACCTAGCCTTTTAATAGGCGCTCCTAACACCAAACTTTTCCTTTCTTTTCCTCTTGGGTATCTAGAGACCCTATCGTTATAGGAGCTTAGGTCTTGTAAGTTAGCGCCGTCGGGAAGACCTCACACCTCCATAGTATCCAGTTCTCTCTAGAATTTCCCTCGGCAGCTTTCTCGCTCTTAAAACTATAATAACAGCAAATATGTTCAATATAACACACTCTATGAGAAAGGACATAACATTAGATATTAACATATCCTCTGTTAATCCAGATGGTTCAGACAAAGTCGATTTTAACTCCATCTTTAGAAATTTGGAGAAACTTCTCATTCAAGAAGTTAAATACAAAGCAGAGATCAGCTTTTTGAGAAAGTGCTTAGATCTCAACATTATCCCAAAGGGGCTAATTGTTAGAAAAGATTGTGCCTTCCAAACTGACAATCCAGATTTCAACAAAAAATGGGCAGACACACTAATAACAGCCTCCAGGACACTAATGCAAACTATAATTGAACACAGAGAAGCAATACTATTACAAGTCGACATAGACATCAAAAACAATGAAGCTGACTTAGCTGGACCAGAGGGTCTAGTCATTGAAACTCAAGATATCCTAGACAGAAAAGATAATCTTGATAAGAAAATTACCAAGATTAGGGACGACATCACACTTAAGAAAAGTAAGAAACTTAATAGAGAACTCAATCTTTTAAAGAATTTGGACAAAGATGAGAATAACACCAACAGTGAACGAAATATGGAAACTCAACCATCCACTAGTTCCAGCAATGATCCAAACAAAGAAAACGAAGGAGGATGGACAACAGTTACATACAGAAAAGATAAACCCAAACCACACATATATAAAGGGGAGAACCAATTCTATGAACACAATAAACAAAGGAACGCTTATGATAACCATGTAAATAGACCTCCACACAACAATCCAAATTGGCATACAGATAGAAATAATTACAACTGGAATGGACAACGACATAACTACCATTGGAATTCCCATCGTCATAATGGGATGAGAAAAAACTGGGAGGATGACAGGTACAACAATCAAACACGTAATATGGGACAACAAGAGAGGGAACACTATCCCTCCAGATTTGAAAGGAAACCTCAGAGAATCTTCTTTCCACACCATTCCGAAGAACCTATCTACCCAAGGAACCACTTGCCACCTTTAGGAGGGAACCAAAGACATAAGGCCCAATTTGACTACAACCATTCCCCAAGATGGAATCAAGGGTACAGCCAATCGCCAAGATGGAATAACTATGGAAGACCACAATATGGATACAGATACCATCATCATATACAAAACGGAGAACAAGGTGACAGGTTCAATTACGAAAACCGTCATCTCTTCCACCAGGACTCTTACAATCAGAGGTACACACCCCAAACACCAAATATGGCACCCCGCTGTGATGACAGAGAATGGAGAACCCCACGGGTGGAGCATATACAAGGGAACAACAACAGAATAAGTACCAGAGATCCAGTCGATAGTCCGCTGGCCTCATCCCCTAGAAACCATCATTTTTTAGAACTACACCAGAAGACTACCAAAGAGCTGGAGAGAACGACCACAAAGAGGAAGATGTCGAACTCAGACGACCCTCAAATCCCAAACGAAAAAAGAAAAACCATAGAGGGAAGAGAGGGGGCAAAAGAATGAACAGAAAGAACAAGAAAGATGACACCGGAACACTAAACTCTAGTGCCACCACCAAAGGCATTTACAACCTTAGCTCTACTTCTCTAACGGAACAAGAAAAATCCATCTTAGACTATGGACTCTCTTTCGCACCCTCAAAAGGGCTCAACAAATTTGAAACTTTTGTCAACATCAAAGAATTCGTCAGGAAACTGACATTGAAAAGACACTTTATGAGATCCCCACTAGAATACCTACCAAGAATCCCCACTAATGGCACACAATCTGGGATTGACGAATACCAACATACGGATCTTAAGCCCAAATCTACTTTCTATCCTACAGCAAGCAAAGGAAGTGCTATCGATTCATTTGAAACTATAGTCTGTAACGAACTGAGAAACATCAATAATACTAAACTTCACAGACACAAACAGAACCTTTCGAGGAATCAAATTCAAACTATCAGAAATCTAGAGAAAAACAAAGATCTTGTAATCAAACCTGCGGACAAGGGAGGTGGCATAGTAGTACTTAACAAAGGCGACTACGAAGCAGAATGTATGAGAATTCTGTCTGACCAGAATACATACGAAAAACTCAACACCAACCCAGTGATCCAATTCAAGGAAGAAATTGACGACATCTTGGTAGAAGCACATGAGAACAACATATTGAACGACAAAGAATTTCGATATATAGGAATCAAACATCCCATTACACCAGTGTTCTATTATCTACCAAAGATACATAAGTCACTTCAACAACCACCAGGAAGACCTATTATATCTGGGATTGGCTCTCTCTCTAGCAATCTATCAGAGTACCTAGATAAAAACCTACAAAAGTATGTTACAAAATTACCCTCCTACATACGGGACTCTACACAAATACTCAACATCTTGAACAACATCAGCTGGGAAGAAGGCTATTTACTAGTGACTTGTGATGTGGCCTAACTCTACACCAGTATACCACATGAAGGTGGTGTAGAGGCTGTACGATATTTTTTGGACAAGGACCCAACAGTACCAGACAACCAGAAAACATTTATCCTTGAAGGGATTTCTTACATTCTCACTCATAACTATTTTAACCACAATGGAAACTTCTACAAACAACTGTGTGGCACTGCGATGGGGACCAGGTTCGCGCCCAGCTATGCTAACCTCTACATGGGAAAATGGGAGACCATATTCTGGGATTCTTGCCCAGCTGGCGCGGACCTGGTACTATACCATCGCTATATAGATGACATCATCATGGTATGGAAAGGTACAAGAGAAGACCTGGAACACACCATTACAGTTATGAACAATAATATACATAATTTAAGATTCACCTATGAAATAAGCAGCTCAGAGATCACTTTTCTAGACCTCAGGATCACAATCCAAAACAACACTATCAAAACATCAACATACTTCAAACCTGTGGATTGTAGTCATTATATACACATCAACAGCTGTCACCACTCCAGGTGGAAAAGAAACATTCCCAAGGGACAGCTACTAAGACTGAGAAAAAACTGCTCAGATCCCGACCTATGGGAAACACAAGCCAAGACCATTAAAGCTCGCTTCATAGAACGAGGATATGAAGAAGATGCGATAGACATAGAGATTGAAGAAGTAAGTAAAAAAGATCGGAACGAACTCTTGAAATATAAAGACAAACTGAAGACAATAACGGATGACAGAAATACCATCGATGTAGCATTCATCACACAATATTGTGAAAACAGACATCTGATAGAGGGGATAATTAAAAAACATTGGCCTCTACTGAAAAATGATGATACCATAGGGGAAATATTAGCAGACAAACCGAAATTCATCTACAGGAAATCAGACAATCTAAGAAACATACTATCACCTAGTGTCCCACGCTCCAGACCAACAGGAACACAAGATGTCTTCGGCAAGACAATCAGGGGCTTCTATCCATGCATAAGTTGCAAAGCATGCAAAAGAGGTATCAAGACCAAGAAATTCGTATCCAACAATTCCAAGGCGGAACATATAATCAAAGATATGATAAAGTGTTCAAGTAAAGGAGTAATATACGTAATACAATGCAGCTGTGCACTACAGTATGTGGGTCAAACCACTAGACCATTAAAAGATAGGATTAGAGAGCACATTCTACAAGTGGAACACGGCAACACTGAAACCGCCATGTACAAACACTTTACCATCCATCATAAAAGTAACCTTAAAGATTTCAGCTACTATGGGATTCAACGAATAAGACCCAACTGGAGAGGCGGGGATTACGAAAGAAAACTTCTTGTAGCTGAATCAAGATGGATCTATGAACTTGACTGTCTCTATCCTAAAGGTCTCAATAATAAAGAAGACTTATCGCACCTATTACATCTCAAATGAAGGATCCCACATATCAAACACCTATAACAATTATAGATCTATACGTAAAGCAACAACAGCTGGTTGGCTGATTCAGGGCCCCGAAACCTTCCCCTATGCACAATTTTTAACAATTTTTTAAAAATTATATTTCATGAATTTTTTAAAAATTATATTCCATGAGCTTTCGTTTTTTAACACCTCTTAATATTTTTAATAATTTTATGATTTTTAATATTTTTAATATCTTTCGGAAAGACAATTTTACACCTTCGAATGTCTTTTATATTTCCGATAATTTCTCAGTTTATATTTTTTATTTTTAAAAACTATCAGGAGGTTTACAAACTTGTTTATGTCAATTTTAAATACGATCTGATCTCTATGTCTAACTGTCTGGATTTAACAACTCCTAAATAATAATCGATGAAGTTACCACAACTATAGGTTATTCTCATAACTGAGATTATAATCCATTCACACTATACACCTAGGTCAGAATCAATATGATTACAGCGAATAATTATTTACGTATCTCAATTTGGAGACTACATCACAGCTTCAAAAATTCTTTATTTCTTTTTATCTTATCCCATGTCATTCTAACACAAGTCAAACTAGTATAATTGAGTTCCCATACTAAACTTAAGATTTCAGAATGTTTTTTATTCACAACTCCCAGACACATGTCTACTGCCTCCTCTAGACAAATTCCGCTTTCCACGTAATAAACCAATTTCCGGTTTATGTCAACTTCCGGTATGTATCCACTTCCGGTAGAACGGCTATTTCAGACATCCAGCACCAGACACCAACTTTGGGTCTAGTAATCTCTGAACTGCCATACTATATATATATTTTTTGGGGTTACCAGTACAATGAGTCCTTATTGAGAGTATTACACAATAATAAATCGTGGCCTCAATATCGTAATAAAAGTAGACATCGGAAGTACACATCCGGTCAAATTTTGGTCTCCATGCCATAAACCAATTTCCGGTTTTAGTTAACATCCGGTAGAATGGAAACATCCGGTAGAATGTAAATACCATACATCCGGTACAAGACACTTACTATATCTCAAGTCCCCAATTGCCAATCATTACCTTTAAGGGACATCAACTAAATAAGTCTATAAGGAAGGACTTATATTTGTGCCATAACATTACAATATATATATTTATCCGAAACCGGAGCCACACATATCCGGTCTATCTTACACTTCCGGGTCCAAAGGTTAATTTTTGGCGCAAGTTTTTTGGCGCAATTGAGAATTTTGGCGCAAATTGCACAAACCAAACAAGTATAAAGCAAGCAGTCTCACCAACCATATATCAGTCTTGAAAAAGGCCCTATTGGTGGGCCGAAACGCGTTGACATATATGGTGAGTTTTATTTCTACTTGTGTAAACGTATTTTAAACGATACTGCTCTATGTTGCATTTTTCTTTTTCCACAGGGATTGGATCGTCTTACATTTTTTTATAATCATTTTCTATATTCATCATTTTTTATATATCCATGGTTTTTTATATCCAAATGTTTTCAAGAAATTGGTCAGTTGGATTCTATTCTTTCAGTTATTCACGGTTTGATTCATAAACACAGATGGCATTTTTTTAACTTTTTTTTTACTTTATTGGACATCACATTATCACTTAAATTCTTTTGGATTTAATTTTCAATTTGACATCTTATTTTGGATTTTCGATTTATTGTAATTGACTTTTTTGCCTTTTTTGATATAATTATTGACTTAATTTTGGACACTTTTTAATTTTGGATACTTTTTGATTTTTTCCACGAGGGGATTCACACAAGTTTCTTCACAATTTCATCAGGTTTAAAACACTATCTCATTTTTTTCAAAGGATCAACATTTTTTTCTCAAATTATATAAGGAAGACACTTTTCACATATATGTTTTTATCCTAGGTCACACGACCTATCCCCATTTGCTGCTTTTTGTACACCAATTTCTGAATTTTATTGCATCATTTCTGTATTTTATTTTATTGTATTTATTGTATTATCTTTTCATCTTTTTGACTTCACCCAAACCAATTTTATCATAGATTGTAAAACTGTTTTTATCACATAAACAGTTCACCATTGGAATGTTTTTAACTATTGTCTATTTTATGAAGTAATATGGATCCATATACTTTTATGCTTTTATAATCTGTCCGCAATTATAGATACCAAGCTATTGCCTTAATAAATTTGTTAATTTTAAAGCTATATTAAACTTTTAAATATTTTACTTACTTGGGCTCCTTGTGCTGGTATACTAAACGACAAATTTTCGTTTATACCCCCATTAGACCTAGCCTTTTAATAGGCGCTCCTAACACCAAACTTTTCCTAAATTAACCAGAGATCAGATCTCTGGTTCATTTTCTTAATGTCCCCAATTGGCCCCATAATACAGTGTAGTGTAGTTTTTATTAAATAAAAAAATGTAGTCTTTTTATTTTTTATTAAAATAACTGCAAAAAGCAGTCATGAGGGGTTAAATTGTGCGGGTGGGGGGTGTTAGAAAAAAAAACAGCACTGAAAAGTGCCTTTACATTGTGGTCTATGGGGACTGTGTGTTCTCTATAAATAAAATTGCATCTGCTTATATAAAGTGCTCAAGAAAAAAGAAAGTTTATCCTTAGGGAAAGTTAAAATCCAAATATTTTTTTTGTTGTCCACTTAGGATAAAAGAAACCCATGTGGGTCCAGCACACAATAAAAGCACAGATGTACTTAGGCTGACATGTTTCGGCCAACTGACGTAGTCATAACTGATGCAGTACATTTGTGTAATTTATTTAAAGGCAAACCTTTAGTTTTCATTGGTAGTAAAGAAAACAATACCTGTGTTAGGTGAGAGTGTTTCTATTTAATCCTTACTCTTCCCATACTACCTGTGAACCTGCTCTGCATATGTACTTATTCTGTAAATTCTAAAACCTAAACCATTTGTAAGATTATTCCTAATCCAATATAGAAAATGTTTTTGCTTTTAGTTTTTTTTTTTTAACATTACAGATAGGAGGATCATTCTCCCAAATAGGATTCCCTTAATTTACTATTGGAACTTTATGTTTTCATTTTTTCATTTCATTCACTTTTTCACATATTTTTTCACATATCTTTACCATTTTTTTTATTTTTCGTCCCTTTTTCACCAGAACTGCTTGTGCAATGCCGCCCCCTGCAGATTTGCAGGTGCAGCCAATCGAACGCTAGTAGGGGGTATCAATGAGCCCGATCGTATAGGATTGGGCGGATTGCAGGCCGCAGCCTCAGAGGCAGCGGATCAGTTATGGAGCAGCGGTCTTTAGACCGCTGCTTCATAACTGCTGTTTCCGGCGAGCCTGAAGGAGCTTGATAATTCGGTGCTTGATAATTCGGAGCTTGATAATTCAGAGCTTGATAATTCGGCCCCATAGTGTGTATTCTTATCATAAAAAGATATTAAATCTATACATCTGATGTCTATGCAAAATCCTTGGCACAAAGAGACACATATTGCTTAATACAACTATCAAGGATACAAAGGGGCTCATTTATCAAGCCCCGAACGGAGCTTGTGGGCCCGTGTTTCTGGCGAGTCAAAAGACCGCTGCTCCATAACCCTGTCCGCCTGCTCTGATGAGGTGGACAGGAATCGCCACAAATCAACCCGATCGAGTACGATCGGGTTGATTGACACCTCCCTTCTGGCGGCTGATTGGCCGCGAGTCAGCAGGGGGCGGCGTTGCACCAGCAGCTCTTGTGAGCTGCTGGTGCAATGTTAAATGCGGAGAGCGAGGTCTTGCGGACCTGATCCGCACTGTCGGATCAGGTCCGCAAGACCTTTAATAAATAGGCCCCAAAGTCTTAACATAATATAATATAGTCAAAGGTATCCAAAGTAATAGAGGACATTATTAAAAAAAGAGACAAGGCTAACCTGAGAAATACAGGCGTATCTACAACAATTCTGTGTGCTTTATATATATTTCCAAATGCATACACACACATATATATATATATACATATACCATAATACATTAATATATAAGTGCGTCATGTGCAAAGCTTGTGTATATCATACAATATTATTATTAATCTAGATTCAAACAAATACAAAACTTGCATTGTTTGTCTTATTAAACCAACTATTGTTATACCACTACATATGTTTATATGGAATTGGTGAAGATCACAGGGTCTTCGAGCAGGTTTTTTACAAACCCAGGGAGAAGACAGGCATAGGTCAGGAGAAGCAAGGCCCTAAGAGGGAACAAGACCTCAAAATACCAATGAATAATGTGATCAACCTTTCCACCAGTATTTTGTCAGAGATACAACTAAAAGTACCGAGTTATGTTTTAAATTTTGCCCCACTTGTAAATTCAATCTGTTTAGGACTATGTTGGATGTCAACCGTTTAATAAGAAATATTACCCTTAAAAAAAACACTTTAAGGGAGCAGAAGATTGTGGGGCTACAGACCCAACAAATTTAGGACTAGGAGGAGAGATAGTTGCTCAAATTGCCTGTGCGATTCCCTTAGATTTTAAAGAAGCATGCAATGTTGCTACATTAGAAGTATTGAGGAGACAAGGCAATACTGGAGAAGTGTCTAACACTATTAGGAGCTTTAGGGGTTTCAAGAATAATTAAGATTTTTATCCAATACAGTCGAGGACCTATCCTAGAAACATTCTATAAAAAAGAGAAGAGGGAGATCTCAATAAGTTGTCATTCAATTAGAATGATGAAAGGCATAATGCTAAACAGAGTAGACCAAATATGTCAAGGAAAGAGAAACAAGCATTACAAGAGCTCCAGGATAACAAGGATATACTTATCCGCTCAGCGGATAAGGGAGGCTCAGTAGTTGTTTTAGACAGGATAGAATATGTAGGAGAAGCACACAGGCAACTACAAGATGAAAACAATTATAGAAGCCTTGAAAAAGATCCAACTATAATTTTCAGAGGGAACTCAGGACACTTTTGGATGATGGGTTGAAAGATGGGTACTTTGATCAAGCCACTTATGAATTTCTGTTCATAGAACATCCAGTGGTGCCCATCTTCCACCACCTTCCAAAGGTGCATAAAACATTGTTGAATGTACAGGACTGTCCTATAGTCAGTGGGATAGGCTTCCTTTTTGAGCACCTGTCCCAGTGGCTTGATGCCATATAGCACCCCTTTGTTGTCTCCTTACAAAGTTATTTAAAAGACACAAAAGATTTGATAAACTTGATGGAAACAGTATCATGGGATGTAAATGAATAAATGTGGCTTACAGTTGACGTTGTGGCTCTCTATTCATCAATTCCACACACGGAAGGTTTGAAAGCTCTGGCCTTTTTTCTCCAGAATTTTTCCAATTTTGAAACAGACTTTGTGGATTACGTTTTGAGAGTCAAAAGGTTCATTCTCACTCATAGATGATCACATAGATGATCTGCTTTTTATTTGGCAGGGATCTAATACACTTCTGGAAAATTTTGTAGATTGTCTGAATGAATACAGTGAGTTTGCAATTCACTTTTGAAAAGCAGAATAGATACATTAATTATTTAGATCTTATGAGATTCTATGCTAATGAGAATGGATGGATACGCAGTGATATGTACAGAAAACCCAACACTCTCCTTCATGCAAAGAGCTGCCATCCCAAGCATGTTCCTTTTGCGGTTACAAAGGGGCAACTCAGTGCTAAAAGGAACTGCAATTGCATGGAGGAGGCAATGCATTTAAAAAGAGTAAAGATATGAGGAAAATGCTTCAGCAGAGAGGATACCTGAAACACGTGTTAGACAAGGCCCAATCACAAGTGGACAGACTGGACAGAGGTTCACTTTTGAAAGATTCAAAACAGGGTAGAGAACACCCAGAAAAACAAATGATAAGGTTACTTTTGTCACTGATTACAGTGAAGAATACAGTGATATATGTATAATTGTAAGTAAACCTTTCCATCTCTTGGCAGCAGATGACAAACTTGTAGATTGGGTTGAGAAAGGTTTACACTGTTTGTATAGAAAATCAAAACCATAGGGAACTATTTGTCCCCATCTGAATTACCTACTTTAACACCTAGGGTACAGGGATCTTGGCTCAGACATAGGGGGATGTACAAATGTGGAAAGTCAAGGTGCAGACCTTGTAAGTTCTGCATAATTTCTGACAACTTTCATTCAGAAGTCATGGGAGAATTTAAAATTACTTCCTGCCTCAATTGTACATCCTCCTATGCCATATATTTACTAACATGCATTGAATGTCACCTACAATACATAGGACTCACTACTAATGACGTCAATACAAGAATAAGAAACCCCCTGCCCACAATCAAAATAGGTGAGGCTACCACTCCCTTGGTCAAACATTTCAAAAATATTCACAACAAGAGCAACACAACACTGAGATGGCAAGCCATATAATGGGTTAAGACTCCCTCTAGAGGGGGGGGGGGAACAGAGACAAAATATTAGGAAAACGTAAAATGTTTTTGGTTTTTAAACTCCAGACAAGGGTACCAATGGGACTCAACTCAGAGTATGATCTAATAAACTACTGGAAACAACCTTGTAGAAGATGAATGCATTTTGGATCATGCTCTGACTTGAGTTTGCAACTATGCCCTTAATGTGCACATATTTTATCACGTATGTGGTGGTATAACAAGAGTTGGTTTAATAAGACAAACAATGCAAGTTTTGTATTGGTTTGAATCCAGATTAATAATAATATTGTATTATATACACAAGCTTTGCACGGGACACACTAATATATTAATGTATTATTGTATATGTATATATATATATATATATATATATATATATATATATATATATGTGTGTGTGTGTGTGTGTGTGTGCATTTGGAAATGTATATAAAGCACACATAATTGTTGTAGATACTCCTGTATTTCTCAGGTTAACCTTGTCTCTCATTTTTGATAATGTCCTCTATCACTTTGCATACCTTTGACTATATTATGTTATGTTAAGACTATGGGGTAAATTTATCATGGTGTGGACAGACATGATCCACTATAGCTAATCATGTCTGCCGTACATCGATAAATGCTGACAGCATACGCCATCAGATCCAAATCCGGAACCCCCCACCTGAAGAACCTCTGGGTGAAGAGTCCATTCTCCTGGATGAAAAGTCTGTCTGCTCAGAAAATCCGCTTCCCAGTTGTCTACTCCTGGGATGTGGATGGCAGAGAGATGATAATCGTGAGACTCCGCCCACTGGAGAATGCGAGTTACCTCAGTCATTGCTAAAGATCTCTGAGTTCCTCCCTGGTGGTTGATGTAAACCACCTAGGTGATGTTGTCCAATTGGAATCTTATAAACCAGACCAAAGCTAGTTGAGGCCAAGCTGTCAAGGCATTGAAGATTGCTCTCAACTCCAAGATATTTATTGGAAGTGTAGACTCCTCCCGAGTCCACAGGCCCTGTGCTTTTAAGGAGCCCCAGACTGCTCCCCAACCTAACAGACTGGCATTCAAGGTCACAATCACCCAGGAAGGTCTCAGAAAACATGTGCCTCAAGACAGATGTTCCTGAAAAGTCAAAGATTTTAACCACAGAGCTCTGCGAGCTAAAACAGTGAAACCAGTAATCTTAGCTCCCAGTCTAAGAACTTGCATATTGGCATCACAAATAAAGGTATTGGCTAGCTTAAGAACTTTAATCCTGTCTTGTATCTCCTCTATAGTGGTATCTTCCAAAATAAGATTAGATAAGTCATTCCACCAAGAATATGCTGCCCCTGCAACTGTAGCAATACTAGCAACAGGTTGCCACTGTAATCCCTTATGAATATACATCTTCTTCAAAAAAGCCTCAAGCTTCTTATCCATGGGATCCTTGAAAGAACAACTATCCTCAATAGGAACAGTAGTTCTCTTGGAAAGAGTAGAGATAGCTCCCTCTACCTTGGGCACTGTGGGCCATGAGTCATGAATAGAGTCAGCAACAGGAAACATCTTTTTAAAAACAGGTGATGGGGAAAAAGGAATCCCTGGTTGATCCCATTCCTGAACTATGACATCTGCCATACGGTCTGGAACTGGAAACACATCTACAGAAGAGGGCACATCATACATCCTGTTAAGTTTACTAGACCTCTTAGGATTATCTGCGACAGAGGAGTCAGATTCCTCCAAAGTAGCAAGAACCTCCTTCAAAAGTACACAGAGGTGTTCTAGCTTAAATCTAAAATTAATCTCATCTGAATCTGCAGTATTAGTCACTACAGTATCAGAATCTGACAATTTACCCTCAGAAGCCATTGAGGCATTATCATCATCAGATAACTGTGACATACTGACTAACGCAGCCTTAGCGGAGTCAGAATCCTTATTAACATTAATATTTTTAGACTACCTCTTGCGCTTACCAGCCACCGGAAAGGCTGATAAGGCTGCTGAAACAGCAGATGTTATCTGCGCAGCAAAATCCCCTGGTAAATAAACACCCCCAGAAGGAGGCTGAGAGGAACCGCAGGGCACTTCATGTGAAACAGGATGGGACATTTGAGGAGAAAGCTGAGGACTGGCATGGACAACATTATCCTGAGAGACAGACTCAGGAGGGGAAATCTTGACTTTAAAATATAAAGTTTTTTCCAAACATGTGGAACAAAATTGCACAGGAGGCACTATCTGAGCCTCTAAACATTTTGCAAAATTAGTAGTAATATTTTGTTCAGAGTCCATTGCAGCAAGGTGATAATTCCCATAGAAAATAATAATTAATGTGCAGGCAGAGTATAACACAAAAACATACCCCCACAGCAATAAAGTAAAACCAAATGCTATCTCTATATCCTCAGACTGACTGAGGTAACTCACCACACCAGAACCAGGTGTTTCCCACTAGCAAGATTCTGCAAGAAACAAGCAATTCATCTATGATAACTGAGAAGCAGCTTAGAGACAACACGCCACTCCGCTCTTCAAGCCGAACTGAAACTAAGGCAGAAGAGCGGAGGGTCACGTGAATGCACGTAAAACTTTCAACAGCGCCACAGTGTCAAAATCAGAGCACTATGAAAAACACACCAATACAAGTCCCCTTATAATGAACCAAACTTTCAAATAAAGTTAGCCATCATCCTAAAATTTCCAGCCTGAGTCAGCCTCTATATAAGGCTAAATATTAACCCCTAATGCTCCTAAAAAAACATTCCACATTAAAGAAGTGCCCTCTTTAAAATGCTGCCCTTTTAGTATACATTCCCATACACAGGAAATAAAACCATAAGATGATCCACAAAGGATTAACCTCTAGAGTGTTACCCTCAGGACCTAGAAGGCAATAGCACTTACCTGTGGATCCGGCTGCAGAGCAGGAACAGCTTCTTAGGTGTGATAGACACTCCACTCTCTATTAGGGACCTGTAGAAAAAGAAAAAACAGAGTAACCAACTCTGGTTTTTTATCCAAGGGGTAGCATAGGTGCCTTCTAACTGCTAAAAGCCACCATTATTCTTAGTAAAGAGATTGATATGGACACAGCATAGCCCCAAATCCTTGCTTGCAGGGAAAAGTACCCATAAAAGGATTTAATATCTTCAGACACCGGGGCGTAACTGTGAAAGGAAATGGCTGCACAGTAGAGAAGCTCCATAGCTTTTTTTGCTTCCTCTGCCCCTAAATGCACTATGAGAAAGTGAACATAGCAGTGGAACAAACCACCCAGCACCGGAGATAGCCGACAAGAGAACTAACAGGGCTTGCAGCAGATTACTATAAAGGACAGCGCGTAATAGCCACATAGTCCGACAAAGCCTGGTCGCCATCTTAGAACCAGTATACAGGACATAATAAATGTCCAGGGTGAGAAGTGCAATATACACCATCAAGGCCCCATACATAAACAGACCACACGTAGGTTAGCAGAACATACAGCTGCATGAAACTCGATCTCCCCTATTATCTAATCAAGGCGAAATCTAAATGCCTAAGGGGACAGTGAACCAGACTGGAAAAGTAATGCCCCCTTTACTAAATATCATCAGCATATGAGGAAAGTTAGTCTGATGAATATGACAGACCTATAGCCAAACACCTCCCCTAAGAAGATATCACCTACCAGGGCTATTAGAAGACCGTATACAGCTCTCAGGAGCATTAAACAGAGATATTGAACAAACCACTTAGAGCCTTAGCAAGTACAATACACTTGCTTTTCCATTGCATATGGCAGCAAGAAAGTCAAACAGAACGTGCAAAAAAGAGACAGCACTAAACACACCCTCAGTAAGTTCTTTCTTTTCTCCACAAGAGCCAGAACCACAACCATTGCAAGAAGGCACTGAGCTATCAGCCACAATGGCAGCACAAGCTCCTGCGCCAGGCCCTCAACCGCCCTTTGACCAGCTGTCCCAAATACAAAGCGCAGTCTCTGCCCTCTCATCCAAGGTGGATATCGCTGATTTAAAAACCTTCATAAAATCTGAAATCTCCTCTATCAGGAAAGACATTAATGAGCTAGGCTCTAGAATTGAATGCTTGGAGGAAGGCCAAGAACATTTGGAAACAGAAGTCAGCAACAATATGCAACACCTAAACTGCCAAGATGTCGCTTTACAAGAGCTACAACTTAAAATCAAAGATCTTGACAACAGGAATAGGCACAGCAATCTAAGAATTAGAGTAGTCCAGAGGAAATCACACAAGAAACCCTGACTTCCTACCTCCTCCAACTATTTAAACATTTGGATCCATCACTAGAACTATCAGACTCTTCACTTGAAAGGGCTCATAGAATCTTACGTCCGAGACCAAACCCAGCAAGTCCTCCCCGGGACATAATTATGAAGTTTGCCTTTTACATGCACAAAGAGGCAATCTGGAAACAAACAAGAACACAAGGGTCCGTATCCTTCCAAGGACACAATCTTCAGATTTTCCAGGACCTCTGCCTAACCACGATTGAAAAAAGACGCTCTCTCAAACACATCACATCAGTATTACAAGAGAATAAAGAAAAGTATAGATGGGGATTTCCATTTAGCCTAATGATTCAAAAAGATGGTAGAACTCTCGTATATAAAGATGCTGAGGACCTTGAACCTCTTGCTAAAAGCCTCAATCTGACTTTCCCACAACTGCAAACTCAGATACAGGACAACCGTACTAGGAATCCTGGTACCCTAACAAAACCGCAAAACTCACAATGGAACACTGTCAGAAGAAGAACCAAAGATCCTTCGATTAAGTGAAAGCGCACATTGCCCAATATGAGATGCCAATCTCCCTAAGATGACAGATGCCTTAACCTGAGAAGGTCGTATTAGCCTAATAATCACAGTGAAATGTACACGTATAGCTTAGGTGATACCACAAGTTATAAAACTCGATGCTCAACAACGGTAATTTCCTGGAACATTTCTAGGGACTTGAACAGTTGAGCAAAGTTATAGTTTTTTTAGAAGTTTGTATTGATTTACAGTATATTGTTTATAACTCACAATTTAGTTTATTCATCGGACGATTATAATAAATGATGTTCTAGGAAATATATGTTTACTTATAGATAATAGAGACTGTACTATGTTGTTACACTTGTTTTCCTTCCCCTTTGTTGTATTCCAATTTATGACTTCACCCACTGTAGGCAACATAAATAACATGCTTAGTAACAATAAGCATACTAACTTGTTCACTTTAAAATACTAGAATAAAGGCCGAGGAGCAAAGAAACGCTTCCTCAATCCTGTCACTCATGACAACTTTATGGTTGTTTATTCATGTAATATGTTACACTATCACCTTTCTATCTCTCTCTTTGCTGCCACTAGTGCTCAAAATCACTGCTTCTCAAATGAAAATCTCCTATAATACACTTTACACCAGCCGCATGTATGTACTAGTACTATTGTTTTTAAACCGCCTAATTATGGCTAACCCCCAACTTAAAAAAAAATAATAATTCTATAAGCATACAAACAATAAACTCCAAAGGCCTTAATATACCATCTAAGAGAACACAAGCTATTAGGGAATTTAATGCACACAAAACAGACTTAGGCCTAGATTTAGAGTTCGGCGGTAGCCGTCAAAACCAGCGTTAGAGGCTCCTAACGCTGGTTTTGGCCGCCCGCTGGTATTTGGAGTCAGTGATTAAAGGGTCTAACGCTCACTTTTCAGCCGCGACTTTTCCATACCGCAGATCCCCCTACGCCATTTGCGTAGCCTATCTTTTCAATGGGATCTTTCTAACGCCGGTATTTAGAGTCGTTTCTGCAGTGAGCGTTAGAGCTCTAACGACAAGATTCCAGCCGCCTGAAAATAGCAGGAGTTAAGAGCTTTATGGCTAACGCCGGTTTATAAAGCTCTTAACTACTGTACCCTAAAGTACACTAACACCCATAAACTACCTATGTACCCCTAAACCGAGCTCCCCCCACATCGCCGACACTCGATTAAAAATTTTAACCCCTAATCTGCCGACCGCCACCTACGTTATCCCTATGTACCCCTAATCTGCTGCCCTAACATCGCCGACCCCTATATTATATTTATTAACCCCTAATCTGCCCCCCTCAACGTCGCCGACACCTACCTACACTTATTAACCCCTAATCTGCCGAGCGGACCTGAGCGCTACTATAATAAAGTTATTAACCCCTAATCCGCCTCACTAACCCTATCATAAATAGTATTAACCCCCTAATCTGCCCTCCCTAACATCGTCGACACCTAACTTCAATTATTAACCCCTAATCTGACGACCGGAGCTCACCGCTATTCTAATAAATTGATTAACCCCTAAAGCTAAGTCTAACCCTAACACTAACACCCCCCTAACTTAAATATAATTTACATCTAACAAAATAAATTAACTCTTATTAAATAAATTATTCCTATTTAAAGCTAAATACTTACCTGTAAAATAAATCCTAATATAGCTACAATATAAATTATAATTACATTGTAGCTATTTTAGGATTAATATTTATTTTACAGGCAACTTTGTATTTATTTTAACCAGGTACAATAGCTATTAAATAGTTAAGAACTATTTAATAGCTAAAATAGTTAAAATAATAACAAATTTACCTGTAAAATAAATCCTAACCTAAGTTACAAATAAACCTAACACTACCCTATCAATAAAATAATTAAATAAACTACCTACAATTACCTACAATTAACCTAACACTACACTATCAATAAATTAATTAAACACAATTCCTACAAATAAATACAATTAAATAAACTAGCTAAAGTACAAAAAATAAAAAAGAACTAAGTTACAGAAAATAAAAAAATATTTACAAACATAAGAAAAATATTACAACAATTTTAAACTAATTACACCTACTCTAAGCCCCCTAATAAAATAACAAAGCCCCCCAAAATAAAAAATTCCCTACCCTATTCTAAATTAAAAAAGTTACAAGCTCTTTTACCTTACCAGCCCTGAACAGGGCCCTTTGCGGGGCATGCCCCAAGAATTTCAGCTCTTTTGCCTGTAAAAGAATAAATACAATACCCCCCCCCAACATTACAACCCACCACCCACATACCCCTAATCTAACCCAAACCCCCCTTAAATAAACCTAACACTAATCCCCTGAAGATCTTCCTACCTTGTCTTCACCATCCAGGTATCACCGATCGGTCCTGGCTCCAAGATCTTCATCCAACCCAAGCGGGGGCTAGACATCCACTGAAGAAGTCCAGAAGAGGGTCCAAAGTCTTCCTCCTATCCGGCAAGAAGAGGACATCCGGACCGGCAAACATCTTCTCCAAGCGGCATCTTCGATCTTCTTCCATCCGGTGCGGAGCGGGTCCATGTTGAAGCAGGCGACGCGGATCCATCCTCTTCTTCCGATGTCTCCCGACGAATGACGGTTCCTTTAAGGGACGTCATCCAAGATGGCGTCCCTCGAATTCCGATTGGCTGATAGGATTCTATCAGCCAATCGGAATTAAGGTAGGAATTTTCTGATTGGCTGATGGAATCAGCCAATCAGAATCTAGTTCAATCCGATTGGCCGATCCAATCAGCCAATCAGATTGAGCTCGCATTCTATTGGCTGATCGGAACAGCCAATAGAATGCGAGCTCAATCTGATTGGCTGATTGGATCAGCCAATCGGATTGAACTTGATTCTGATTGGCTGATTCCATCAGCCAATCAGAAAATTCCTACCTTAATTCCGATTGGCTGATAGAATCCTATCAGCCAATCGGAATTTGAGGGACGCCATCTTGATTGACGTCCCTTAAAGGAACCGTCATTCGTCGGGAGACATCGGAAGAAGAGGATGGATCCGCGTCGCCTGCTTCAACATGGACCCGCTCCGCACCGGATGGAAGAAGATCGAAGATGCCGCTTGGAGAAGATGTTTGCCGGTCCGGATGTCCTCTTCTTGCCGGATAGGAGGAAGACTTTGGACCCTCTTCTGGACTTCTTCAGTGGATGTCTAGCCCCCGCTTGGGTTGGATGAAGATCTTGGAGCCAGGACCGATCGGTGATACCTGGATGGTGAAGACAAGGTAGGAAGATCTTCAGGGGATTAGTGTTAGGTTTATTTAAGGGGGGTTTGGGTTAGATTAGGGGTATGTGGGTGGTGGGTTGTAATGTTGGGGGGGGTATTGTATGTTTTGTTTTACAGGCAAAAGAGCTGAACTTCTTGGGGCATGCCCCGCAAAGGGCCCTGTTCAGGGCTGGTAAGGTAAAAGAGCTTGTAACTTTTTTAATTTAGAATAGGGTAGGGAATTTTTTATTTTGGGGGGCTTTGTTATTTTATTAGGGGGCTTAGAGTAGGTGTAATTAGTTTAAAATTGTTGTAATATTTTTCTTATGTTTGTAAATATTTTTTTATTTTCTGTAACTTAGTTATTTTTTATTTTTTGTACTTTAGCTAGTTTATTTAATTGTATTTATTTGTAGGAATTGTGTTTAATTAATTTATTGATAGTGTAGTGTTAGGTTAATTGTAGGTAATTGTAGGTAGTTTATTTAATTATTTTATTGATAGGGTAGTGTTAGGTTTATTTGTAACTTAGGTTAGGATTTATTTTACAGGTAAATTTGTTATTATTTTAACTAGGTAACTATTAAATAGCTATTAACTATTTAATAGCTATTGTACCTGGTTAAAATAATTACAAAGTTGCCTGTAAAATAAATATTAATCCTAAAATAGCTACAATGTAATTATAATTTATATTGTAGCTATATTAGGATTTATTTTACAGGTAAGTATTTAGCTTTAAATAGGAATAATTTATTTAATAAGAGTTAATTAATTTCGTTAGATGTAAATTATATTTAACTTAGGGGGGTGTTAGTGTTAGGGTTAGACTTAGCTTTAGGGGTTAATACATTTATTAGAATAGCGGTGAGCTCCGATCGGAAGATTAGGGGTTAATAATTGAAGGTAGGTGTCGGCGATGTTAGGGAGGGCAGATTAGGGGTTAATACTATTTATGATAGGGTTAGTGAGGCGGATTAGGGGTTAATAACTTTATTATAGTAGCGCTCAGGTCCGCTCGGCAGATTAGGGGTTAATAAGTGTAGGTAGGTGTCGGCGACGTTGTGGGGGGCAGATTAGGGGTTAATAAATATAATATAGGGGTCGGCGATGTTAGGGCAGCAGATTAGGGGTACATAGGGATAACGTAGGTTGCGGCGGTTTACGGAGCGGCAGATTAGGGGTTAAAAGTGTAATGCAGGGGTCAGCGATAGCGGGAGTGGCAGATTAGGGGTTAATAAGTGTAAGGTTAGGGGTGTTTAGACTCGGGGTACATGTTAGAGTGTTAGGTGCAGACGTAGGAAGTGTTTCCCCATAGGAAACAATGGGGCTGCGTTAGGAGCTGAACGCTGCTTTTTTGCAGGTGTTAGGTTTTTTTTCAGCTCAAACAGCCCCATTGTTTCCTATGGGAGAATCGTGCACGAGCACGTTTTTGATGCCGGCCGCGTCCGTAAGCAACTCTGGTATCGAGAGTTGCATTTGCGGTAAAAATGCCCTACGCTCCTTTTTTGGAGCCTAACGCAGCATTTGTTTTAACTCTCGATACCAGAGTTAAATTTATGGTGCGGCCAGAAAAAAGCCCGCGGAGCGTTAACAGCCCTTTTACCGCCGAACTCTAAATCTAGGCCTTAGTGTTTGTCCAAGAAACACACTTCCTCAAAATAAAGAACCCCTAACTTTTTCACTCACATTTGGCTCATGTTTCTACGCTTCTCATGCTAAAGCAAAAAAACAGGGAGTTGGAATATTAATTCGGAAGAGCATACCTTTCACAGCACTCAAAACACAAAAAAAGACAAAGAGGGCAGATAATTTGTCTTGGTAGGACTCCTATACGGCCGACCGGTTACACTAGTCTCTGTATATGACCCGAATTCTAAGCAACCTGCCTTTATCAAACTAATCACCAACCTCATACTAGAGCACCAAAAGGGTATTCTAATCATGTGTGGAGATCTGAACTTGCCTCTAGACCCATCAATAGACAGTTCATCTACATACTCCTCGACTCCATCCTCACATATCACCCGTACCAATGCCTATCTCAGAAAAAACATAATTTATGTAAGAACTTACCTGATAAATTCATTTCTTTCATATTGGCAAGAGTCCATGAGCTAGTGACATATGGGATATACAATCCTACCAGGAGGGGCAAAGTTTCCCAAACCTCAAAATGCCTATAAATACACACCTCACCACACCCACAATTCAGTTTAACGAATAGCCAAGCAGTGGGGTGATAAAGAAAGGAGTAGAAAGCATCTTACAAAGGAAATTTGGAAATAATTGTGCTTTATACAAAAAAATCATAACCACCATTAAAAGGGTGGGTCTCATGGACTCTTGCCAATATGAAAGAAATTAATTTATCAGGTAAGTTCTTACATAAATTATGTTTTCTTTCATGTAATTGGCAAGAGTCCATGAGCTAGTGACATATGGGATATCAATACCCAAGATGTGGAGTCTTCCACTCAAGAGTCACTAGAGAGGGAGGGAATAAAAATAAAAACAGCCATATTTCGCTGAAAAAATTAATCCACAACCCAAAAAAATAAGTTTATTTTCATTTTTGAAAGAAAAAAACTTAAATCAAAAAGCAGAAGAATCAAACTGAAACAGCTGCCTGAAGAACTTTTCTACCAAAAACTGCTTCCGAAGAAGCAAATACATAAAAACGGTAGAATTTAGTAAATGTATGCAAAGAGGACCAAGTCGCTGCTTTGCAAATCTGATCAACTGAAGATTTATTCTTAAAAGCCCACGAAGTGGAGACTGATCTAGTAGAATGAGCTGTAATTCTCTGAGGCGGGGCCTGACCCGACTCCAAATAAGCTTGATGAATGAAAAGTTTCAACCAAGAAGCCAAGGAAATAGCAGAAGCCTTCTGACCTTTCCTAGGACCTGAAAATAAAACAAATAGACTGGAAATCTTCCTGAAATCTTTAGTAGCTTCCACATAATATTTCAAAGCTCTTACCACATCCAAAGAATGTAAGGATCTCTCCAAAGAATTCTTAGGATTAGGACACAAGAAAGGGACAACAATTTCTCTACAAATGTTGTTAGAATTCACAACCTTAGGTAAAAATTGAAAAGAAGTCCGCAAAACTGCCTTATCCTGATGAAAAATCAGAAAAGGAGACTCACAAGAAAGAGCAGATAGCTCAGAAACTCTTCTAGCAGAAGAGATAGCCAAAAGGAACAACACTTTCCAAGAAAGTAGTTTAATGTCCAAAGAATGCATAGGCTCAAATGGAGGAGCCTGTAAAGCCTTCAGAACCAAATTAAGACTCCAAGGAGGAGAAATTGATTTAATTACAGGCTTAATACGAACTAAAGCCTGTACAAAACAGAGAATATCAGGAAGTATAGCAATCTTTCTGTGAAATAAAACAGAAAGAGCGGAGATTTGTCCTTTCAAGGAACTTGCAGACAAACCCTTATCCAAACCATCCTGAAGGAACTGTAAAATTCTAGGAATTCTAAAAGAATGCCAGGAGAATTTATGAGAAGAACACCATGAAATGTAAGTCTTCCAAACTCTATAATAAATCTTCCTAGAGACAGATTTACGAGCTTGTAACATAGTATTAATCACTGAGTCAGAGAAACCTCTATGACTTAGAACTAAGCGTTCAATTTCCATACCTTCAAATTTAATGATTTGAGATCCTGATGGAAAAACAGACCTTGAGATAGTAGGTCCGGCCGTAACGGAAGTGGCCAAGGCGGGCAACTGGACATCTGAACCAGATCCGCATACCAAAACCTGTGTGGCCATGCTGGAGCCACCAGCAACACAAAAGACTGTTCCATGATGATTTTGGAGATCACTCTTGGAAGGAGAACTAGAGGCGGGAAGATGTAAGCAGGTTGATAACACCAAGGAAGTGTCAGTGCATCCACTGCTTCCGCCTGAACATCCCTGGACCTGGACAGGTATCTGGGAAATTTCTTGTTTAGATGAGAGGCCATGAGATCTATCTCTGGAAGCCCCCACATCTGAACAATCTGAAAAAACACATCTGGATGGAGAGACCACTCCCCTGGATGTAAAGTCTGGCGGCTGAGATAATCCGCCTCCCAATTGTCTACGCCTGGGATATGCACCACAGAGATTAGACAGGAGCTGGATTCCGCCCAGGCAAGTATCCGAGATACTTCTTTCATAGCTTGGGGACTGTGAGTCCCACCCTGATGATTGACATAAGCTACAGTTGTGATATTGTCTGACTGAAAACAAATGAACGGTTCTCTCTTTAGCAGAGGCCAGAACTGAAGAGCCCTGAGAATTGCACGGAGTTCTAAAATATTTATTGGTAATCTCGCCTCTTAAGATTTCCAAACCCCTTGTGCTGTCAGAGATCCCCAAACACCTCCCCAACCTGAAAGACTCGCATCTGTTGTGATCACAGTCCAGGTTGGGCGAACAAAAGAAGCCCCTTGAACCAAACGATGGTGATCTATCCACCATGTCAGAGAGTGTCGTACAATGGGATTCAAGGATATTAATTGTGATATCTTTGTATAATCCCTGCACCATTGATTCAGCATACAAAGCTGTAGAGGTCTCATGTGAAAGCAAGCAAAGGGGATCGCGTCCAATGCTGCAGTCATGAGACCTAAAACTTCCATGCACATAGCCACTGAAGGGAATGACTGAGACTGAAGGAGCCGGCATGCTGCGACCAATTTTAAACTTCTCTTGTCTGTTAGAGACAGAGTCATGGACACTGAATCTATCTGGAAGCCTAAAAAAGGTGACCCTTGTCTGAGGAATCAAGACATTTTTTGGTAAATTGATCCTCCAACCATGTTTCCGAAGAAACAACACTAGTTGATTCGTGTGAGATTCTGCAGTATGTAAAGACTGAGCTAGTACCAAGATATCGTCCAAATAAGGAAACACCGCAATACCCTGTTCTCTGATTACAGATAGTAGGGCATCCAGAACCTTTGAAAAGATTCTTGGAGCTGTTGCTAGGCCAAATGGAAGAGCAACAAATTGGTAATGCTTGTCTAGAAAAGAGAATCTCAGAAACTGAACGTGTTCTGGATGAATCAGAATATGAAGGTATGCATCCTGCAAGTCTATTGTGGACATATAATGTCCTCGCTGAACAAAAGGCAGAATAATCCTTATAGTCACCATCTTGAAAGTTGGTACTCTTACATAACAATTCAAAAATTTTAGATCCAGAACTGGTCTGAATAAATTTTCTTTCTTTGGTACAATGAATAGGTTTGAATAAAACCCCAAACCTTGTTCCTGAGGAGGAACTGGCATGATTACCCCTGAAGACTCCAGATCTGAAACACACTTCAGAAAAGCCTGAGCTTTTACTGGATTTACAGGGATGCGTGAGAGAAAAAAATCTTCTCACAGGAGGTCTTACTTTGAATCCTATTTGATACCCTTGAGAGACAATGCTCTGAATCCAATGATTTTGGACAGATTTTATCCAAAAATCCTTGAAAAACCCTAATCTGTCCCATACCAGCTGAGCTGGCATGAGGGCCGCACCTTCATGGGGATTTAGGGGCTGACTTTGGTTTCCTAAATGGCTTGGATTTATTCCAATTTGAGGAAGGCTTCCAATTGGAAGCAGATTCCTTGGGGGAAGGATTGAGTTTTTGTTCTTTATTCTGACGAAAGGAACGAAAATGGTTAGAAGCCTTAGATTTACCCTTAGGTTTTTTATCCTGAGGCAAAAAAACTCCTTTTCCCCCACTGATAGTTGAAATAATAGAATCCAACTGAGAACCAAATAAATTATTACCTTGGAAAGAAAGAGATAGTAATCTAGATTTAGATGTCATATCAGCATTCCAAGATTTAAGCCACAAAGCTCTTCTAGCTAAAACAGCTAAAGACATGGATCTAACATCAATTTTGATAATATCAAAAATGGCATCACAAATAAAATGATTAGCATGTTGCAGTAAGCGAACAACGCTAGATATGTCAGAATCCAATTCGTGTTGCGCTAAATTTTCCAACCAGAAAGTTGATGCAGCCGCAACATCAGCCAAAGAAATAGCAGGTCTAAGAAGATGACCTGAATATAAATAGGCCTTCCTTAGATAAGATTCAAGCTTCCTATCTAAAGGATCCTTAAAGGAAGTGCTATCTTCCATAGGAATAGTGGTACGTTTAGCAAGAGTAGAAATAGCCCCATCAACTTTGGGGATTTTTTCCCAAAACTCTATAGATTTTGCTGGTAAAGGATACAATTTTTTAAACCTTGAAGAAGGAATAAAAGAAGTACCTGGCTTATTCCATTCCCTAGAAATCATATCAGAAATAGCCTCAGGAATGGGAAGAACCCCTGGGGAAACCACAGGAGGTTTAAAAACAGCATTTAAACGTTTATTAGACTGAACGTCAATAGGACTGGTTACCTCAATATCCAAAGTAATTAACACTTCTTTTAATAAAGAACGCATATTCTCTATTTAAAATAAATAAGCAGATTTGTCAGTGTCAATGTCTAAGGAAGGATCTTCTGTTTGAGATAGATCCTCATCAGAAGAGGATGAATTATTATGTTGTTGGTCATTTGAAATTTCATCAGCTAAATGAGAAGTTTTAAAAGACCTTTTACGTTTATTAGAAGGTGGAAATGCAGACAAAGCCTTCATAATAGAATCAGAAAAAAAATCTTTAAAATTTACAGGTTTATCATGCACATTAGAAGTTGAAGGAACTGCAACTGGCAATGTACTATTACCGATGGAAACACTATCTGCATGTAAAAGTTTATCATGACAACTATTACAAATGACATTCGGTGGAATAATTTCTACAACTTTACAACAAATGCTCTTAGCTTTGGTAGAACCGATGTCAGGCAGCAATGTTCCAGCAGAAACTTCTGAGGCAGGATCAGATTGGGACATCTTGCACAATGTAAGAGAAAAAACAACATATAAAGCAAAATTATCTATTTCCTTATATGACAGTTTCAGGAATGGGAAAAAATGCAATAGCATAGGCCTCTGAAAGCAAAAAGCAAGAGGCAAACAAACAAGGGGTATTGAAATAATGAAAAAAATTTGGCACCAAGTATGACGCACAACGTAACATAAAGTCTTTTTTGGCGCCAAAAATGACCGGAAATGACACACTTGCGCCACTAATGACGCCGCCGCGTGAAAGGTCTCGGCGTCACGTATGACGCCGGAAATGACGAAGTTGCGTCATAAACGTACTTTTTCGCGCCAAAAAAATGCAATAAAGTTTAGCATTTGACGCACCCGCGGGCCTAATACCCGCAATTACAAGAAGTAGTCAATTGAAAAAAGACTAAACCCCAGGTAAGAAATACATTTCTTAAAAATGTTTACATTCCCAAATATGAAACTGACAGTCTGCAGAAGGAAATACATGAACCTGACTCATGGCAAATATAAGTACAATACATATATTTAGAACTTTATATAAATGCATAAAGTGCCAAACCATAGCTGAGAGTGTCTTAAGTAATGAAAACATACTTACCAAAAGACACCCATCCACATATAGCAGATAGCCAAACCAGTACTAAAACAGTTATTAGTAGAGGTAATGGTAAATTGAGAGTATATCGTCGATCTGAAAAGGGAGGAAGGAGATGAATCTCTACGACGGATAACAGAGAACCTATGAAATAGACCCCCGTTAGGGAAATCATCGTATTCAAATAAGTGATACTCCCTTCACGTCCCTCTGACATTCGCTGTACTCTGAGAGGAATCGGGCTTCAACAATGCTGAGAAGCGCATATCAACGTAGAAATCTTAGCACAAACTTACTTCACCACCTCCATAGGAGGCAAAGTTTGTAAAAATGAATTGTGGGTGTGGTGAGGGGTGTATTTATAGGCATTTTGAGGTTTGGGAAACTTTGCCTCTCCTGGTAGGATTTTATATCCCATATGTCACTAGCTCATGGACTCTTGACAATTACATGAAAGAAATTGCTGTTTACGACCTCTGGAGGGTTTCTAACCCAACCATCAGGTACTATACATTTTACTCCCATCCCCATAAATTGTACACCAGAATTGATTATATTTTTACAGACGTCACAGGCCTATCCCTATTTAGTTCCTCACAAATATCTCCCATAACTTGGTCAGACCACGCATCAGTCATTGGCACACTAACATGGCCGTCTAAACCAATCCAAGATTTTATTTGGAGATTGGATGACAATCTTATATCAGACCCGGTGGTGAGCCAACAGATTTCACAATCTATTTCAGAGTACTTTGTTCATAACACCACACCAGGCATATCTTGCAGTGACATATGGGAAGCTCACAAATGTGTGATAAGAGGTGAACTAATGAGCATAAGGGCCTCTATAATGAAACAAAAGCGTATATATTTATCCTCCATTCTAACAAACATAGAAACACTAGAGCAACAACATAAATGTTCCCCTTCTAACCACACTGTACTAACCGAGCTACAATTAGAAAGGGGGAAACTAGCATCCTACTATAACAAAGAGCATAAAAATCAAACGCTAAGATTACAACAAACACACGATACCTAAAACAAAAAATGTGGAAATCGTACATACTACACATCAAAGATGACCAAAACAGATCCCATTATTCCTCCAAGGCAATATCAAATACTTTTAGAGATTATTATCAAAAACGTTATAATTTAAACGACCAAACTAACATAACGTCTATGGAAAGCAAACAGAGAACCAATGCAATATCCACATATTTATCCTCCCTACATCTACCCCAAATCAATAGATGAAATTAAGGCAGCCATTAAAGATCTCCCAGCAGGCAAGGCACCGGGGCCTGATGGATTCGGAAATAGATATTACAAACTGGAGGAGTTACTTCCTCAAATATCCAATTTCTTCAACTATATAGATGAATCTAAAGCTTTTTCCTCTCGGTCATTAGAAGCTCACATAACCCTGATCCCAAAGCCTAATAAAATGCTAGATCATCCATCTCACTTCAGACCTATTTCCCTCTTAAATTCAGATGTAAAAATATATGCAAAAATATTGGCAAATCGTTTGAATTATATACTACCCGAGCTAATCCATCAGGACCAAGTGGGATTCATACCCAATAGGGAAACCAAGGACAACATGGTCAGGGCCTTAAACCTCATCCATTATGCACAAGACAAGGATATCCAAGGTTTCCTGCTGTCTATTGATGCAGAAAAGGCCTTTGACCGTGTTGACTGGGATTTTCTGCACTCTACACTAATACATATGGGCCTTGGCCCACAAATACTGTATAGGATATTTTCTTTGTACTCCCATCCCAATGCCAAATTGCTTATTAATGGCACCCTGTCACATCCCTTTTTAATATCCAATGGCACCAGACAGGGTTGTCATCTTTCCCCCCTCTTATTTGCCTGCTTCATAGAAACCATAGCGACCAAAATAAGACGCAACCCTCTTATTAAAGGTTTTCAAATTGGATCACAATGATACGTAATGTCCCTCTTTGCTGACGATATCTTTTCTCTCTCACTGAGCCAGAAACCTCTATCCCCCCCCTGCTACAAGAATTCCAAACATTTCATACACTTTCAAACTTTAAAATCAATGCATCTAAATCTGAAGTATTAAATATTAACCTTGATGACCGCATCCTACACAAAGTTAAAAAATGTACCCCTTTTACCTGGTGCCGACACTCACTCCACTACTTAGGGATTGATTTGACGAGGACAATAGAAGAAACATATAACAGAAACTACGAGCAGATTAAGAAAGCCATTGTTAGAGATCTCTCTTCATGGCTGTTCAAAAAGTTGTCATGGATGGGCAAAATAAATGTCCTTAAAATGAATATATCCCCCAGGCTACTATATAGTAGCCTGGGGGATATATTCATTTTAAGGACATTTAGTCCCAGCCCGCCCTGAAGTCTTGGAGTTTGCATTACTTTTCTGTTAATCCTAGGGGGTTTTCTGTACCACACAAAGTCTCTGAAAGCTTTCTGGACCCCCTAGGATTAACAGAAAAGTAATGCAAACTCCAAGACTTCAGGGCGGGCTGGGACTACCCAATATAACATTATACAGACAATCCATATTCCTACAACGAGTAGTTGACTGGCACATACATCACAATCATAAATGCTGGGTACAACTGGAAAACTCCATCGCCGACACACCACACTTAGGAAGACTATGATGGAGTGTAGAGAAATTAAGGAATGTGTTGGCATACACCTCACCATTGATAAAAGAAACATACAATACATGGGAACTAATACTAGCCAGAAACACTAATTTAACGTCTAGACCTTCCCCCTTAACATCACTCATAGAAAACGGGCAATTCTCTTTAGACCCCAGTGCCATACCAGAAACACCAGATAAGTCTATACGAGACATCACAATTCATATGATCACCTCGGGCAAAAGGATTCTTCCACAGTCGGCACTCATTGAAAAGGGACTCACATGTTTAAAAAAGTTGGTTCACCTACCACCGAACGCATCACTATATCTCTCAACATGTACACAGAAGGAACATGATCAGACCACTGACAAACTACGAAACTTTGTGTATCAGACAGCCACCAATAACTCACACCCTTTCATCAATCTATAAAATCCTAACTACTAATCCCCCTGGGTACATACCTCCATATCTAGAGAGATGGGAAGATGACCTGGGGATAGTTATCCTACCCCAGACAAGTGTCTCCATTTTCCAAAATTTAACGAAGACATCCATATCCTTATCCTTAATAGAAATTAATCTAAAACTCTTACACAGATGGTACCTGACCCCCAAGAAACTCCATCGCCTTTACCATAAAAAATCTGACCAATGCTGAAGGTGTGGCCATAGAGGAAGTAACATGGCCCACATGTGGTGGTGGTACAATTCGATCCAAAACTTTTGGAGATTGACCATCCTCTGATATGGCGATTAAACAAACCCCCTAGGATTAAACACAAACCTCATGTTTACATCATGACAAACAGTATGAAATATTTAATAGCTAAAAACTGGAAAAGTAAGGAGGCCCCAAGCCTAAACATGTGGACACTTCAAGTTTCTGAATTCCTAGAATTAGAGGAATATAGTTATATGAAAAACACCAAAATGGATGTCTATGCTGACATACTAGATACCTGGGAAAAGTATCTTAAAAGAAAAGCCCGGGGGGCGGAGCCGACATCGGCCATGATGGCTGTGTAAGCATGGAGCTCTGTGAAATGAACACTTTATATCACAGCAATCACAAGCATACCGGCAATAATTTTGGTTTTATAACCAGCCAAAGTTGTATAACACCTTCAAGAAGCTATCGGACAAATTTGGTGATTGAGCACCCTGAATTTAGCTACATTCAGAAGCGCTTCACAATTTGAATGCAGGGCCTCCATTAGATCGCATCCGAAACTGTAAGTGTGCAATTAGCTCTAATAGCGAGGATATATGGACTGTGTCTGACGCCTCTATTATCTTTTACCAAGTCGCACCTTAAGATCACTTGGCCCAACAACATTCAAAGAGTAAGCCACAAAAAAAAATATATATATATATACCCGCAACCAAAATGGAGGCTACACTCGCAGCAATGCTCCGTGAGATGGAGACAAAGCTTGATGCTAATTTTACTGAGCTCAGAGAAATACTCACAGTGGAAAGGAACTCCCTACGAGAAATGTGTAGCTCCCTGCATGGGGTCCCGACACCTCCAGAGGAGTTCAAACTGACCTCCGTATCACTCCCCGGTGGAGAATCTGCAGAGACACTTACCTGTAGCTTACTATCTCTGGATAACTCACAGTACTGGACCCCAGAGGAGATCATCAGCCCCAGACGGGTCACACTAGAAGCGGTGATAGTAGGCGTTCTGCAAAATGAAGTTGGAGGCCAGCTACCTGAGTTGATGGATCAGTCAAATACCAGAGGTCAGGAAGTGTCTGTTAAAACAGGCAAAATAGTTACTCGATGGCCTCCCATACCCTCCGATGCCACCGCAAACACCATGCCGAACTCCACTCCTTTACTCGAGGAGAGCTCTACCTCAAAGTTATTGACTGTTGTCACGATGTCTCTGCAGGGAGTTAGTACCATGCAATCACAACCCTGGGCCTATACGACCATCAAACTCATCATGAGATGCTACAAGAATTCACTAGCTGACATGCAGAACTTTGCCCACTTTGTAAAAATTGATCTCCTATCAAACTGCTCCTTAAAGACAGGAGTTGGGTGACTTTCCACGCCTGGGCTGCTGAAGCCTTAACAATCCGCTCCAGCATCAGGATCCTTTACAACTAGGACTACGCAGTACCTTCTAATTTAGTTTTAAATGTTATACAGTTTATTAACTTACGGAATGCTTTTGAGAATCCTCCTGATATGGTATACTGTATTCTACACTAGATGTCGGATCCCACACATATGCCACTCATTGTTTACTGAAGAATGTTTTGTTTTGCACAAGTAGTTTTATATTATAGCTGTTTTAGTTTACTCATAGAAAGATCTCATATCCTTAAATAGCATAACACCCCGCAATGAGCCAGGAGCACACACCCAGTATTAAAACATTACACTTCCAAATTTCACTCTATAGACGCTTATCACCTATCCTACTGATATGTCAGCCTCCCATGATAACTATTCTGTTTGATATACAAGGCTCTGACATCTTTATTGTTTGATATTTGTCTCTACAAGATAACATACATGGGGAGTCAGAGATGTGCCCCCTGTGCTTACAGAAGCTCCAATTCCCTGTACCCTCTTTAGGCCTGTTTGTTACTGGGGTCGGATGAAGGACTCACTTAACTACAGACACGCATTTTGTTGGGCATGTTATGCTGACTTTATTTCTTAGCTTAAAAAGTTCTTTATTGTTTTCATTTCCTGCCAGAATTACTATTTCACTTAAAGGGACAGTAAACCTTAAAAATAATGTTATATAATTCTGCACATAGTGCAGAATTATATAACATTATTTAGGTGATATAGCCATAAACGCCTTTTTTACAGTTTAATTAGCTAAAATACGGCGCTTTTACAGACCCGCTCTCTGCTCTCTGCTGAGCGGGTCTGTAATATTCAGTCAGCGCATCGGGCCAGCTGTATAGTCACAGCCCGGCCCGATCGCGCCATAGCACTAAGTGCAGCTCGCTCCTGTCACTTAGTTCCTCCACTATTGTAGCTCATCCTGCTTAAGCTGGAGATTTTTCATCTGTTTTTTTTTACTGCTCCCTTAGAGTATCAGGCTGCATGTATCAATGTTTTATATTCACTTTGCACTCTTAGAGTTAATAATACTTTAAAACTCCCTGCTAGTGAGTTATGTATAGGATTAGCCTAGGTGTTTCAGTTATCACATTTATTATTATGTCTGTTGTTTTTTATAATGATATTACTCACCAGAAACTTAATGCAACGTTCTATTTCTCAATAATATACTTGCATAGATAGGTTTAATATATGGAAATACTGGTTATACTTGCAGTCAGAAGCGCCAATATATACGATTGTATTGAATTTTGTGTATCAGTTAATTAATAGTATAGCATAGCCTTTTGTGTAGAATGAGATAATATAAATTCAGGCACGCAGAGGAAAACTTTACTCCCTGACGTTGCTGTTTAAGCAAAGAATATGCTCATTTAGGTTCATTTACTACACTAAATTACCTGTATATAATACAGTGCTCAATATACAACTATAATAGCGGCACTTTTTGGTGCAAATACCTATGGATTTATCTTTACTTGTAGTGTAGAGGTTTATGATAAGCCCTTTAGATGCCCTAACCTTACAATGGATCTACGCATACACGCTCCTTTAAAGGTGACTCCCAGCTTCAGAGATATCTAGACAGTAACTTAATTTTAGGAAATATGCGGTACACCCAGATATAACAGTCTTTTTGTTTGCATAAGTTATAAATACTACCACTGTTCTATATTAACTACTTCTTATTAGTCTAATGACAACTCTCTCTTGCAAAGTTATGTAATACTGAGATGTTTTAGGTTATTTCATATATTTTAGAGATGTTATTAATAATCTTATCGCTTACATGCTTCAAAATGGAGTTCCCAAGCTAGATAGAGTCACTCCCATATAAAGTGTTTTCCTTTTGCTAATGTCGAACTAGGCTTTGTGTTATATAATTCCACCTCCACATACTCCTTATAATCTATATGGCCTAGGACACCTACGGTTAAGATGCATTACCTATAGGTTTATTGTTTCTTATAACATGAATACTTCAAATAACCTTATATATGCCTTGACCTTATGCCAGGCATTTACAAATATGTCCTACTAGGGGAGATTCTCAACTTTGTTAAACCTCTTATATGATATGGGATATTCGTAAATCTATTAGCCTCCGTATAGCTTAGTCTTCCACGCCACACATTGTCTTGTAATGAATAATTGACTCAGCCAATTAACTTTTCCATGGTCTCCCGCCCCCCCCCATTATTGGTGACCATAGCTAGCTACATTGCTATCCCTAGTACTTTCATCAAATAACTTAAGCACGTAATAATATAAATACATAGAAAAATCATTTGTATAAGCGGTGCTTACCCGCTGACATTTCCCTACTTTCCCCCTCGCTCCTTCTTTGGCTCTTGATATCATGACCCTATCCTTGAGAATAAGAAGCATTCAATCAAATGACAAATAGGGTCTCTCTAGTAGCTACAGTGCTCTTCTAGAGCATCTTTCACCACTATAGACCGGAATAATAGCTACTCACAGTATTCTATAAAAAATATAAAAGGAGGGTTTCAGATATGTTTTGACATTCATATTATGTTTTCTTTCCCTGTCATATTGTTGTTAAAACAATCACTACCATGTTTTGTATTATGTTTATGTCATGGTTTTATGATGTCATTTTGAAAAACCCTCAATAAAAATTATTCCAAAAAAAAAAAAAAAAGCCCCAAACACGTGAATTTGACACAAACCACTTAATAAACTTTAATAACCTAACATATGGTCCTTGTGGTCCTGCGAGTTACAAAGCAATGTTACCCACTAGAAACGAATATGCATGCATGTGGCTGGATCGAACCAAATCTACAACCTAGTAGGACACACAGTCCTACAACTTAAACACATTTAGCGCTCATCGAGTAGCTAGGAAGCAGCCCCTCTTTGTTTTTTCTTTCTCCTTTTTCTCCTCTTTCCTTCTTTAACATTTTATCTGATTCACCTTGTAAAACCAACTGACAAAATGCTTTGTATTTCGGGGAGCTGCGTCTCCCACACTGTACTTTTTTTTCGAATTTCTAAATAAAGTCAGTTATAAAAAATAAAAAAAATATCTTCAGACACCATCTTCGTACATTGACAAAGGCAAAGAGAATGACTGGGGGTTATGGGAAAGGGAAGTGATACTTAACAGCTGTGTTGGGGTGCTCTTTGCCTCCTCCTGCTGGCCAGGAGTGAATATCCCACTAGAAATTGGAATGATTTGTTGACTCTCCAAGCCATAGGAAAGAAATAAACATTTTGGGTTTCATGCCCATTTAATGCATATAAAATTAAAAACTAAAAAGTGAATGCAAAATGACATTGTCTTGCTAGGTGTGTTCAGCTGGCTCCCATTGGTGCATTGCTGCTCTCGAGTTGAACAAATGGTTGTGTGCAGGAAGTGGCGGATATATGCAGTGCTGTAACTTTTTGTCATAAGATGCCACCTTTGCCACAAGTCAGTTTGTGAAAATTCTGCTCTACTAGATCTGCCTCAGTCAAATGTAAGTGATATTATTGTGAAGTGGAAGCGTCTAGGAGCAACAATAGCCCATCCACAAAGGGGTAGACAATGCTAAATGACAGAATGGGGCCGCTGATGCTGAATCATTTAAAAATTGCCTATCATTTGTTCTATCACTTATTACAAAGTTCCAAACTGCCTCTGGAACCAATGTCAACGTTTTTCGGGAGCTTCATAAAAATGGGTTTCCATAGCTGAGCAGCTGTACACAACCCTCACTTCAACATGGCAATGAAAAAATGTCGGGGAGGGTGTAAAGCTTGCCACCACTGGACTCTGTAGCAGTAGAGTTGTTTAATAAGGGTTGGGCTAAGCTCCTATGTTCCAATTAAATGTCATCTTAATTCTACAGGATAATATGACATTTAAAACAATTGGATGTTTCCAACTTTGTTGCAACATTTTTGGGAAAAGCCCTTTCTGGTCCCAGTACGACTGTGCCCCCTGTGCACAAAGTCTATAAAAACATGGTTAGATGACTTTGGTGTGGAAAAACACAAGTGGCCTGCACAGGGCCCTGACCTCAATCCCAGATAACATATTTGGAAGGAATTGGAATACTGATTGGCAACCAAACTTTTTTATCCAATCTTAGTGCCTGACATCACAAATGCTCTTTTGGATGAACGGGCACTAATTCCCACAGACACACTCACAAATCTTGTAGAAAGCCTTACCAAAAGAGTGTCTGTTATAGTTACAAACGGATTATCTTTTATACGAACTCCGACTGGGTTAGACACACACTTATTCGCAAGGAAACTAGCGTTACACAAATACCACAAGACAATTAATAAAAATACATTTTTTTTTTACAAAATGATCATGAGGTGTTTAATTCACTGCTGAATTTACTAAATGACAATGAAGATTTGGTAGAAGATAATACATAAGGTACAACACACAAAGTACATTTATGCCAAATACTGTATATCGACATATCCAGCAATAGATACATTTGTGTCTTTAGTAACGACAGAGTTAGATCATATTAACCCTGAAAGTAAAATCAAGAAAAATCTAACCTTTAAAGAAAGAACTGCCCTAAATGAACTAAGAAATAATAAAGATGTAACAATTAAAAATGCGGATAAAGGTGGGAAAACTGTCATAATGAATAATGAACCATATGTTACTATGGCCTAGATTTGGAGTTTGGCGGTAGCTGTGAAAACCAGCGTTAGAGGCTCCTAACGCTGGTTTTTTGGATAACTCCGGTATTTGGAGTCACTCAAAATAGGGTCTAACGCTCACTTTTCAGCCGCGACTTTTCCATACCACAGATCCCCTTACGTGAATTGCGTATCCTATCTTTTCAATGGGATCTTTCTAACTCCGGTATTTAGAATCAAGTTCAATCTGATTGGCTGATCCAATCAGCCAATCAGATTGAGCTCGCATTCTATTGGCTGATTGGAACAGCCAATCGGATTGAACTTGATTCTGATTGGCTGATTCCATCAGCCAATCAGAATATTCCTACCTTAATTCCGATTGGCTGATAGAATCCTATCAGCCAATCGGAATTTGAGGGACGCCATCTTGGATGACGTCCCTTAAAGGAACCGTCATTCGGCTAGTAGGCGTCGGGAGAAGAGGATGTTCCGCGTCGGATGGAAGATGATGGCTCCCGAAGAAAGAAGATTGAAGATGCCGTTGATAGAAGACTTCATCCGGATCATGGACCTCTTCAGCTTCCGCTTGGATGAAGACTTCATCCGGATCATGGACCTCTTCAGCTCCCACTTGGATGAAGACTTCAGCCGGATCATGGACCTCTTCAGCCCCCCGCTTGGGCTTGGATCAGGACATCGGAGGAGCTCTTCAGGACGGATTGGTGAACCTGGTATGGTGAAGATAAGGTAGGAAGATCTTCAGGGGCTTAGTGGTAGGTTTATTTAAGGGGGGTTTGGGTTAGATTAGGGGTATGTGGGTGGTGGGTTGTAATGTTGGGGGGGGTATTGTATGTTTTTTTTACAGGCAAAAGAGCTGAATTCTTTGGGGCATGCCCCGCAAAGGGCCCTGTTCAGGGCTGGTAAGGTAAAAGAGCTTTGAACTTTAGTAATTTAGAATAGGGTAGGGCATTTTTTTATTTTGGGGGGCTTTGTTATTTTATTAGGGGGCTTAGAGTAGGTGTAATTAGTTTAAAATTGTTGTAATATTTTTCTTATGTTTGTAAATATTTTTTTATTTTTTGTAACTTAGTTCTTTTTTATTTTTTGTACTTTAGCTAGTTTATTTAATTGTATTTATTTGTAGGAATTGTATTTAATTAATTTATTGATAGTGTAGTGTTAGGTTAATTGTAGGTAATTGTAGGTAGTTTATTTAATTAATTAATTTATTGATAGTGTAGTGTTAGGTTTAATTGTAACTTAGGTTAGGATTTATTTTACAGGTCATTTTGTAATTATTTTAACTATTTTAGCTATTAAATAGTTCTTAACTATTTAATAGCTATTGTACCTGGTTAAAATAAATACAAAGTTACCTGTAAAATAAATATAAATCCTAAAATAGCTATAATATAATTATAATTTATATTGTAGCTATATTAGGATTTATTTTACAGGTAAGAATTTAGCTTTAAATAGGAAAAATTTATTTAATAAGAGTTAATTAATTTCGTTAGATTTAAATTATATTTAACTTAGGGGGGTGTTAGTGTTAGGGTTAGACTTAGCTTTAGGGGTTAATACATTTATTAGAATAGCGGTGAGCTCCAGTCGGCAGATTAGGGGTTAATGTTTGAAGTTAGGTGTCGGCGATGTTAGGGAGGGCAGATTAGGGGTTAATACTATTTATTATAGGGTTAGTGAGGCGGATTAGGGGTTAATAACTTTATTATAGTAGCGCTCAGGTCCGGTCGGCAGATTAGGGGTTAATAAGTGTAGGCAGGTGGAGGCGACGTTGTGGGGGGCAGATTAGGGGTTAATAAATATAATATAGGGGTCGGCGATGTTAGGGCAGCAGATTAGGGGTACATAGGGATAATGTAAGTAACGGCGGTTTAAGGAGCGGCAGATTAGGGGTTAATAATAATATGCAGGGGTCAGCGATAGCGGGGGTGGCAGATTAGGGGTTAATAAGTGTAAGGTTAGGGGTGTTTAGACTTGGGGTACATGTTAGAGTGTTAGGTGCAGACGTAGGAAGTGTTTCCGCATAGCAAACAATGGGGCTGCGTTAGGAGCTGAACGCGGCTTTTTTGCAGGTGTTAGTTTTTTTTTCAGCTCAAACAGCCCCATTGTTTTCTATGGGAGAATCGTGCACGAGCACGTTTTTGAGGCTGGCCGCTTGCGTAAGCAACTCTGGTATCGAGAGTTGAAGCTGCGTTAAATATGCTCTACGCTCCTTTTTTGGAGCCTAACGCAGCCTTTATGTGGACTCTCAATACCAGAGTTATTTTTATGGTGCGGCCAGAAAAAAGCCGGCGTTAGCTACGCGAGTCTTTACTGACAAAACTCCAAATCTAGGCCTTAGTGTCTAAACATTCTAAATGATACCAGTAACTATACCATAATCCGGTATGATCCAACGGAAAGATTTACTAAGGAATTAATTTCCCTCTTGGATAAAGGCTTCAATGAGAGATTGATTACCAAAAATGAATATTATTTTATATGCAATAAATTTGCGAGAGTTGCAACCTTTTACAGTTTACCGAAAGTACATAAAGACAAACTAAATCCACCAGGTAGACCAATTGTCTCGGGAAATGGTTGTTTCACTGAGAAAGTGAGCATTTTCATTGATAAGAAACAAATACATTTTGTTCATGTACTGTCATCCTATGTACAAGATACTAAGGATGTATTAAAAAAAATTGGAGAATTTGACAGTTGAGAAAGAAACTTTCCTAGCAAGTATTGATGTGGAAAGCCTATATTCAAACATTCAACATGACTTAGGCATAAGAACTATACAATACTTCCTAAAAACTGTAAACCCAAGAGGAAGGCACAAGATGAATTTATTGTGGAACTCTTAGAATTTACATTAAAACACAATTACTTCCTATATAACAACAAAATTTACCTACAGAAAAGGGGCACAGCTATGGGCACATGCTGTGCACCAACATATGCTAACCTTTTTCTGGGATGGATAGAAAACACAAGTATCCTGAATTCAGATGAAAATCCTTACATGAAGTACTGTATATAGATTCCTATATCAGATATATTGATGATGTGCTAATCCTCTGGTCAGGGACCAGGGTCCAAAAATGACTTCTGTGAATTTATGACATGGCTAAATAAGAACAAGCATGGTATGAAATATACATATGTAATAGAAGAAAAGAGTATCTCCTTCCTTGATCTCTTAATTGCAAAAGAAATGCTATTGAACGGTTGACTATAAAGGGACGCAAGGGAGATCTAAATAAAATACTCCTACAAAAATAGTGTCGCTGGATACATGAATTAAAATCTGTCTCGCCAAATGGTCTAAATGAAGCGATATCCTATAAGTGCTTCCTATAAGTCACAACTGTGGCACTAACTGACTCTAATATGTACATTTTCTGCGAAAAGATGGACTGATAATTATAGAGGAGACATCATTTGAACGAAAATAGGTGATTCATGTATATAAGCTAAATGAGGCACTTATTACCATGTAGTGACCTAATACCTAAAACATAATCCGTGTAAAAAGAGAATTTACAAGTCTTCCTTGTGAATATGTCCTGTTTATGAGACGGTTTATGATTACCTTCTGATGTACAGCAGGAGTTTATACACATTTAAACAAACCAAGTCTAATATCACCTAATAAAATATTACGATCTATAAATTGTGCATATTATTTTCTGTGATATACAATATAATGAGAGGGGTACTCTAGTTTCTGAGTATTTTTTGAGTGCGATACTAAATGATAGACATATCTTAGTATGAGAAACTTGCACCTTCATGATAAAAATACTTAACAGAAACTATTGATTAAAACACATATAATATATTACTTGTGACTCTAATGTTCTATATGAATTAACACCATGATTATAACAATATTTACATAGATATACACAAACGAGTGACTGTGTATACATTTAAAAGATTGTAGTAAGAAATCCGATCAAAGAGATAAAGTGCATAATAAAGACATTACAAATTGCAAACACATGATGTCTAAAAAATAATTTCAGCCATTAGTATGAATTATATTGAATAACATAAATGCCAGAAATAGATCCATACAATCATTACCTCCTACTAAGAGTATACTATTACAAACACGCCAGACGGTTAACACTTCTGTCACAACGAATTGGTTACTATGACAACCAATACCAAATAAAAGACCGGAGTTAGGCTGAGCCACCCCTATGTCCTGACGAAGTCACGTAACAGTGACAAAACACGTCAGTGGGCAGGGCTAATCTATGACCGCTAGTGTGTTTGAGTGCCTAATACTGGATGGTGAATGTTTGGAGCATAACAACGCTAGTCTAACTAATAACTAACTATTGATAAATAGAATACCGGTCCTGCGATATGTGCGTACACGGTTTACACATAAGGTAGCTTAACTAGCAAAAGATTTACCATATTTGGCACTTAACTACTGGGACTTACTAGGGTGTATATGTAGCTATGACAATGTATCAGTATGAATGAGCATATAGACTACACAGTGTATCAGAATAATTGAATGTATCAGAATAATGGAGCACATTCATACAACAAATGCTTATCACAGTGACAAAATAAGATGATATTGCGCTAAAACTAAAACCAAACCAAGATAGATATTATTTGTACACTCTTGTAGTGCTCTTGTGATACTCTTGTTCTACTGTAGCTAAAGCTTTTCTAATGAGTTTTTTTCTGATGGAATTGAACTAACAAACATCAGGTATGTATTTACTTGCATATGTGACAGGTACACACTCACTATTACAGTAATAATATATTAGAATACTATTCACAAGTATTATATGGTATCAGATATTAGAGTAAACTACTATTTGCAAATATCATATGGTATCAGAAAACACAGGTACCCAACCTCTTATAGGGCCTTACTGTTACTTGTAAACACCTGTATCATATGTCACAGTCCTCTGATACAGACCAGAACGTTTTTTTACTGTTGTTGATAAAATTGAATTACAGATGATAATGTGACATTAACATAACAGTATCGATAGTTCTTTTCTCTTCATGAGAGTCCCAAAAAGGTAAAGATTTGAAAGTGTAAAGAACCTATATCATTTTCCCTTCAGGACCATGCTGTCAGACTGCTGTCTGTTAATCCAACCCACTCTCCCTACTTAACTGCTTCCTTGATATCTAACAGGTGCTTTGTTATTTTATGCGAACAAGGAACACAGCCATAGTGATTCTCATCTCATTACAACCAACGTCTGCTGCGTACCTGGTATTGAAAGCCTGCAGTAGGCAATCCGGAAGCCGAGCAGAATCTTCAGCCAGTGCCCAACATCTGATTGTGAGCATACAGTCTCTCCAGGAGCGTTAACAACACATTAATTAATTAACATTTATCTAGTAAGTGCAACAATGTGTGTTGCGTGTGTGTCCATATTATTAAAGTCTTCACTTGAATCATACTCTCTGTGTGCGCTTCTTCTTATCTTGTTTTGCATTATCACATAGTTAATTAAACATTTTTGTTTCAGTATTTTAGACAACATACAACTTACACCGATATATTCAAACGTAATCTGAAGGGTAACAATAAGATTACCTATTAAGCTTTAAGTGAATGGCTTAAAACTGAATACTTAAAATTGAATATGGCCAGACTATGGCTGCTCTGAGTCTATGAAAATATGCAAATAGACTACGATCCTGTGAAGTTTTCTGGATGAATATTAACTGATATAAAACCATATTTAGGATCATATGTAGCGTGCCTTTGACTATGGTTATATAGCAGTACCGGTATAATCTAGATTAATACCATACCACAAATCCTTCATATGAACTACTGAGTCAGTAGACTGATATTGTAAAGTGACCAGTAGATTCTATAGCGACATAAAAAGCAAAAATGGAATGATATTGGAATATGGACTGTTAAGACTGACAGTGAGGAATCTATATGTTATAGACTTGTTACAAATCACCCTGGTATAGTATATGCAATAAGAGCTGTTAGCACTCATACTTGATAATAATAAAGGCTATAATATCTATAAGTAAATCTGGTAAATCCAGAAATATAGATAGACACAAAGTTAAAACCCTTATACTATATACTGATAAACATAATAAATACAATTAGCCTCATAGCCCCTATTTTAAATTGTTTGTCTGTTTTTAGTTTGTGGTGGATGTACTAATGAAACTAGGATATGTAGTGGAAGTGATATACCCACACATTTACAGTCTCCACTATAAAATCACGTATTGTTTTGTCTTTTGAGCATAAATGTTAAAAAAAAGTGTTGTGGTTTTTAAAAAATATATGTGACCCATACATACCATACACAACAGACAGTGAGACCCAAGGAACCCTCTATTGCCCCTGTATCCATCCTCAAGAAAACCCTCCTCTGTTTCAAGATATGCTTTACACGAGACTGTTATACAATACCCTCCTGATATCCCTAGCACCTCAGAACAGTTAGAAATCAATAAGGTTTTTTCCCTCCCCCCTGATATCAGACGGGGAGGAAATATATAATAGGTGCTTACAAAGGGGGGTACCTGTTAAGAACCAATCAGAGGCAAACACGCTATCAATAAATAGCGTAATCAATCTTTCCTCTTATACATTAAGTGGTATAGAATGTAAAGTCTTAAGTCTGGGTTTAGGATTTGTACCAACACATTCATTTAATCTTTTTAACACATTACTTGATGTGAACAGATTTATAAGAAAAATTACTCTTAAGAAACATTACTCAACTAAATCTGAAAATAGAGACACTGACTTCATTGAGGACAATGTCTCATCTAGAGTTATCAAAGAGCATCACATAGGAACCCTAGATTTTCAGGATTTATGTGGTTTTTCAGTTTCGGAGTTACTGGATAGTGATCCTTGTAACAAAACAATCTCTGTTTTAAACCAAACACCGAAACTGAAATGTCCCTCCACTTTTTATTCTATTCAGAGCAGGGGTCCCATCATAGAAAAATTCCAAAAGAGAATTGAAATGGATTTAACGAATCTGTTTTACCAACAGAAAAAATGCAAATTTATCTCACAAAGGCAGAAAGGGAGGCATTGGACAAATTAAATTCTAATCGTGACCTTGTAATCCGGGCCGCTGACAAGGGGTGCTTAGTGGTGGTTATGGACAAGGTGAAATTTGTTGATGAGGCCCTCAGGCAGCACACAAATCCACATGATTAGAGAGTTCTAAATACTCACCCAACCAGACAATTTAAAACCAAACTAAGATATCTGGTGGATGATGGGCTGCATTAGGGTCTCATCGACAAAGAAACTAGCGAATATCTACTTGTGACAAATCCAGTAATACCAATATTTAACCACCTCCCCAAAGCTCACAAGTCCTTGGACAACGTAGTCGGAAGACCCATTGTCAGTGACATAGGGTCTTTACTTGAACACCTATTGGAATGGCTAGATCAGATTCTACAGCTAATGGTAGCGGATTTGTGGAGCTATGTGAAAGACTCAACCCATGTCTTGAACCTGGTTTCTTAAATTGTATGGGACTCGAAGTACAAATGGCTGACAGTTGATGTCAAGGCACTTTACTCCTCTATTCCCCATGAGAAGGGCTTGGCAGCAATAGCCTTCTATATGAGGAAATACCATGGGGGTAATGCTGAACTGTGTGATTTCCTTTGGAGAGTCACAGACTTTCTTTTACATCATAACTACTTTGAGTTTGAGGGGGTTTTCTATCTCCAGATCTGTGGTACTGCTATGGGGGCAAAATTTGCCCCCTCCTATGCCATCCTCTTCATGGGGTGGTGGGAGTAGGCCCACATCTATGGAGATGGGAACCCCCTTGGCTCAAAGGTAGTTTAATACAGGAGATTCATAGATGATCTCCTGTTTATTTGGAGAGGAAACCAAGAAAAACTTTACTCCTTTGTCCAATATTTAAATATAAACGATTTGGGAATCAGTTTCACCCATGAATGGGATCCATTCAGCATTAATTATTTGGACATTACCCTGGTAGAAGTTGGAGGAAAAATGGTCTCAACTAAGGTTTACAGGAAGCCCATATAAGGCAACACCCTTCTACACGCAACTAGTTGTCACCCCAAAAGTGTATTTAAGGGTATAGCCAAAGGACAGCTTATTCGCCTCAAATGGAACTGCTCAGATGGGGACAGTTACCATCAGGAGTCTATCAGACTTGTAAAGCGTCTCCAAGAAAGAGGGTACCACAAAAATGTATTAATGAGGCTGTAAACTCGGTTAAAAAATTTAATAGAAATGATCTGTTGAGTAAAAAGAAACAGGCTGGTTGTGTTTAGACTTCAGGAGGGGAGAATGTTCTGTTTATTACAGACTACTCTGAACAGTATCACAAAATCTGTGATATAATTAAAAAACACTTCCCACTCCTGATAGCTGATGACAGTCTAGCCAATGTGTCACTTAAGAACTGTAAGTTTGCCTATAAAAGAGGAAAAACCTTAGGCAACATGTTAGCCCCCACCAAACTCCCTGAGAAGGAAAAAAGTGAGTCCTCTTGGTTGACCATGTTTGGCATGTTTAAATTCCATAACAGGACTTGTGTTGCTTGTGAAAAAGTAGAAACAGGAGAGTGGTTTTAATCATCTCCAACGGGGCATCTTTATCAAAAACTTTCCTGTCTGAATTGCAGGTCAACCTTTGTTGTGTACCTAATCACATGTACCAAATGCGACAAACAGTATGTGGGTCTTACGACCCGTGAGGTGAGATCAAGGGTCAGAGAGCATTTGTCCAGCATTAAAATGGGTACAGCCAGTACAACACTTTGCTCACGTACATAGCAAGAGTGCTGACACAGGTGGACTTGCATTGAGAGAGTAACTACTCCACATAGGGGAGGTGATAGAGAGAAATTGTTAGGGAAAAGGGAGGTATTCTGGATTTTTTAATTACAAACCAAATACCCAATTGGTTTAAATACCGACTATGATCTAATAAATTTTTGGCAGTGAATCAAAATTTATCCTCATTTGAGAACATTTGGATTCCTCGTTTTCCCTAATCAATTTACTACCTGTTCCCCTAATAGTATGTCCATCTTTTATTTAAAAACTGTTAACATCTAATATTGGACACACATAATAAATCGTAGAGGAATCTACATGTTAAAGGTTCCTGGGTAAAACAGCCCCTAGTATGAGGGAATGTTTTTCTCCAAACATTTATTTAATATAAATGTCAACACTGTAGGGCTAAGTAACATATTTTTGTCCCTCAACATTAGCAGAACTTATATAGGGTTTATTTCATAGGGCCTTATAATGAAAGTCCGTGTTTGGGTTACCATACTGCTAAGTTTTCTACATCATACAAATGATAGGTCAAAAAGTTATACCCTCAGATATATTATGTGATTTTAGAGCTCTTTAGACCCTAGTATCGAGGTAAAGAGAATTTATATTAAATTTTGAGCTGCATTAGTATAGATAGCATGTTGAATTCTTCATTCCTTAGGAAACTATATAAAATCACGTATACTGACAGCATGGGATTATACAAGCATTAATTTTTGGAACATTCTGACTCTAGCAATAAGACAATGAGTATTGTTCACAAATGTTGAGCACCCGTAGCATACATACGCCTAGATTTAGAGTTCTGCGTTAGGGTTAAAAAGCAATGTTAAGGGGTCCTAACGCTGCTTTTTAACACCCGCTGGTATTTAGAGTCAGGCAGGAAAGGGTCTACCACTCACTTTCTTTCCGCAAATCGAGGCTACCGCAAATCCCCTTACGTCAATTGCGTATCCTATCTTTTCTATGGGATTTTCCTAATGCCGGTATTACGAGTCTTGGAAGAAGTGAGCGGTAGAACCTCTACCGACAAGACTCCAACCGCAAAAAAAGTCAGTAGTTAAGAGTTTTATGGGCTAATGCCGGACCATAAAGCTCTTAACTACTGTGCTATAAAGTACACTGACACCCATAAACTACCTATGAACCCCTAAACCGAGGTCCCCCCCACATTGCAAACCCTATAATTTATAAGATTAGGGGTTAATAAAATGTATTATAGTGTTTGCGAGGCGGGAGTGCGTCGGTTTAGGGGTTAATACATTTATTATAGTGGCGGCGATGTCCGGTCGGCAGATTAGGGGTTAATAAGTGTAAGTAGGTGGCCGCAACATTGGGGGGGCAGATTAGGGGGTAATAAATATAATATAGGTGTTGGCGATGTTAGGGGCAGCAGATTAGGGGTTCATAGGTATAATGTAGGTTGCGGCGGTGTCCTGAGCGGCAGATTAGGGGTTAATAATAAAATGCAGGTGTCAGCGATAGCGGGGGCGGCAGATTAGGGGTTAATAAGTGTAAGATTAGGGGTGTTTAGACTCGGGGTTCATGTTAGGGTGTTAAGTGTAGACTTAGAGACTGTTTCCCCATAGGAAATATTGGGGCTACGTTAGGAGCTGAACGCTGCTTTTTGTAGGTGTTAGGTTTTTTTTCAGACAGCTCAACCCCATTGTTTCCTATGGGGATATCGTGCACGAGCACTTTTTCCAGCTTACTGCTACCGTAAGCAATGCTGGTATTGAGAGTAGAAGTGGAGCTAAATTTGGCTCAACGCTCCCTTTTCTGAGGCTAACGCAGCCATTCAGACAACTCGTAATACCAGCGTTGTCTTAAGGGTGCGCTGGAAAAAAAAGGCTTGTTAGCACCGCGGGTCTTTACCGACAAAACTCTAAATCTAGGCGATAGTAAGCATAATATTTTCACTCCTACTGAGTCTTGCATTATATCGCTGTTTGAACAATTGTACTATCGGCATAATAGGATAATCACTAACAGTGTGGAGGTGTTATTAATATCTGACCTCCTATTAGCAGGAAACTATTCATTTAGATATAATGCAAGCATAGGATGATTTATGCATGAATTGATTCGTGTTTTGTAATGAATAATCTGTTTTGGATCATTGTTGCCTTAATGTGCTGTTTACTGAAAGCGCATATGGGGGCCTATCTATCAAGCTCTGAATGGAGCTTGATGGCCCGTGGTCTAAAGTCTGCTGCTTCATAACCCTGTCCGCCTGCTCTGTGCAGGCGGACAGGAATCGCCGCAATTCAACCCGATCGAATACGATCAGGTTGATTGACACCTCCCTGCTGGTGGCCGATTGGCCGCGAGTCAGCAGGGGGCGGAGTCTCTTGTGAGCTGCTGGTGCAATGCTGAACACGGAGAGCGTATTGCTCTCCACATTCAGCGAGGTCTTGCAGACCTGATCCACACTGTCGGATCAGGTCCGCAAGACCTTTCATAAATAGAGGCCATTGTGTCAATTAATTAATAAATGTCCAATAGGAGAAGACCTATGATTTTAAATAAGCAGCCTTATTTTACATTTCTAGCAGCTTTGAATACGGCATCTGCCGAAACGCGTCAGCTGTTGCTTGCTGACCTCCTTTGCACATATAAGTTTTTACAGCCTGTGCATCCAGGCTTTTAACAAGTTTTGCAATAAAGTTTACATGTTTTATACTCCTGGCAGGTGCTCCTTCCTTCCTCTGTGCTTTTGTTACCATGGCAACAATCTGAAACATTTCCTGCTCAGCGGGAAAGAAGGCTATCAAAGTTAACGCCGGGCACAGGACAGGAGACAGGAGTGGAGACATGCAGCTGACCAAACCAACTGCCAACAACACCAAGTCACCACATTGCCCAGCCAGCGTTACTGGTAAGAGTAGGACTCCATTAAATTGGAGCTACCAGTCACATAGTCTATGGGGATTCACTGAGTGTGGAAAAGGTCACTTATGACCTAAGGAGGGGTGTGGAAGACCTGGTAGGAACTTCCCAGTAGAAAAGTGTGCACAGATCCTGGGCATGTGTAGAGAAGCCATGCTATTCTAAATAAACTTATGAAAAATAAAATAACCCCTTATCTGCCAATGCTCTGTAAGCTTTTATACTAAAAGTGGTTACAATAAGTTTCATTGATGGTGCTTTCATTTAAAGTACATTTTATTCTAGCTTAAATGCATAATTATGTTAATGTATTTGTTAGGGGGCATATTTAATCATTTTATTTTGGTACAATACAATACTGTACAATATTAAAGGGACATTCCAGCCAAAATTGGAATCCACATGGATGCATTAACATTTTGAAAATAAGCATTTTTGTAATATAAATGTATTAGCAAAAATGCTTCTAATAGAAGCTATAGCTGTTTCAAAAGTGTATTTCAGTATGCACCATGCACCAGCATTTGAAACACAACACTTGCTCAGGGAGCCTAAGAGGCTAGTATCATCTGGTAATGACTCAATTTCTTAACTGCTGACATGAAACAAGCCCCACTGGTGCCCTGAGCAGCTGCAGTATTTAAAATGAAGGCACACTCAGCTATGCTTCACATGCACGTGCAGAGAAAAATGTTACCACAAAACAGTGATAACTTTTACTAGAAGCATTTTTGACAATACAATGTATATTGCAAATATGTTTCTATTAAAAGATGTAATTCATCTGTGTGCATTTTACATTTCGACCGGAATGTCCCTTTAACTAAATTTATTTGAAACTGTTCCTTTTGCCATAAATTGTAGTGCTAGTTTTGTTTTTGGGTTCAAAATGTATAGGCATCTTGGCTAATGAAAATGCAGGACAAATAAAAGTAATGTTTTGTAAATAACTGTGCTCACTGCTTTATGTCTTGGTTTAATGGCTCAGACCCCTCCAATCCCATTTCAAGTTTAGTTTTTTCCCCCAGAAGTATTGTACATAGTATTTTTATTTAATTTTTTTTAACAATGTAGATGAAAATGAAACACCAGGAGAGTGTATATATATATATATATATATATATATATATAAATAAATATATATATATATATATTGTATATATATATATATATATATATATATATATATATATATATATACATACATACTGTATATATATATATATATATATACACACACACACACACTTTATTTAAAATATATATATTTGGATATGGCACAATGTTCGCTGATGCTGTGGAAGTGAGAGTGAGAGTGCAGATACCCTCCGCTTATTTTTAAATTTAAATATTTATATTTATATAGGCATATATGCACAGCCACCAATTAGCACATAGTCTCCTGCAGTGCACTGCTGCTGCTTCTGAACCTTTTCAATAAAGGATACCAATAGAACAAATCAAATTAGATCATAGATGTAAATTAGAAATGTGTTTAAAATTGCATGCGCTATTTAAAACATGAAAGTTTAATTTTGACATTATTATGTTGAAAAAAAAGATGGGGGGGGGGCCCTACTTAGATTCTTGCACCTGGGCCCTGTGGTTCCTAGTTACGCCGATTGAGGTACATTATATACTTTTTTCCACTGGAGAAGTTGTTTTTTTAAGCAGACGTCAGCTGCAAACCTTTCAAGATCAGTTTTGCTGATTCTTAGACATATCCTGCTTTGTGGAGCAAAAAAAAAAAAAAAAATGTCAGAGTTATATCAGCAATTCCATGCTTCTAGGAATCCACTCTGGTGCTGGAATTGTTTGTCAGCTTACACTTTGTTTCTTTTTTTCTTAAACAGTCAATGCATGTGTCTGGGGATGTAGAGTCATATTGATGGCAATCTGTCTTACTGATTGTGCTTTTGATTGCCCTGGGGAAGGAACAGACAGGTTCCTTAGTTTTAATGGGCACAGTGCTGCAGAAGAGAGAGGTTAAAGTAAAACTATGCAACTTGTTAGGTTCACTGTTGGTGTTTTATACAGTCTATATAGGTAGTTTGAGATTTTAAATCTTAAATAATCTAAAATAGAAATATTTGCAAATTATTAATATTTATTCAAATAGAACTGCAGCTGATAAAACGCACAGTAATCGCAAGGCATATTGTTTATTATTTTGATGTTTGACATATGTGTATTTTTTTTGAGTACCTATCGGCTAGATTACGAGTTTTGCGGTAAGGTAAAAAAGCAGCGTTAACAGGTCCTAACGCTGCTTTTTCACTACCGCTGCTTTTACGAGTCTTGCAGGTTTAGGGGCCCTACACACTTTTTTGGCCTTACCGCAAACCGACTTACGTAAACTTCGTAAACCCTTTTTTCAATGGGACTTGCATAACGCTGGTATTACGAGTCTGTCCTGGGAGGCCAAAAAGTGAGCGGTATACCCTCTACCTCCAAGATCCATAACGCATTCTAAAGTCAGTAGTTATCAGTATTACACTACAACGCCGTAGCATAAAACTCATAACTTAAGTGCTAAAAAGTACACTAACACCCATAAACTACCTATTAATCCCTAAACCGAGGCCCTCCCGCATCGCAAACACTAAAATAAAATTATTAACCCCTAATCTGCTGCTCCGGACATCGCCGCCACTATAATAAACATATTAACCCCTAAACCGCCGCACTCCCGCCTTGCAAACACTAGTAAAATAATATTAACCCCTAATCTGCCGCCCGAACATCGCCGCCACCTACATTATATTTATTAACCCCTAATCTGCCGCCCCAATGTCACCGCCACTATATTAAATTTATTAACCCCTAAACCTAAGTCTAACCCTAACACCCCCTAATTGAAATATAATTTAAATAAATCTAAATAAAATTACTATGATTAACTACATTATTCCTATTTAAAACTAAATACTTACCTATAAAATAAACCCTAAGATAGCTACAATATAACTAATAGTTACATTGTAGCTAGCTTATGGTTTATTTTTATTTTACAGGCAAGTTTGTCTTTATTTTAACTAGGTAGAATAGTTACTAAATAGTTATTAACTATTTACTAACTACCTAGCTAAAATAAATACAAATTTACCTGTAAAATAAAACCTAACCCACACTAACACCTAACACTACACTACAATTAAATAAATTACATAAATTAAATACAATTAAATAAATTAAATTAGCTAAATCACAAAAAAACACTAAATTACAGAAAATAAAAAACAAATTACAGATCTTTAAACTAATTACACCTAATCTAATAGCCCTATCAAAATAAAAAAAAGCCCCCCCAAAAAAAAAAAAAAAAACCCTAGCCTAAACTAAACTACCAATAGCCCTTAAAAGGGCCTTTTGCGGGGCATTGCCCCAAAGAAATCAGCTCTTTTTCCTGTAAAAAAATACACATACCCCCCCAACAGTAAAACCCACCACCCACACAAACAACCCCCCCAAATAAAACCCTAAATAAAAAATCCTAAGCTCCCCATTGCTCTGAAAGGGGCTTTTGCATGGGCATTGCCCTTAAAAGGGCATTTAGCTCTATTGCAGGCCCAAAGCCCTAACCTAAAAAATAAACCCACCCAATACACCCTTAAATAAATCCTAACTCTAACCTCTGAAGATTCACTTGCCGGGAGAAGTCTTCATCCAAGCGGCAAGATATCCTCAACGAAGCCGGCAGAAGTGGTCCTCCAGACGGGCAGAAGTGGTCCTCCAGACAGGCAGAAGTCTTCATCCAGACGACATCTTCTATCTTCATCCTTCCAGCGCGCAGCGGGTCCATCTTCAAGACATCCAACGTGGAGCATCCTCTTCAAATGACAGCTACTTCGTAATGAATATCTCTTTAAGTGACGTCATCCAAGATGGCGTCCCTTAGATTCCGATTGGCTGATAGAATTCTATCAGCCAATCGGAATTAAGGTAGAAAAAATCCTATTGGCTGATGCAATCAGCCAATAGGATTGAACTTCAATCCTATTGGCTGATCCAATCAGCCAATAGGATTGAGCTTGCATTCTATTGGCTGATTGGATCAGCCAATAGAATGCCAGCTCAATCCTATTGGCTGATTGCATCAGCCAATAGGATTTTTTCTAGCTTAATTCCGATTGGCTGATAGAATTCTATCAGCCAATCGGAATCTAAGGGACGCCATCTTGGATGAAGTCACTTAAAGAGATATTCATTATGAAGAAGCCGTCGTTTGAAGAGGATGCTCCGCGTCAGATGTCTTGAAGATGGACCCGCTCCGTGCCGGAAGGATGAAGATAGAAGATGCCGTCTGGATGAAGACTTCTGCCCGTCTGGAGGACCACTTCTGCCCGTCTGGAGGACCACTTCTGCTTTCTTTGTTGAGGACATCTTGCTGCTTGGATGAAGACTTCTCCCAGTAAGTGAATCTTCGGGAGTTAGTGTTAGGATTTTTTTTAAGGGTTTATTGGGTGGGCTTATTTTTAGGTTAGTGCTTTGGGCCTGCAATAGAGCTAAATGCCGTTTTAAGGAATACAATAGAATAGTTATTAAATAGCTATTAACTATTTAATAACTACCTAGTTAAAATAAATAAAAACTGTCCAGTAAAATAAAAATAAACCCTAAGCTAGATACAATGTAACTTTTAGTTATATTGTAGCTATCTTAGGGTTTATTTTATAGGTAAGTATTTAGTTTTAAATAGGAATAATGTAGTTAATGATAGTAATTTTATTTAGATTTATTTAAATTATATTTCAATTAGGGGGTGTTAGCGTTAGACAGGTTTAGGGGTTAATAAATTTAATATAGTGGCGGCGACGTTGGGGGTGGCAGATTAGGGGTTAATAAGTGTAGGTAGGTTGTGGCGACATTGGGGGCGGCAGATTATGGGTTAATAAATATAATGTAGGTGTCGGCGATGCTGGGGGCAGCAGATTAGGGGTTCATAAGTATAATGTAGGTGTCAGCGATATCGGGGGCGGCAGATTAGGGGTTAATAAGTGTAAGATTAGGGGTGTTTAGACTCGGGGTTCATGTTAGGGTGTTAGGTGTAAACATAAAATGTGTTTCCCCATAGGAATCAATGGGGCTGCATTACTTAGATTTACGCTGCTTTTTGGCAGGTGTTAGACTTTTTCTCAGCCGGCTCTCCCCATTAATGTCTATGGGGAAATCGTGCACGAGCACGTACAACCAGCTCACCGCTGACTTAAGCAGCGCTGGTATTGGAGTGCGGTATGGAGCACAATTTTGCTCTACACTATATATATATATATATATATATATATATATATATATATATATATATATATATATATATATATACGTATTTATATACACATAAAAATACATATGTACACACACACACACATATATATATATACACACATATATATACACACTCAACAGCCACTTTATTAGGTACACCTTGCTAGTACCGCGTTGGACCCCCTAATGCCTTCAGAACTGCCTTAATTCTTCATGGCATAGATTCAACAGGTGTTGGAAACATTCCTTAGAGATTTTAGTTCATATTGACATGATAGCATCACGCAGTTGCTGCAGATTTGTCGTTTGTCGGCTGCACATCCATGATGTAAATCTCCCGTTCCACCACATCCCAAAGGTGCTCTATTGGATTGAGATCTGGTGACTGTGGAGGCCATTGGAGTACAGTGAACTCATTGTCATGTTCAAGAAACCAGTTTTAGATGATTTGAGCTATGTGACATGGTGCATTATCTTGCTGGAAGTAGCCATCAGAAGAAGGGTAGTCATAAAGGGACGAACATGGTCAGCAACAATACTCAGGTAGGCCGTGGCATTTAAACGATGCTCAATTGGTATAAAGGGGCCCAAAGTGTGCCAAGAAAATATCCCCCACACCATTACACCACCACCAGCCTGAACCATTGATAGAAGGCAGCATGGATCCATGCTTTCATGTTGTTTACGCTAAAATTCTGACCCTACCATCTGAATGTCTCAGCTGAAATCGAGACTCATCAGACCAGGCAACGTTTTTCCAATCTTCTATTGTCCCATTTTGTAGAGCCTGTGCGAATTATAGCCTCAGTTTCCTGTTCTTAGCTGACAGGAGTGGCACCTGATGTGGTCTTCTGCTGCTGTAGCCCATCTGCTTCAAGGTTCGATGTGTTGTGCATTTAAAGATGATATTCTGCATAACTTGGTTGTAACGTTTCTATAATCTTGAGCCAGTCTGCCCATTCTCCTCTGACATCAATAAGGGTTTGTCGTCCACACAACTGCCGCTTACTGGATATTTTCTCTTTTTTGGACCATTCTCTGTAAACCCTAGAGATGGTTGTGTATGAAAATCTCAGTAGATCAGCGGTTTTTGAAATACTCAGACCAGTGCGTCTGACACCAACAACCATGCCACGTTCAAAGTCACTTAAATCCCCTTTCTTCTCCATTCTGATGCTCGGTTAGAACTTTAGCAAGTCGTCTTCACCACATCTAGATGCCTAAATGCATTGAGTTGCTGCCATGTGATTGGCTGATTAGCAATTTGTGTTACGAAGCAATGGAACAGGTATACCTAGTAAAGTGGCCGGTTAGTGTATATATATATATATATATATATATATATATATATATATATATATATATATACTGTATATATATATATATATATATATATATATACACTGTATGTTACAAGTAAAGTTAGAAATCCGGGTAATCGGGTAAAGCCTGATGTACTATAATTCCCCCAGCTACCTGGGGGTTCAAGGAAGGTGCCCCGCTGATCCTCTGGCATCCACCCCAAGTAAACTTTGGGGACTCCGCACTTTTAGGGAATTTATGATAACCTTTTGAAGGCCTTTTTTTTTTTCTTCTAACACCTGAGACCTTGGGCTCCATTTATTAAGCAGTGGATGCTGCTTTAGAGCCCCATCGTTTCAGGTCTGCCTAAAACAGAAGTTAAAAAGCAGCGGACCTAAGACCTCTGCTCCATAACTTGGGTGGAGGAATTAAACTATCCCAATCTGTGTTAACTTCAATTGCGCTCAAGCAAACAAGTTTACTTTCAACTTGCAATACACGAGATTCACACAAACACCCACGATAAACCTGATATCACTCATGAGCAACAGTTAGCGTACTACTCGTAATCTGGCCCTTAATTGGTAGTCAAGATATAAAATGTCCACCAACAGCAGCAGTAGAGAATGGTTAATATTTGATTCCTGGCACATTCGTAAAGTGTTAACAACTGCCACTTGTTATGAAAGAAATAATATGGCAAGGGGTTAATGTTTATAACTTGCATTAGCAGTATAAAAAGCTAGCAGTGACATTGAGTGGGTTAATGACTAACACTGCAGTGAGTGAGTTAAGGGCCAGTGACTTTAATGAAGGGGCTAAATGGAGCCCATATACCGCTATCCAGGGCTAAATTTTTATAACATTAATATTTAATAAAGATATGTAAACTTTCATATTTTTAAACCATCTGCTTGAATTTTTAAATAATCCAGGATTAGCAGACAAATGTATTCTAATCGGGCATGAGAGTCATCATGATATATAATGTAAAAGAGGATATTCTGCTCTTAAGGGGTCTGATGGACCTTGGATAGAGGAGATTGGGGGTCCAAAATACTCAATTTTGTAAATTCTTCTCTGGTGCCTTATGTTACAAATGAGCACTGCTCCTATAGTAATTACTTGTCATGTCCATCTTGGTGTCAAGCTGGTGACAATTATTTTTTCAACAAAAATGTGCCCCTCTCATAGTAGAAAATCTATTTTTTAAAAGTAATCTATGGTCTTGATTCCAATATGTTAGAGAACTTACTAAGAAATATTGTAAAGCAGCTCAATATGAAAAACATGGGACATGAAACACAATATTTTACTTTCATGATTCAGATAGAAAATATAATTTTAGACAACATTCCAATTTATTTCTAATATTTAATTTGCTTCATTCTTCAGATATCCTTTGTTGAAGAAATAGCAATGCACATGGATGAGCCAATCACACAAGGCATCTATGAATCAGCAGCTACTGAGCCTATTTAGATATGCTTTTCAACAAATAATATTAGGAGAATAAAGCAAATTAGATAATAGAAGTAAATTGGAAAGTTGTTCAAAATGACATGCTCTTTCTAAATCATGAAAGAAAAAAATTGGGTTTCATGTCCCTTTAAGTAATATTTTTGATATTCCAGTAGTTGTTTTTTTTTTTACTTCAGAGTCAGGAAATGCTTAACAATTAATTAGTGATTTGCAGCTTTATCAACACCTTCACAAAAGGAAGTAGCAACCGACTAATAGGAGACCACATTATCATCACCATATTGATACACTGTTTTACATTATATACAATTATGCTTAGGCTTGGAATTGAGTTGATCTTGGAGCAGTGGCATATTTAGGTTTTGTGCTGCCCTAGGCACTTAAAATTCTACTGGCCCCCCAAGGTTTTAGGCATTCTTTAGCCATCTATCCATTGCTACAATATATATATATATATATATATATATATATATATATATATATACAGTATATATATATATATATATATACTGTATATAACAAACAGATTTATTGAAATAATACTTCCCCAAAAACAATACTAACTGCTGAAAGCCAAAATAACTAAAGGCAATAGCTAGCCGAATAAAATAAAGCTTCAGAGCTACCTCTAAACTGTAAGCTCCGTGGGCAGTCTCTTATAATATACCCCTAGAATGTAAGCTCTTTAGGCAAAATCTCCCATTATATACCTGTATAATACTTCTAAAATAACTGTAAGCTTCTTACAAACATAACCACAAAAAGGTGCTGCCCCCTACCAATTTACCGCCCTAGACCAGTGCCTTCTTTGCCTAGGCCAGAATACGACCCTGTCTTGGAGTATGTTTTTATTTTTAACCCACTACACATTTTATTTTGATTTTTTTTATGTTTCAATGTGAATTAGTGTTGAGAGAAAAAATGAAGGGGACTGAGGGAAATAGAAAGGTTTAGGTTTTTATTTATATTTTTGTAATTTTTATTTTAAAAAAAATAAACTACCAAGCTGTAGCAGGTGAACAAAAACATACTTCTTACCTTTTTGGATGCTCTGACTCAGCCTCCTCAGAAGTACAGGTTCATTGGGCAAGGTTGTGAACAGCAGTCCAAGATGATATTTGAAACTTTCTGAGGAATATATAGTAAAGCATCATGTATATGGTCCAGACACTAGAACAGCAATGGTGCATGCATCTACCCCTAGTGTGGTATAGCGTCTTCTCCACCTCACCCAGGTTATGAGTGGCAGACATGGGCATCCAGAGTAACCTGTTGAATATCAACACAAAGTTAAAATGAATCTTTTATGGTTTAGATAGTGCTTGCAATAAAAAAAAACAACTTTCCAATTAATTTTTATTTTCAAATTTACTCTATTCTCTAGTGATTATTTGTTGAAGATCATACCTAAGTAATTTGTAGGAGTCCTGGGCACTGTTTGGCAGCAGTTGTTTGTTTAGTTTAATTGGAGTCTGAAAAAAGTTTATTTTAAAATGACAGCTACTCATTCTTAGAGGAGTGTGTACAGTCTAAGGAACCAGCTCCTACTCCTTTATGTATATGAGTCTGTGATTGGCTGATGGCTATCACATGCAATACAAGGGAGAGAGAAATAAAAGGAAAATGTAATTTGTCAGAAAAACGTAGTCAGGAGACAGAATGAAGTCAAGTACAAGAATATCTAGCAGCAACCAGGCATCAAAATAACAGGAAATAGTAAACCAAGTAGCGATTACCAGAGGTCAGAAACAGAATAATTAGTCCAGAATTCTCAATAGAGCACTGGTTTTCAAACCTGTCCTCAAACCTCCCTAACAGGCCAGATTTTGAGGATATCTGAACTGAAGCACAGGTGAAACAATCAGCTGATTAGTAAACATGGTTATTTTACCTGCTCTCATCCAAGGTAATACTGAAAACCTGTCCTCTTGGGGAGACCTGAGGACCAGTTTGAAAACCAGTGCAATAGAGAATGTGTAAGGCTACTTGAACAATTAGCCCATAATTCTCAGTGCCAAGGGTAAAGCCAGAAACCTACTCCAAATAACAAACAGGGGTCAAAACATAAAGTACAGGACAGGAACATAGACACTAGGATCTTCTTACAAAAATAACCGAGCACAGACTGAAGTTCTCAGGACCGTTTTAACACATCCAGTGAAAGCTTTGGCGCCAAATTAGCCACACGGTCATTTCTGATACTCAAAAGCATGGGTCCCTGCTGCAGTAACTCAAGCGCACCCCTCCTCCAATGATGCACTACTCACAGTAAAAAATATTCATCTGATATAGCGCTATCCATAGAGCAGGGTTTCTTACCAGGACCAAACAGCAGGTAGGAGACACCATGCCCAACCAGGTAAGTTCCTTACACAAATATGATAAATCTACCTAATATTTGTAATCCTATAATGGGCATCTAGCACATTCTGAAACATTAACAGGCTAGTAATTGTACACATACTGTAAAAGAAAAGAAATTATAAAAGACTTTTTTGGGCCAAAACATACACTCAACATATGAATTTAAGGTATCTGCTGCGCCACAGGCACACACCCTGGTAGCTGTAAAATGTGACTCTTGTCCCAATATATCTACACACTTACACAGTGAGGACAACAGGAAGAAAATTTTGAATTTTTGAATGGGGAGGCCGCCCCCAGCCCCATTAAGCAGTTAAGTTATTCATTTATGAAAAAAAAGTGTTGAACAATAATCTTCCAACATCTTAGCTTGATCCTGGTTCCCATTATATATGTATGGACATAAAACTCTGGCAGTATGGCTTAAAGGGACATGAAACCCCAAAAATGTGTATTCAATGAAACTGATAGAGCAAACAAACACATTTCTAATTTACTTCTGTTATCTGTTTTGCTTTGTTCTCTTGGTATACTTTGTTGAAAAGAATACTAAGGTAGGCTCTGGAGCTAGCTGCTGATTGGTGGCTGTACGTTTACCAAAATAATTAGGCTGAAATTGATAATAGAAGTCATTTGGAAAATTGTATGCACAATCTAAATCATAAAATAAAAATTTGGGGCTACATCATGTCCCTTTAAGATGCCCTAGTAAATTTCATGCCAGAAAAACATCATCCTAATTATATGTTAAATACGAAATTGCTTCCTTTTTGTGTGGATACACCTCTATATATTCCGAGGGAAAAAAAGAATATTTTATTTTTTATTTTGTTAAATGTTTTAGATGATACTTATTGATCATGTGCAAGAACATGAAGTTTACAAAAGTATTCATAAAGTGGTATCTCACAGCTGGAAAGTGGTTAAAGTGGTGCATTTTCAAAAGACCCAAGGTGTAGAATTTGAAAATAAACAAAAAAAAACTAGTTGGTGGATTAGAATAGAGTTTTCAAATAGTTCCCAATCAATGCAAGGGGTGTTTATGTGGACTGAATGTTTTAGAAAAATGTTAGATAAAAGGGTAATCATGAGGCTGACAAATGGATTGTAATGGGCTCCAATCTGAAAACCATGTAACGTCAGAAGGGCATTCTCATGGATTAGAATCCTGGACTCTTTGCTCAGTAGCAAGGAAAAAGTGGCTTTGACTATTCCTTATTAAAGGGATACTAAACTCAGATTTTTTTCATGATTCAGATAGAGCATGCAATTTTAAGCAACTTTCAAATTTATTTCTATTATCAATTTGTCTTTATTCTCTTGCTATCTTTATTTGAAAAATCAGGTATCTAAGCAAATGAGCCGGCCCATTTTTTATTCAGCACCCTGGATAGCACTTGCTGATCGGTGGCTACATTTAACCACTAATCAGCAAGCGCAACCAAGGTTCTGAGCCAAAAATGGGCTGGCTCCTAAGCTTACATTCTTGCTTTTCAAATAAAGATAGCAAGAGAAGAAATACAAATTGATAATAGGAGTAAATTAGAAAATTGCTTAAAATTGCATGCTCTATCTGAATCATGAAAGAATAAAAATTGGGTTGTGTCTGGATTCAATGAGATTGATAATTTGTACTTCGCTAATTGCCATTAGGTGGCATCGTGCCTAGTGTGGAGTAGGACATTATCCTCCACCTTCCATCAAGCCATGCATCACTTCCATTAAAAAATAATAATAATAATATATATATTTCTGACTATTTCTAATAAGTGACATTGCACCTTCAAATTGAGAACATTTTCATAGCAGATTATCTGGAAGGTAAGGGTAACAGGTATAATGGATAATAGCCCTTACTGCAACCCCGAAACACCTTTTTTACTATTGTGTCCAGCCACTTAGCATCTGTACAGAAAATATTTTGGCAAGAACAAAACAGCAAATAGCATTTTCAAAGACTTACAACATGATAAAAACAATGAATGTTAATCATCAGCAACCCAAATTTGTTTTAAAACATGCTATTTAAAATGTATGTTCACAATTTAAACCCATCTGATTGGCTATTGCATTTCATTGGGAAGAGAAACCAATTTGATTCCTACAGACATTATTAAACTCTCAAATACTCACACATAAGGAAGGTCACTTTTTCTTATGCAATACGAAATAAGTAATTTGGCTACGCAGAAATGTGCTTTACAGTAATACCTAGGACATTATAAAGAAATATTTCAATATATGTAACATTTATAATGTTCTTAAAAAATGTACATTTGCATGTATAGAACAAAACAATGAACAGCTGTTTGCTTTGGCTCCACACCAAATTTGAGATTTAAGACACTTTAGAATAGAACAGGCACAATTCCTTACAAACGTACCACCTACGCTGGATTTGGCATACTGTTCTTATGTAGATGTAAATTACTGGCTTGAGTTATTCAATAATGTTTTACAGGCAGATGAACTGAGTTTTAACAGAGGTCATTTTTTTCTAGGCAGCAGTGTATAGAGAAAATGTTGCGTTGTCAGAAGAAAAGAACTCTCTGTGCTATCAGGAAAACAGCTTAGTGATATTTCATTATTTTTGTTTCTCTAAACCAGTGATTTTTAACCTTTTTTTCGCCGTGGCACACTTTTTTACATTAAAAAATCCTGTGGCACACCACCATCCCAAAATGTTAAAAAAAATCACACATTGTAGCCTAATACAGCATATATATATACACATACACACAAACACACACATACGGTATGTATTGTGCTGTTATGCCATGCCTCCTACAAACTACCCCTGCACTGGGAGTAAAAAACAAGCAAAGTTTAAAAAATATGTCACACTGTTGTCAGTCTGCCGTGGCACACCTGAGGATCTCTCACGGCACACTAGTGTGCCACGGCACACTGGTTGAAAAACACTGCTCTAAACAATCATGCAACTCTTTGTGATAATTCATTTCAGTTTCTTCACTTTAATGCATTTACAAAGACCTGCTTATTCTGTATTTGATAATGAAGATTTCTTATATTTGCTTCTATTTTATTAAAGGGAACAAATGAATTATATTAACCCTATTTGTAAGTCAATTCTATTTTCCTGAAAACAAGTCTTTTTTTTTTTTTTTAATGATGATGAATTTTAATTAATATTATAGCTGAAATCAAATTCAAGGGTTTGTTAAAGGGACACTCAAGTCATGTTGCACAATCTTTTTATTTGCACACTTTTTGAGGCACCAGCTCCTACTGAGCATGTGCACAAGCTCACAGGGTATACATATACTAGTCTGTGATTGGCTGATGTCTGTTACATGAAAAAGGGGGCCGGCAATTGGGAGAAAAAATACAATTGCCAGAGAAAAAATTGACTGCTTTTATGAAATTCAGAGAATGGGGCTGATTTATCAGGCTTCAGGCTCCCCGGAAACAGGAGTTAAGAATCAGCTGTCTTAAGACCGCTGTCCTTAACTTGTACGCCACCTATGAGGCGGGGTACAGCAATCAGCCTGATCACATACGATCAGGTTGATTGACACCCCTGCTAGTGGCCGATTGGCCACAAACCTGCAGGGGGTGGCATTGCACAAGCAGTTCACAAGAACTGCTTATGCAATGATAAATGCCGACAGCATATGCTGTCGGCATTCAGCGATGTCAGGCGGACATGATCGCTACAGCGGATCACATCTGTCCGACTCTTAATAAATCATCTCCTAAGTGCTATTGTATTGTATTTTTATTATGCACTTGTTAACTATGCAATTATACTGCATTTAGTGGTCCTTTAAACATATTAAATTAAGTGGCCTTAATTTAATAAGCAGAACCATGAAATTCAATTGAAAGGACCCGAGTTTGAAGTCCTCAATGAGCTGAGTGTCACGCCGTGCCGCTCTAGCCGTTGCTAGGGGCGCAGCGTCTCCTTCCCTGCTCGTTGCCAGGGGCTGTGTCGGGTCCAGATGTGTGCGCTGCTGACATCATCGCTGCATGCTCCTATCTCCTGATGCCAGTCTGGATGTCCGTGGCACGAATCCTGCGCCTATGTAAGCTTCTTTTAAACGATCTATCACTTCCCAAGTATAGGTGTTACAGTTACTTCGTGTGCTCCTGGGAGTGATAGATTGTTTTTTCTTATTGCCTTACTTTGTTTGAACCCTGCCTGTCTGACTACTCTGCCTGCTATACCCATGAATTGCTGGATTGCTACGCTGCTGCTGAACTCAGCCTGTCTGACTATTCTATCTGTTTGACCCCTAAATTGCTAGCTGATATATTGCTGCTGAACTCTGCCTGTCTGACTACTCTGCTTATTAACCCCTGTTATTCTGGATTGCCTCTTTGTTGCCGAACCCTGCCTGACCATTCTAGTGGTGTGCCCTTGGACTGCTTTACCGTTGGCAAACCCTGCCTGCCTGACCATTCTAGTGGTTTGTCCTTGGATTGCTTTACTGTTGCCGAATCCTGCATGTCTGACCATTCCAGTGATTTGCCTTGCACTGTTCTGCCGTTGCCACTGGGGACTGTCCTGCCTGTGGTTAGTGCCGCTCTCCTCATCTTACTAACTTTCTCTGCTCTGGGATATTCCCTATTATTCCGGCTCGATGTCGGGATAACAAGACTACTGGCCGAGTTCGGTCTGATAGAGGGGTATCCCACGAGCATAACATTATACTTGGGCTATGGAGCCAGATGAGGTGGCACGAGCTGTTTATCTTCAGGGACAGATGTTGGGAACCCATACCACAGAGTTGCAGAATATGGATTCCAAGCTAGAGGCTATTACCGCTCAACTCTCCTTACTGGTTATAGCGAGGAATACCGCCAGTCCCTACTCCTAGTACTGCGACTTCTTCCTCTGCTTCTGGAAGTATACCCCGGATACCTTTGCCTGACAAGTATGAAGGTACTACTGATTGCAGGGATTTTCTTAACCAATGCAGGCTGCACTTCCGTAATGATCCTCACACCTTTCAGTCTCACCACTCAAGGGTCACCTTTATCATTTCCTTACTGAAAGACAAGGCCCTAGCCTGGGTCTCTCCCATTTTTGAACAGAACGCTCCACTCCTGCATGATGCTGATGATTTCATTTTAGCATTGTCTTCTGTGTTTGGTACTTCTGGCCGTACCTCTGCTGCAGAATTTTCTCTCCTGGACCTCCACCAGGGCAATAAAACTGTGGCACAATTTGCCATCGAGTTTCGCACCTTGGCACTTAAAACCACTTGGGAGGGCAGTGCTCTCAATGCAGCCTTTAGGAGGGGTCTGCATGAACGTATCAAAGATGAACTCACTTATCATGATATTCCTTCTTCTTTGGATGACTTTATAATGCTATGTATCAGCTTGGACTCTCGCTTCCAGGAGAGACAAGCTGAGAGAGACAAAACAAGGAGGGTCCTTCCCTCCTGTCCTCCTATTCGTCCGGTTTCGGCAGTATCCTCTACCCCTTCAGCAGCTCCAGTTACCTCAGTGGAGGAACCCATGGATCTCTCCACCTTCAAACCTTCAGAGTCTGAAAGACAGAGAAGAAGGAGATTGAGACTATGCATTTATTGTGGGTCGAACACCCACCAACTAAAGGACTGTGACATTCGGCCGGGAAAAGCCACTGCTGTTTAGGGGATCACACAGGGATACCTCTAAGCATGATCTCTACTAAATCCCCTCACTCCTCTCGGATCCTGGTACCTGTTACCCTTACCTTCCTTCAGAATACTATCCACACTCAAGCCTTCATTGATTCAGGGGCAACTGGAAACTTCCTGGATCACTGTTTCATGATTCAAACTGGTTTGCCTCTTTTGCAGAAAAGACATTGTCTCAAAATAACTACTCTGGATGGCACCCCCCCTTGGTTCAGGGTTGATCCATTTTGAGTCAGCACCACTAACCCTGACTGTGGGACTCCTTCATACTGAACAACTGCAGTTTGAGGTCATACATTCCCCAGCACAGCCTGTCATCCTTGGTCTTCCTTGGCTTCGGGTACACAATCCACAGTTCGACTGGGCTGAGGGACAACTGTCCTCTTGGGGTACCTCCTGTTTCCACTCCTGTCTTGCTAAAGTCACTCCTCTGCTCTGCATCCCCATAGCCAGTATACAGACTCCTCCAGACCTTCCTTTGGTATATGCAGACCTTGCAGATGTATTTGAGAAAAAAGCAGCCAACGTGATGCCACCCCACTGTCCTTATGACTGCAAGATCGACCTCTTTCCTGGAGCCCCACTTCCTAAAGGGAGGACTTATCCACTCTCCAAAGCTGAAACCAAATCTATGGAGGAGTACATCCAAGAGAACCTAGCTAAAGGTTTCATTCGCCCTTCCTCCTCTCCTGCTGGGGCAGGCTTCTTTTTCGTCATTAAGAAGGATGGTGTGCTCAGACCCTGCATCGTCTACAGGGCCTTGAACAACATAACTATCAAGAATCGCTATCCCATTCCATTGATCACCGAACTGTATGACTCACTCCAGGATGCTAGCTTTTTCAATAAATTGGACTTACATGGGGCATACAACCCAATTCGCATCTTTCCAGGCCATGAATGGAAGACCGCCTTCAACATACTATCCGGGCATTACAAATACTTTGTAATGCCCTTTGGGCTGTGTAACACCCCTGCAGTTTTCAAGGCATTTGTCAACGATGTCTTCTGTGACCTCCTCAACCGCACTGTCATCGTCTATCTGGATGACATTCTTGTTTTCTCTTCCCCTTTAGAGGAGCATCATAAACACGTGAGACAAGTTCTTCTATGTCTCAGAGACAATTCTTTGGTAGCCAAGCTAGAAAAAAATGTGAGTTTGATCAAGTTCAGATCCAGTTCCTTGGTTATGTCATCTCGAAAAAAGGTTTTGCCATGGATCCTGCAAAACTCACCGCAGTTCTAGAATGGCCTCAACCTACTTCTTTAAAGGAATTGCAGAGGTTCTTGAGGTTCTCCAATTATTACCGCAAGTTTATAAAGAACTTTTCACAAACAGTCGCTCCTCTCACTGAATTGACAAAACGGAACAAAGACTGTAAACACTGGCCTCCTGAAGCCATAAATGCTTTCTCTTGTCTGAAAAAGGCTTTCTGTTCTGCTCATGTGCTCCGCCATCCTGATCCTGACCTACAGTTCACTTTAGAGGTTGATGCCTCCAAGATAGGGGCTGGAGCAGTTCTAACCCAAAGGGATCCTTTGACTTCCAAGTCACACCCTGTAGCCTTTTTCTCTAAACGCTTTACTCCTGCTGAGAGGAATTACGATGTGGGTAATCGTGAACTTTTAGCCATTAAGATGGCTTGACTGAATGGCGTCATTGGTTAGAGGGCACCGCTGATCCCATACAGATTCTCACTGACCACAAGAATCTGACTTACCTAAAGACTGCTCATCGACTCAATCCTCGACAGGCCTGGTGGGCCTTGTTCTTTTCCCATTTTAACTTTGTGGTCTCTTATCTTCCTGGAACCAAGAACAAGAAGGCAGACTCCCTTTCCTGTCAGTTCCCTCACTCAAGTGACTCCTCTGAAGCTCCTATTGAACACATCATACCTCCCTCCTGTGTAGTTGCTCAACTAAATACCACCCTTCTGCAAAGATTACAACGCGCCCAGTCTAGTAAACCTCCTGGAGCCCTGCGGCCTCTGATATCCTCTTTGTTCCCCTGAATCTACACACCCCTGTGCTATCCTGGGCTCATGATAGTAAACTCTCAGGACATCCTAGTTTGACTAAGACTTTTAAGCGTCTTTCCCAACACGTATGGTGGCCCACTATGAAGTTTGATGATCAGGATTATGTGAAAGCCTACACAACTTGTGCTGCCAGCAAAATTCCCCAATCCTTGCCTCCTGGCTTGCTCCAAGCATTGTCCATTCCCAAACAGCCATGGACACACATAACAATGGATTTCCTTGTGGACCTTCCTCCTTCTGACCACCATACAGTTATCTGGGTTGTGGTGGATTGCTTTTCCAGACTGGCTCATTTTTGTACCCCTAACCAAACTACCTTCTGCCCAAGAATTGTCATCTCTTTTTCTCTTGTATGTGATACAACGTCATGGCATTCCAGTGCACATTGTTTCTGACTGAGGTCCACAGTTCATCTCCACCTTTTGGAGAGCCTTTATTAAATTGATTGGAACCACTGTTTCCTTGTCTTCTGGCTACCATCCTCAGACCAATGGACTAACTGAGAGAGTAAAACAGGATCTTGAAGCCTACCTTAGAGCCTTTGTCAATGCTCGCCATACCAACTGGTCTGGTTGTTACCCCTAGCTGAGCTGGCAAGAAGCACTCATTGGCACTCTTCTCTTAGATGTTCTCCATTTCAAGCCACAGCTGGGTATCAATCTTGTGTCTTCCCTCTTTCTGCTCAGTCCACTGGGGTTCCTGCTGCAGGCCGACATGTCACTGGACTCACCACTCATTGGCAACTCAACATATTTGTCTACGTTAACCCTGTCACAAATTGGGGCCTAGGTTTATCGGCCCTTACAAGGTCCTGAAAAGACTGTTTCCTGTTGCCTACAAAGTGGCCTTACCCAAAACCCTGCACATACACCCAGTCTTCCACATCTCACTACTCAAGCCTTACATCAAGAATAGATATACCCGGCTCCAAACTCCTCCTCTTCCGCTCCTGGTTCGTGGTGACCCTGAATATGAGGTAGCTAAGATCCTGGACTCCAGATACAGGCACAGAAAACTGCAGTATCTGATACACTGGAAGGGTTACTCTGTGGCAAATAGTTCCTGGGTTCCTGCCCGTAATGTGCATGCTCAATCTTTGGTCTCCAGTTTCCATGTTGCTCATTCTTTGAAGCCGGTTCTGGTTCCCGGAGTGAACCCTTGAGATGGGGGCTATGTCATGCTGCTCCACTCTAGCCGTTGCTAGGGGCGCAGCGTCTCCTTTCCTGCTCGTTGCCTGATGCAGGTCAGGACGTCTGTGGCGCGAATCCTGCGCCTATGTAAGCTTCATTCAAACCATCTATCACTGCCCAAGTATAGGTGTTACTTTGTGTGCTCCTGGGAGTGATAGATCATTTCTTCTTATTGCCTTACTGTGTTTGAACCCTGCCTGTCTGACTGCTCTGTCTGCTATACCCCTGAATTCCTGGATTGCTAAGCTGCTGCTGAACTCTGCCTGTCTGACTATTCTACCTGTTTAACCCCAATTGCTAGACTGATATATTGCTGCTGAACTCTATCTGTCTGACTACTCTACCCGTTTAACCCCTAAATTGCTGGACTGATATATTGCTGCTGAACCCTGCCTGTCTAGTTACTCTGCTTATTAACCCCTGTTATTCTGGATTGCCTCTTTGTTGCCGAACCCTGCCTGCCTGACCATTCTAGTGGTGTGTCCTTATACTGCTTTACCATTGCCAAACTCTGCCTGCCTGACCATTCTAGTGGTTTGTCCTTGGACTGCTTTACTGTTGCTGAATCCTGCCTGTCTGACCATTCCAGTGATTTGCCTTGCACTGTTCTGCCGTTGCCACTGGGGACTGTCCTGCCTGTGGTGAGTGCCGCTCTCCTCATCTTACTAACTTTCTCTGCTCTGGGATATTCCCTATCATTCCGGCTCGACGCCGGGATAACATGACTACTGGCCGAGTTCGGTCTGATAGAGGTGTATCCCACGAGCATAACACTGAGAGCTCTGGCACATAAAAACCAAACTGCAATGATATTAGTACAGTTTAATTTAAATTTGCTTCTTGTTCTGTTTCTTGTATACACATCCTCTTTTTTTAATTAAAGGGATAACAAAGTTGAAATGTAACTTTCTTGATTCAGATAGAACATGCAGTTTTAAACAGGTTTCCAATTTACTTCTACCATAACATTTGCTTCATTCTCCTGGTATCCTTTGTTGAATAGAATATCTAAGTAGGTTGAGGGGGCAGCAGTGCACTGCTAGGAGCTAGCTGGTGATTGGTGGATGCACATATATGCTTCTTGGCTCACTAGATGTATCCAGCTAGCTCCCAGTAGTGTATTTGTCTGCAACAAAAGACAACAAAGTAAATCAGAAAGTTGTTTAAAATTACATGTTCTATCGGAATCATTAAGTTTAAATTTGACTTTACTGTCCTTTTAATTTTGGACCAAATTCCAATCCACAAAAATATGCCATGGAAAAATATTGTTTGCAGTAATTTTTTAAATTCCTTTTTAATTTCACTCATTAATCCACCACTGAAGAGCCACCATCTGAAGTTGTACAAACTGAGTATATGATGTTTCCAAACCATCAACATTTTATTTTTGCTTATGATTGGTTCACTGCACAAACATGCAAACACTCACATAAAAAGTCTAGTCACATGGCCCCAGTAAGGAGTCGGGACCTATCAATATCTGTCAGTGATACAGATGTCACCACAATTTACCTCTCATCCTGCAAAATGTAAACTTTATTAAGCTTTTTTCCATGCTATAATGTTTATAAGGTTCTTGGTAAACACCAATGCATTTTTGCCCGATCCGGGGGTTTGTGGGGGCCTCTGGTAGGACAATTACAGCGCTTATAAACCAGATGCCAACAATATCCACTTCATGTCACTGCTGAAAGCAAGTTCTATATAATGCATATACTCACTGGCTTGCGGCTGGAGCCCTAAGGGAGTTAAGATAAAGAAAAATTTAACTTGGGTATTAAACCACCAAAGATAAACTAAAAACTCTTATATCCAGCATGACAATATTGCCCTTAGCGGATTACATATTGCAAAAATAAAGCTCATTTTTGGAAATATAATCAACACTCAGGTTAACTAAACACCACAGCTTTTATCGCTCAGGTGCGGAGAAATCCTGGAGGTACCAGTGGCTCCAAAACACCATTACGATCATTAGGTAAAAGCTTTAACAGAACAAGACATATTGGGATAGATTACAAGTGGTACGCTACCATTTGCGGGAGAGCAATATAAGAAGATTAAGATTTACTACGGTCGGGTTAGTGCACATGAAAACGTAGTTATCTTAATGCGCATTATTAATTTAAAAATATTTTATATATAATATTTCAATAACACGCAGTTTTCATGTGCACTAACACGACCGTGTTAGATCAAAATCGTGAAACCTGTTACAGTACCCATTTGTATTCACTATTTTAATGTGTGAATCCTTCCTAGAGTGTTTCCTTATGGACCCGTTTTATATAAACTAAAGAGTCATTAATTCTGATTCATTTTTAATTAAATCTTGATGTTAAAACACTGCTGTCCAAAACTCTTGTAAAATATACTTCTATCTTTAAAATATATTGACATCCTCAACATATCATCATGCAGTATTGAATCTATATCAATCTGTAGTGGTCATTAATACCAAAAATTGATCAGATTGTATTCAGAATTTAAGCAACCCGGGAGTCTGGTTCCATATGAAAAATCCAAAACACTTCCCATTTAGCTGAAAACCTGTCCCTATCACCCCCACATTTTCCTGTTGTTACTTGTTCGATTATGGTCCACTTAAAACTATCTACCTGTTTTTTATGGACCAAGTAGAAATGTTGTACTAAGGGTGTAGAGAGGGTGCTGATGTTTATATTAGAAAGGTGTTTTCCTAAGCATGAGCGCACCTATACATTTCTTTTTAACCGGTTCCAGGGTTGGGTAAAGGATCGTGCAAATGATTCGAGGATATAAATAATAATAATAATTATTATTATTATTAACAATATAAATAATAACAATGCAAGATCCTTGTATCTTTATATACAGCATATAT